>NC_133770.1:14217069-14274456 GCF_003597395.2 Chelonoidis abingdonii | reverse complement strand
TCCCAGGGGTGGGCGGGCGCTAAGCCGCTCACTTTAAAGGACCTCCCCCAGCCTAAGGGCGATCACAGGCGCTAGTAACACCAAGTAAGTCGGGGGAAACGATGAAAAAAACAGGTCAGGAGTGAGGTATAGGCTATAAACTAAAGGGATCGGTATGGGATCACCGCAAGAACCCGGGACATGACCCAACTTTGCTCCTCAAAAGGCGTCATCATGGGAAGCATAGTGGAGCTCGTAGAGGAACTCGCCAGATGCATTCACGATAGCCGTGAACGACGGGTGGATACGGAAATAGGCCATAGGGCAGGATGTCCGTCGGCAACTCTCTCTCCCTGGTTATTGTTGTAGCATGGGGTTTGGCCAGGCAAGAGGATGGTTTGGTAGGAGATCCCAGCGATTTCGTGGGGCCGGTATGGGGTGCATAGATAAAAGGGAGGGGAAAGTGCCCAGAAACGTTAAAATAGAGTAGTTCAGGAGAGCCGACAGGGCGCTTGCAACCTGGCGCATCCACGTAAAGTGACACGCCTCAAGGTCTCTCGCCACAAGATGGCGCAGGTGTCAGGGACAGGGTGACCGACCCAAGTTATACACACCCGTGTACTGCCGGCTCGATGAAGAGACGCCACTCAGCCCAGCGGTCCGCTGGGGACCAGGGCGGACAAGCTGGGGACCCATCGGGGTCTTCTCACCTCGAGAGGTTGGAAGGAGGTCCGCCATTCGGTATGGAGGCGGGATCGAGGGTTGAGGTACTGTTGAAGGGTGTGTGAGCACGAGCCGTTGACAAATGTTTCCTGGCGCGGTCATGGACAGAACCGGCTGCCATTGTGCAGATGGCTTGCAGAGAAGTTAGAGGCGGGATCCGATCTGGGTCCACGGGGCAGGCCTCTATTAAAATGTCCATGGGCCGGGGATGGATGGTGGCGCGGTGATGCCTCTCGTAAGGACCCCGGTTGAGTGTAAGCTCTCGGAGCTAGGGCAGCAAAGCGGCCCTCATGCTCTGAGTGACGCGCTGGGTCATATGAGTCTGGAGAGCCCCATGCGCCTGCATGGCGAGCCTGTCCAGGGGTTCCAGCAAATCTCCCCGCTAGTCAGTCGAGGTCTCTGACCCTGGGTATACCCGCCAACGAACCAGCCTGCCGCGCACGCATGGGACTCCTGGCCCGACCTGACAGCGAAGCTGCTAGGCTTGTGTAGAAGGGCTCCGGCGCAGCGAGGTCGCACCCTCGACGGGTGTCCACCCACGACTGGCTCGCGGAAAAGCTTCCAGGTCGGAGGATGGTCTTTTGGTTAGCAAGACGGCGAGACCCGAGAGGTCTCGCGGACTCTCGGATGGAAGTTAAAGAGCTGCCCAGGCGTATCGGAGCCTCAGAAGCGGCGGAGAGGGCGTGGCAGTACGTCCACGCCGGACTAACGCGTCGCACCAGATACAGGAGCCTCTGCAAGCGGCCTGGAGGCAGAGACCACGAGACCTTGAGTCGCGAGAGGCACTTTTTCAGGCCCTTGCCCCTTCCTCCAGGCGGCTAGAGTGCAGGACGCCTGCAGAGACCAGTGCAGTCCCTTGGCCAAGAAGAACTTCCGAATCTCGTTGGAGACTTTTTGGCAGGAATCCGGCCGGACCAGGTTTGAGCGCTTGGTACCAGAGCATTTGGACGACCGTTGATTAAAGCACCAGTTTGCTTCCGCCCGAAGGAGAGAGCACGGATAGTGCTCTCACCATTTTCGGATGCCGCCCCGCACCCTGCCCTGCCAACCGTTGCCACTTATGCCGGCGACGAGGAGCGCGGTCGCGGCAAGGAGAGGTATAACCGCCGAGAATAGATCAGCAGCGGGCTTAGCCGCAGCTTCAGCCGGATGGCCCTTGAAGCCGGCATGAGACGTGGAGAGACGAGACTCCGGCATAGCCAACCCGATCCCCGAACCACAGAGGCCGAGCTCTTGAAACCAAAGTGTTTAACAGGCGCGAGGACGACAGACAGACAAGAACCGGCAAAAAAAAAAGTTACAGCAGCTGGCAAGCTCCCGCGCAAGATCAGCACGGAGTCTGGACCACGGAGGGCACATTGTCACGTATACGCCGACGCGGAACCAGCCGCAGCTCGGCTCCCGAAGCACTCAACCCGTTCACTCCTTCTTCGCGGAGGAGACAGGAGGCAAGGGCTCGATGCCAGGGCGTTACAGCTGGCCCGAGAGGGGGCACGCCTGGCCGCATCCCTCCCGGGTTGACGGCTTTACGGATCAAGGGTCCCAGTGGAGCCTGCAGACACTCAGCCAAGCGTACAGCAGCTGCGGAAGAAACCACAAACTGGGCTGGTCCGGAAGATCCCGAACGTCGGCGGTACCCTCAGGAGATACCCGTGGATCCCTCTTATAGGTAATCTGGAGCTTTTCCCCTGATCAGGGGACAGGAAGGGACGGAAGACGACCCAGACCATCCCTACACCCCGGAATCAGCTGCGTTCCCACGTAACTCTGGCGTAATGGGAAACTGAATCAACCCTCCACTCCCAGGGCCTGAGCATTTCTCTACGTGCCATTCGCAACCCTGGACCTTGGAGGGCCCGACAGATACAAGTTTATCAAGATAGTGCGCCGGGGGAACGGGTTGGGCTAGGTCTGTGGAATGGACATCCGGTGTCGCGCCCAGCACGGCCCTTAAACGTAGCCTCGATGATAGGCCTTGCATTAATTTGTGGTCCGTGCTGTAGGCGAATGGGACACCATCCGTAGTCGCGGAGGGTCCCACTTTCTTCGCAATTAAGAGCCGAGGCAGGCTCGCACTGCACGGAGGAGAGGGAGGGAACCCCGGGCTCTGAAGACTGGCCCCAGACGGATTGGACCACGGTGGCCATAGCCATTGACCATTCATCACAATGGCGCGCTATAATTGTGCGGGTACATTCCCAGTGCCACTGTCTCTGACCTCTGCGTTTATACACCCCCGACTGTCCAGAGATTGTATCATCCTCCACACCAAGTACTCGCTAGGATCGTTCCTTGTGAAAAAACAAAAACTGAAACCCGGGCATAGAACTCCCTCAGCCCGTCCAATGCCCGGCAGATAATTTATTGAGTGGGCAGATTTGTCCGCCGAGAGGGCTGTCGTAGAACTCGGGCAAGTGAGGGAGCTTCAGCGGTCCCGGTGTTCGCCGTGGTCCGACTCAGTCGGGGGCCACGTCCCAGCTTACTCTGCATAAGCTGTTAGGGGTCCGGTCTGGATGCCGGGAGAAAAGGGACGGTGAAGGCCCCTGCCTTCCCGCACTTCTCGCCGGGTCCCGTCATGTATGACGAGGGTGCCGTCGTCCGCCAGGAGGCAGGGTGACGTGCTCTTGGCCCCCCCCTTTTCTCCAGGGCGTAAGAACGAAGAACGCGGCGCCGCGGGTCATCTCCCGAAGGAGGCGGATGCAGGAGATCGGAAACAAAAGCTCCCCGGGCCCGATATAAGAGGCTCGAAGCTCCTCCGCTGATCTCGGCACGCTTCGCAGAGGGATGGTCCTTCGGGGTGGCGGCCCGTCGGCATCTCAGCTCCAAGACCCCGCTCCAGCTGCTCTATGGCGCATCAACCTTCGCGGCTGGCGCCGCCGGGTGTCAGTCAGGCAGAAGAGCGGGGCGCGCACCTTCCCCAATCCCACCACCGCCGTGCGGGAAAGTCGACGCTGCCCTCGCCAGGCCAGCCGACACTCCCGGTGAAGGACGCCAGGCTAAGGCCCGCATACCTCCAGCAAACTATTATTACAGTGCCAATGGCGAGCCCCGCTCTCGCGCGAGAGAGCTGACACGGTGGGAAGATTGGTGATCGAAAAGAGGTATGGCGGCCGACGCCGGAGGAAGTGGCCCGTAAAAAAGGTGGAAACATGACAGATAAATGCGGTCAGCAGGAGTGCGACGATGGGCCTTCCACCGGAACGGAGGTGAACGTCGAACGTCGTCCGGGTGTGATGGTCGCGCCAACGTCCACCAGCGGGTGGCGCTTCGACAATCTCCCGGAGCCGCCGCAGCGGTTCGGGCACTGCTCGGTCCCGCAGCGGTCCCGTTCCTCAAGAGGTGTATTTCAAAATCCCCATCCCGAGGCCAGGCACTCACGGTAGGATCAGCGAGCGAGGAAGGCGGACGCCTGCTGTTAAAAAACGCAACCCTTCTCCGGGGCCCGATGTCGGCAGTTGGCATTAAAATTTGACGAGATTACCACAAAGGGGACCCCTCCATTTGTGCGGACGCCGCAGGTGCGACAGGCGTGCCCGGCCACCCGCCTTCCAGCGCCCCCTATATGCCGGTTCTTGGGCCGTAGGCGGGGGAGAACCAAGGTCGCACCCCAGCGCGCCAAACCGAAGTGGCTAAGGTTAGGCCTCGTTTCCCCACTCCAGCGCCAGCTAGCTTTCAGCGGGCCGGATCCGTATGGTCTCTGCAGGAACATCACAGGTTAGCCCCCTCCGGAGGTAGGAGAGCCACGTGGTGTGCCTGCGTCAGACCAATCCACAGCCCACGAAAGTGTTATGTTTGCAATGATGCATTCGGTGCCAATGAGGCAGGCTTGGGGATCCTCCGATCCTCCGCTAAGGCACGCGCCCCTACGCCTTCCCGGTCTGCAGGCGCGCAGAAATCCCCTGCTCGACCTACGCCCATAGGATACACGAGATCACGGAAGGGCGGTACCGCGGCCTGTTGCCTGCACTGGTGGGCTGCTGTCCAGGTTCTACTTACCCTCCCTGGAGGGCCTTGCGGTCGAAGGATCCTGAGATGGATTCCCCCAGCGTGCTGTTGAGCGCAAGATGACGTTTGTTACGGGGTAGCAACGGACGTCCTTCAAGGAATCCTGCGGCTGCTCCTCAGTGATGGGGCGGGGTCATTTTGATCAGTATTTGACTGTCCGCCCCAGCTGGGGCCCCCGTTTACAGCCCTTGTGCCCACGCGAGCGGAGCAGGCAGAGGGCAGTACGCCTGCGACTTAGAGGTACTATGCGACGTCCCGCGTGACCTCGCCCTACTCGGCTTCCCCGGAATCAAAAGGGTGGCGGAAGGAGACAGCTGGCCCCTTGGTACACTAGGAAAAACTAGCGCGTAGCGCACCTCTGGCGGGTTGCGGCATGGCTACGTGGGGTGATCTCTCTCTTTTGCCAATAGGCTAACATACCTGTTTCTCAGTACTTTACTGTAGCCATCTGGCCTTGCCCCATCACAATAGGTACTATGTTTTCCCTTCTTCAGTCCTCTGGGACCTCACCTGTCCTGTGTGAGTTTCCAAAGATAATCACTAATGGTTCTGAGAGTGCTTCATCTAGTTCCTTAAATACCCCAGGGTGAACTTCGTCAGATCCTGCTTACTTAAATACAACTAACTTGTCCAAAAAGTCTTCAATCCCTTCTTTTCTTATCCCAGTTTGTATTCCTTTGCTCTTGTTGTTAATATTAATTGTGTTGAGTATCTGGCCACAATTAACCTTTTTAGTGAAACTGAAGCAAGCCAGGCTTTGAATATCTCAGCCTTCTCTCACAGAGAAACTTGACTTCAAGGCATCTCCCGCTCAGTTGGAAGCTGAAATGCTGGACATGTTATCAGAGAACCTAATTCTGTAGACACAAGCAGTCTAGAGAAGCAGTCATATTTTGAGTACTAATTATTGCAGTTTAATAATCATATTGTGGGAGCTCCCAGTAAGTAAGGCTCAAACCCCCATCGGGTTAGACACCAGATAAACACATAGGAAAATGCTGTCCCTGCCCCCCAAAGAGCAAAAATCTGTGTTTTGTCCATTATTGCGATTTACTTATTATCCCAGGGTTATTGTGGCATGGAAGAGAGTCATCACATGCAGAATCAGTTTAAAACTAACGTGAAGGTGCCCTCTACTGTCCTCCCTAGGAAGCTGAGTTGTTTCATTAGTCGCTTCAACATCTGCGGCATCAGGCCTGCACTTGTTCCCCCTTGTGTAAGTCTGTAACACCACTGGTAATGAAAAGAGAAGCATGAACAAGGAGCTGTTACTGTCTGACATGAAATGAGTGCCCTGGAAAAACCCTATCTCCTGGTACAAATGCAGTAGAGGGGAGTGCTATTCACATAGAGACGTCTCTGCTCCCAAATCAAAACCTAGGCCAGTAAGAAAGCCAAGTGACCTTCTACTGAGCCACAAGGAAACCTTAGTGCTCGAGAGGCAGCTGCCTTTCTGTGAGAGACACAGACAGGGGTTGAGGGGAGGATGCTGGAAAGCAGAGGGATTGTGAGTGTTGCTAGGTAAAATAAAGCCATCAGGAGTGAGAAAGACTTGGACAGACACAAGCAGGGAATGGAGATGATTTGGGAGATGGGATGACATGAGTATGATGCAAATAGGGCCAGAGCCAGCTCTAGGCTTGGTGGGGCTTAATGCAAAGAACGACATGCAAGGTGCTGGAATTAGAGGTGCTGGGGGTGCTGCAGCACTCTCTGGCTTGAAGTGGATTCACTTATAGACAGGGTTTACAGTTTGGTTCAATGGTTCTCAGCACCCCACTATACAAATAGTTCCAGCACCCCTGGCCTTAGGTAGGCTAGGGTAGCCTGCATGCAGAGCTGTCCCTAATGGGGGTGCGGGACCCGGGACTTAGGTGCCGAGTTTCTAATTTGCCGGGGGGTGCTCCCCCCATCCCCAGAGGAGGGGAACTGAGGCACAAATTATCCTGGGCAGGTGGTTGCATGGATTGCCCCAGAGAGACAGGCGTTAAAGTCATTCAGAGCAGGTGAGGAGCTCTGCTCCTCTCTTGGGCTAAAAGCAGAGGGAAAATCCCCCTGCCTGGATTCGGTAAGCAGTTCTTCTACAGCACTCCCTCCTCCTAGGCTGGGGCAGCAAGAACGCTCCTTCCTGGTTCAATTTACTTTATCCTTTGCTGGGGAATCAGGCTGGGTTAAGCCCCAGCAAGTAGGAGATGCAACTGGGGAGAGGTGGGGTGGAGTGCTGGGAAAAAGGGAGCCCCTCAGAGTCACTGGATCCTATGAAGGCCTCAGCTGGCAGAGCCTTGAGGTCATCTGGGTAACCTGAAAGGTGCAGGGATCATGCTACACAGCGGACATGTTGCCCACAGTAAGCGTGAGCGTGGCCCATCCGGCTACTGTGTACTTCCCCTCATAGACCGGAACCAGCACAGAGGAAGGATGATGGTTCCTGGCCAGGTTCTCTCCGTGCACAAGAGCTGTCCAGAAATGGAAGCTATCCAGAGACAAGCCTAGCTCAGCTCCCAACAGCTTGGTCAAGGGGAGGCTTCCTTCTGGGTAACCTGGCAGTACTGCTGCCTGTGCACCAAGCCAGTCTCCATCTGAGTTCAGAAGAATACCAGGCAGTGTGTGTGTGTGTGTGTGAATTGGAGGGAGGGGGGATCCACTAATTGGCTAAGCCTGCTATGGCATCTGACCACCAGTTGGCAGACAGAACAGGCTAAAAACCATGTCTTAAATTCCTCTGAATGGGAGACGAGGAAAGAAAATACCACCCAGCAGCCAGGCAACGTCTTGGCAGCCAAAACAGGTGACAGATGCAAGATCAATCCCAAAACAAAATCAAGGCCCTGTGGTGTTTTCCCAGTCCCCAGATGTTCCTGCTGGCAGGACCACTCCCAGTGCTTGGCACCTGGCTCCTCTGAGGACGTGAGGAATGTGACAGCGCATGGAGTCCGTGGCATCTGTCCCTAGAACGAGCTCAGCACTGGCTGCTCCCCAGACACATAAACTCTTGCGAACAGACCCTCAAGGCTCAATAAAGAAAACCTCTCACCGGCTCTGTGCTGCTTTGCTTGGCAGACTGAGGTCGAATGGCAAGATGGAAAGCTCCTGGATGCAGCAAATACAGGGGTGGGTAGGTCTAACAGACAGAGAGAGGGCTTTGCTGTCATAGACCGCTGCAATCGCAAGCAGTGAGGAGGAGAAAGAGCTGCTCTTAAAGGGGCACTTGGGAGGAATTCCAGTTCACTAGGGCCCAAATCTGTGCAGTGCTGAGCACCTGCCACTACCATTGAAGCCCACTGGGAATTACAGATATTTCAATACCAGGGTTGTTCAAAAAATTTCCATCAAAATTGTTTTCGATGCAAATTTGGGGTTTCATCTACCTTTTTTTGCTAATGGAATTTTGATACAGTGGTCTCCCGTCAGCTTTGGGGCTGCTGCGTTTACCTCTCATTCATACTTGTAAATGACTAGGACATAGGTGGCTGTGCCTAGTGTTTGAAGCCTGAGTCAGGCCCAGTGGTTAGAACTGCAGTGGGCAGCCAGCAGCGGCAGCCCAGGGTCAGAACTGAAGTTAGGGGCCAAATACTAGGGCCAAGAGTCAGAGCTGAAGTCAGAAGCCAGGAATCTGAGCCAAGAGTCAGGACTAGGTTACCTGGAGTGATGTAAGGTAGAGATGAGGCTGGGGTCAAGACAGGAGCAGGTCTGGGTCCGAGGCAGGTGTGGGACTAGAACAAACAGATACAAAGCTATAGCAGCCGTGGCCAAATGCTTCGATCAACCACCAAATTGCTGCTGCTGCAGAGCTTAATATTCAGTCTGCTGGCTCTTCCAACCCATCAGGTGATGTAGCCCATCGGGCATCTTATTACAGGTCAGTTGTGCTTGCTAGAGTGACTGGAGACTCGGTCTCCTGCAGACCCTTACCCCTGGCTGATAGTATTGGACAGAGTGGGAATTTGGTTGTAAGACTCAGGGTGGACGCAGGTTGCTTACAAAAAATCAAAGGAAATAAAAGACAAGAGAAAATCTCTCACCACTCAGCTTCATGATGAGAGTGTTACAGCTCTAGTGAAGAGCCTATAGAGAGAGCCAACAGAGCTGTCATGGTTTCAAATTCAGAGGTGGGCCTGAGCTGCACAGTTCAAATTGGGAGCTGAATTTCTGATCCAGGGACCACTCTCTGATTACAATGCTTTTCAGAACTTGCTCTTTCTTTGCAAGGTGAATGTGCCTGATTTGGGAAGTTTGGAGTTTTATGGATCCAAATCTAGAACCTCATTTTCATTTACCCCCCAAATTGCAGAGGGAATACTTCAAGATATTATTGCATGTGGCATAATCAGTGTTTAGTACTTTTTTCTTAAGCTTTTTTTTAAAAAGCTGGGAGATCATAAGAACAAAAGAGATGAATAAAACGGCACCTAGAATCTTCTCTTTTTCATATAGGTAAAGAATGGAGCCATTCTCCCGTCAGTGCAAAAGCCAAATCCAGCCCCACTGACAGCAGAGCAAAATTCTCATGAATGTCAAGGACCTGCAGTTATGTCCTTAAGATGGGTTCTTCAAAGGAGCTTAAGGGAGTTAAGTACCTAAATGTCATTGAATATGAATAAGATTTGGGAACCTCTCTCTCTTAGGGTCCTTTGAAATATTCCAGCCTTTATTTAACAGCAGCTGACCCCTCATGAGAAACTATTCTCTTTCTATATATTTCTCCATTTGCTCTTACTACTGTGCACATTGGCGTACAAGATAAGCTTGGTCTCTTAAGGCAATTGCTCCTGAACTCAGGTGCAGACAGGGCAAGAGAAATAAGTCCTAAGCAGGAGGGAACCCAGTTGCGTAGACAACTTCCTGTTCCTATGCTTGGTTTAATTAAGAGCTGGGGACCAATCAGGACCCCTAGCATTCCACCAGTCAGATCCCAGGACCAGAAGCAGTTGAAGCTCCCTAAAATTGGGGGCGCCACTGGTGCCTGAACTGTGACCCTATCCCCTTTCCCTGAGCTCCTGCCCTTACCCCGCCCGCATACCGCCCCTTCTCCCAAGGCCCCATTCCCACACTGCCTCTTCCCCACAAAGCCCTGCCCCCTGCTCACTCCTCTCCCTCCCCCACCCCATCGCTCGCCCTTATGGCCAGTAAAACAGTACAGCATAGCCCTCCCACTTTTAAAAATGATGGGGCCATGTTCCCCCCATTTTCCCCCCATTTCCGGTGCCCCTGCCCAGGACTTGAATCTCTATCAGAGTTCAGCTTCAGTGCCGGCAGCTGCTTGCCAATCACTGGGTGGCAGGTTGGAACTGCCCAGCACCGAAGGGCCCTGTGGCCCTGAGGTCCTCCACACTTGTGTAGACTCTTCAGGTCAGGGACCTCATCTACATAGTTGCCTGTAAACAAGTAGTAGTAAAAACAACTAATAGAATAATTATCCTTCAGCACAGAAATAGATAAGCCTGCTGGCTCGTGTCTGCAGAGCTCAGTCCAAAGGTTGCTTGTCCTGAACCCAGCAGCGGGTTTGCCAAAAGCCTGTAGGCCAGTCTCAGCTGGCTTGCGTCCTCACTCTACTTTGGCTCTATCAGAAAAGCAAAGCAAGAAAGGGTTGTGATAAAACACCAAGCAATTGCAGCCTCGCTGTTAGCTGATAAGCAGTTGAGCACATGAAGACTGCTGGGTTGGGTCCTGGGATATTCAAGTGATGGGTGCCCCTGCAGACAACAGATACAGGAGGACTGCGATTAATATTTTTGTGGGAGTGTAGGCTATAAAAGGCTGCTCCAGAAGCTGATTTACTCAGAAAGTAGGTTTCCCATACATCCATCCAGCCATAAAACCTTACTCTATGTACTTCTACCTCCCTCTATCGGATACTTACACCTAACCAGATGCCAGGTTGGTGAAGGTACCTCAACAGAGAGACAAACTGACCCTGCTGGGAGAGAACTCCTGACTCCCATGCTCTCATCACCATTTTACCATCGATCCCCACATCCTATAACTGAAAGGATACAAAAAATAATCCCATGTTAGTTCAGGTAGAAAAGACACATCAACCCTTCTTTTCCCCCAGATGTGCATCCTTCCTAAGCAGCTGGAAAGCATAAGACTGCTAAATCCTTCTAAGTGGCAACCCTAGGATCTTTAAGATACACGTACCCAGTTCAGCACTTTGCCCTACCAAAGGGAATTTGCAGGCACTGAAGCATAATATCTGGACCCCAATCCATTTACTTATATTCATGAAATGGCTCCAAAGTTTTTGCTGCCATAGGCAAAGTGGAAAATATCTGCATTTCAGCCCATAGTCACTCTAGCATTTAGTTTAGAAGGTCAAGCCAGTCCTTTTCATAACCCTGGGCAAAGAAACAGAATGCCTATTTTATTATGCACTTAATTTCCATTATGGTCCGTATACACTCAGGGCCAGATCCTCAGCTGGTGTAAATTGGGCTAACTTCACTGAAATTAATAGAATGACAGAGATTTACACTAGCTAAGAGTCTGCTGCTCAAATTCCCCAGAGTCAGACCCAGGCTAAGCAAGTCTCTCGGCCATCTTGCCTTATGCTTATTGATAGGCTATTACAGACAGTTCACCGCTGCCGAGAGGTACGCTCCTTTGGCCTCTCGCCCACTTTGCTGGGCACAAAGCACACAGCATCTCTCCTTCACATAGATTTGTACTTACTCTTACTCCCAAGAGGGATCTTAATAGATTTCCTATGCACCTGCTGCAGTGCACTTTATCTTTGCTGGCAGGCAAAAGTGCCTTCAGACTTGCTTCTCCTGAGCCATTGTTCAGCCATCCCTTTTGTCTGAGCACTTTAAGGTGGAATGGTTTGTAATGCTGCCAAAGAAGGGCAGTTTCCTAATAGTGAAAAACAATTACCTGTGTGTATCCTGAAATAGCCCAGGATACACTAAAAATTACGCGTGCGCGCGCGTGTGTGTGTGTTGACACTGATTACAGAATACATGCATTATATTCATTCACACAACATGCTAATTTTAGACATGGTCAAAACCCACCAATTTTTTTTTGCAAGAAGTTTTGGATTTTTTTTTCTAAATTTTTGGCAAAACACCTTGGTTTTTCAATGAAAAACTGAAATCTGAAAGATGTTTTGGTTTGGAGTTTTCCTGAAAAAAAACAGAAAATTTTAACCAAAATGTTTTGCTTGAAAAATCATTGCTTGTCAAAAAAACAGTTCAGTGAAGAAGCAGCAACCAGCTCTATTGAATGTATTAATTCAGTAGCAGTTAGAGCAGTGATCCTCAAACTTTTGTACTGGTGACCCCTTTCACACAGCAAGTCTCTGAGTGCGACCCCCATTATACATTAAAAACACTTTTTATATATTTGGCACCATTACAAATACTGGATGCAAAGCGTGGTCTGGGATGGAGGCTGACAGCTCGCGACCCCCCCATGTAATAACCTCGTGACCCCCTGAGGGGTCCCGACCCCCAGTTTGAGAACCCCTGAGTTAGAGGAAGACACAGTCTCTGCCCCCAAGAATATACAAACTGAGAAGACAAAGACAGAGGAAGGGTGGGGAAGGGATATACACAAGCAGGACAATGCAGGTACTGATAGGTGCATCGCTTGTTAGTTACATGATTGTTCTCTTTTTTTTTAAGCACCCTACATTCATTTCCTTTCACACACCTTCCAACATTCAGCCCTCTTTCCATCTGCCAGTCCAATCCCCAGCTTCAGTCCCAGAATCCTTACTCCCTCCTGAAGAGGTGAGCAGTTCACTCCTATGATAAATAGGGACAGGGAGGTGACTTCACCAGTTTCCTGTAAAGGTCATAGAAGAAGAGGGTCTTCTGGAGAGCTTTACATGAGGAGCGGGTAATTTGCCTTGGGGACCAGTTCAGAAAGGACTGGGATCACTTAACTGTAGCATTACTTTCCATTGACATGTCGCCATCTCTCCAGGAACAAACACAGTCGCCCAGCTTCACCTGTTTGTAAAAGCTGATAGCATCAGTCTCAGGAGAGAGAGCAGGGCACTTACACCAGCGCCAACCCGACACCTACAGAAAGGGCCTGGGGTTGATCACTTTGTGCGTGGGCGCTTGCTCAGTGTGACAGGCATGGAGGGGGCAGAGCCGGATTTACACCTTATGCACTCCTAGGCACAGCATCTTCAGCGCCTCACCCCTCCACCCCCCGCCTACAGCTGACCCTCATGTTTTCTGTAAAAAATGAAATGAAAGGAAATATAAACACAGTCTCCCCGGAAGGCACAAGACCCTCCGCCATGCACAGCGCTCCCTGCCCAAGCTGGAGCGTAGCCCTCCCACCCCAGGCAAGGCACTGGGGTGGGGAAATGTACGTCTCTCTACAACAAACAGTCCCCAGGTGTCTTCTGTCCCTCCTGCAGCCTGCCTCCGCTCATGCAAGTGAATGGGGCACAAGCCACACCTTTCCCTCTCTCTGCCCCTCTCTGGCACGGGGTGAAAGCAGAGGGGCGGCTGAGATTGGGAAGGGGCTGGGACAGTCCAAGCACCTTCAGCAGCCTCCCTGCCCGGCTGCGGCTCACAGCGCATCCAGGTGGGCTGACTGGGATGCTCACCCTTCTCCAGCCCCACACGCTGGGCAACCACCAACCCATGCCAGGAGCCCTGCCACCCGCATGGGAGCTGTATTAACTCGTTAGCTTTTAGTCCACTTTTAACTTCTAGGCGCCCCTAGAACACCGGCGCCCCTAAGCACGTGCCCACCGTGCCTAATTGGAAATCCAGCCCTGGGCGGGCATCATATTTAAAAAGCAGCAGTTTTCTTCTGGTGATATTGACTTCCTCACTTTAGGTTGCAGTACTTTCTTGGTACTAAAATGGAACATCAGAGTGAGCTGATAGCCCGAGCAAACAAACCCTCCCAACCCCAACCTAAACCACTCTTTCAGTGGTGGCAGCTCAGAGATGAAGCATGTGCACCAGGTCCTGTGCATGTGTCAGACATGAACTCTGGAGAAGGTGAGTGCCTGGTCCTGTTGATCCAGGTGCAGTCCTTGGCTGGCGTACAGAGAGCTGTGTGGAAATCTGCTTCTCCTCAGTGTAGGAAGAGGTAATGGCATGTCCCTGTAAGGCCCCTGTGTGGCTGAAACCCAAGAACCCACCCACTGCTGGTACGATCAGTCTGTTGCTGAGTATAAAGCAGCCAGTGGGAGCTCTGCCAATGCAGCACTGTTGAATCTGCTGCTGTGTGCATGCCTGGATTCGTTTCCCACTAGACAACACAGACTGGATGGATAACAGTGAGCCTCTGGAGTCTGACAAAATTCCCATAGATAGGTGTGGGGGGGGGGGGGGGACAGAGAGAGTAACAGAGAATTTGTGCCTAGACCCTCCCCCAAATTTTTGATTTGCAGTTATATCTGCACCACAAAACCCTTCAGCCTCTGTTGGGTCACCCTGAACCATGGCCCAGCTTTAGGTGCCTAACTCGAGTAAGCTTGTACCTGATCTTCACAGGCGCTTTCAATCCACAAATCCACTGCCTTCCGTAGGAGCAGGAGCACCACCAGCTTTTTTGGCACCCTAGGTGGCGGAAAGTCCCACCCCTGAAATGGCACCCCCGACAGAGGCGGTGGAAGGTCCTGCCCCCAAAATACCGCTGACGACCGGGGCGGTCACCGCCCCCCCAAATGTTAGCACCCTACGCGACCGCCTAGGTTGCCTAATGGGTTGCGCCGGCCCTGCGTAGGAGATGGGAGTTCCAGGTGCAGCACTGAAAATCAGATCCAAAAATGGAGGCGCCCCAAATTACCGATCTGTTCTGATATTATGGCCATTGTGCTTTGTGTTTTCAAAGCACAATCTGAAAATTAACAAATTCATCCTCACGCCACTGCCTTGAGGCAGGTACGCTTGAGCCTCACTGCACTGATAGTTAAGCTGAGGTGCCCAGGGCCTAATCTAAAGCCCACTGAAGTTAATAGAAAGATCCCCATTGATTCCAGTACGCTTTAGATCAGGCCTTCTGAGATTAAGTAGTTTGCCCAGGCTCAGCAAGAGGTGGATTTGAAACCAGGAGTTCCTGGCCTTAGTTTCCCATCCAGTGCCCTGTTCCATGCTGCCTCTCTTCAACCACAACACCAATTGAACCTGAATGTATGGAGTTCAAAAAAGCTCACCTGACTTTTCTACAATGATAAATGACATGCTGTTTTACTTCCTGACTCTGGCTAGCAAGGACCAAGGTTATTCTTACCAAGGTTATGGAAAGGCAGATCTTACAAGATTTCCTGCATGATCCCCAAAAGAGAGAAGTTTGGATAAAGAATCCAAAATATCCATTTTGGAACATTCAAATGGAGTCTACAAACCCTGAGCCTCTCCCGTCACTTCCCTGGCATCCTCCACATTCACTCAAACCCGAGGGACTTGCACCTGAGGTCCAGCACTTTAGAGTTTCAAGTGGAAACCAGGGCTTTCCAGGACAACCCACTGTTCAGATGAGCAGGGAGCGCCTGGGAATTTCCTCCATAGCAGATTTTGATGCCATGGTACCTAATTAAAATTGACTGCATGTGATGCAACAACTACAAACATAAAAATGGGTCTTTCCAAATAAGCCACATTTGTTCTACATGTGCAGCTGAGAGATAATTTTTGTTACTTAACATGAAACCCACAATGATGGAAATGACTGCTAGGGTCAGATTTTCTCCACACGAAAACAACACAGAGCTGAGAGAATGGAATTTGAGAGCCAGTGCAAGGGATATTTTTTTTCTGTTCTAAAATATGTATCACCAATAAACTGATAATGTAGAGCTTTATGTTCCAGACCAGAGGAAATAAAGAAATCAATTCTGCTAATAGTAGCTTCTGAAGGCTGTAGTGTAAAAATACCCCCCCCCCCCCACACACACACCCTTAGATCCCCGTACATGCTATCTGGGCTCTAAGTCCAGCCAAGAATAAACATATATGGACCCCTGATACTTTCTCCCAGCGCAAGTGTGTGAGGAGTGGGCAGGGAGTTTGGCTCCACCCTCCACAATATGCCAGCCAATGCTGCTGAGCCAGCACAGAGGGGGAGTCATAATCTGCAGTGCTGGGACAGGCAGGCTGCAAACTACCACCATGCTGGAGCAAGGGGTAAGCAGGGAGGGAACAGTGCCTCAGAGCCAGAGGAGCATCTGTAGGGCACAGATCCTCTCAGACCTGCTCCAAGAGCAGGCCAGCTTATGGACCACTGCTGTACTCAGGGCTGAAAGCACAGTCTAAGCCCCAGGGTTTGTTTGGGGTTATTTCCCCCTCTGAAACAACTTCTGATACCTTGTTTTGCTCCTATCGATACTGGTAGGGTGAAAAAAGCAGCAACAGTTCCCTTGGGGCATGTCCAGCTCTGCACGTGCATGGTCCGAGTTGACAGTGGCTGTAGCATCAGAGTTCTCAGTGAGGAGAGCTACATGCTATGGGCTCGGTTCTACTCACCCTTGCTTCTAGTGAGCAGTACCATTGAAAATAATGGGGTAGGTACGACTCAAGGTGTGGGAGGGTGGCAGAACGGGGCCGTGGGTAATTAATAATACTTGGTGTTTACATAGCACTTTTCAGACTTTACGGAGAAGGGGATTTGAGGCAGAAAGATGAAGGGAGGTGCCCAAAGCCACAAAGGAGTTGGTGTGAACAGTGGGATTAGTGCTAAAGACAGCCACCTATCCAGCCCTGGGCTTAAACTGCTGGGCCACCCTTTTCTCTCTCAACCTTTCTAAAAACAAACAGGAAGTGGCCAACATAATGGCTAATCTCACTTTACTCATCTGCACAAAAAAAACAAGAGTGAGATTGTCTCTGGCAAAGGTTGACCTCACTAAAGGCATGGAGCATAGAGTATGGAGCAGGGATGTGGAAAAGGAGACCTGCACACAGAGCCAGACTCAGCCCAATGCTACCTGCAGGACACAATCTGAGAAGAAAAGGCAATATGGTAGTTCATGCATGGCACCTTTCCCCTCTGGAAGAACACTGGTTATAAGTGAGGAAGAAGTCCAAAAACATACGCGTTGGGTGGTTCTGAGCTTGCTCCTGCATCGGTTGTTGTGACCACATAGCAGATGCAGCCTGGCAGTCTTTGCTTTGAGGAGCAGAAGGAATAGCTTAGCGATGTCTGCAGAGCAGCATGAGGGGATGCTTGTGTAATCCACAGGGTGAGTTACGGGGCCTCCTTTATGCTGATCCTCATACGATGTGTTATTAAAACACACACACACACACCGTCCTTTCCAGCACTTTAGCTCAAGCTGTAGGAGTTCATGCCTTTAGCTCTGGAGGCCCGGTTCAGTCACTGTTGTGTTGGCTAAGAGGGCATCCTTCAAATTTGCAAAGTGTTGACTGCCATCAGTCACTGAGATCAGTCACGACCTTAATATCATAGATTTACAGATTTTCAGAGCCAGAAGGGGCCATTAGGTCATCTCGTGTGACCGCCTGTATAACCCAGGCCACAGAATTTCACCCACGAACCCCTGTATTGAACCCAATAACTCGTATTTTGACTAAAGCATCTTCCAGAAAGTTATCCAGTCTTGATTTCAAGACATCAGAAGATGGAAAACCTACCACTCTACCCATATTCTCCTAGTAATTAACACCCAAACTTCTCTCATGACAGAATCCAGCTGAGCCTTGAGACAACAAACCTCTCAACATCAGGTCAGGTGTTCCTGGTTTCATGTGATGAGAAGCTAGTACCTGGCTTGAAAATAGCACATGACCATAGGCCTAATTTTCAAAAGAGACTAATGATTTTGAGGGCCTCAATTTCTCAGTGCCCAATCTAAGATGCCTTAAACAGGGCCTGATTTTCAGGGTGCCTCGCACTTTCTGAAAATCAGGCCCCGTCATATTATCTTAAGTTGGGGAACCCCCAATATGGAGGCATCACAATCACAGGCCACTTTTGAAAATCTTGGCCTTCATTTCAAAACAGCAGTACAATGATTTGTTTGGTTTTTGATAATTAGTTAAAAAATAAAGTTCATTCCTGACCTGACATGGCACGTGGCAACCTTCAGCAAGAGTCAGAGATATAGATACAGCTATAGATTGTTTATAAAGGATACACTGGCAGAGTATGAACTATAGCAGAACTGGATGGAGCTGTTGTAAGATAAGTCTTTGAGACCTGTTAGCAGGTTCAGTTTTTTTGGTTTTTACTTTGTTTTCTGTAAAGTAAATGGAATTTTAAAAAAAAATCTTTGGTGGAACTTAAAACATTCTAAAGCAATTAGAGTTAGAGCGGATCAGAAATTTTCCCAGCAAATCCTTTTTGTTGTTTTTGCTGAAAAATGCAATGCCTTAAAACCAAAACTGTTCATGAAACAGGGTGGGTTTTGAAGAAGCTCCTGACTCAAAAAGATTTTTGGCTAAAAAGGTTAAAAATCATCAAGACGTCCTATTTCAATACTTTTGAACCAGAAAGTTACTGGGTTTTGACTTTACATTTTGAAATGTTAGTAAATTTAGAGTAAAAATGCTTAAAAAGAAAAACAAGGTTAAAATCCAAATGAAAGAGTCTGAAATTATTGAAAAGAAATGTTTCAGTTGACCCAAAATCTGGGCCCAGGTGGGGGTGCTGAGAACTAGAAAATCTGACCATAAGATTTTTTTATTTTTAAATCTGCCTCCATTTATCTAGCAGACTGAGCCAACATCTTGGTTCCAGGCATCCTCCAGGCTTTGGGTGAGTTTGACACCAGATCCAAACTTTGCAATTGGCATCTTTATTACAAGGAAAAGAATACCAGCTGATTTCCATTCTGCAATGACTGCATTTCCCCCTCCCCAGTACCTCACAGATCATGTTATTTCAGAACAAGTCCAGAAGGTGGCGTTCTCCACCATGCTCTGTCAGATAGTCTGGTGATGAGGCTCTTGTTATTAACTTGAAAAAAAACCCACCATGCTGATCTCAAAGCCCTGGATCAACATTCAGTAACAGATTTAAAAGTAGCCATCCTTCAACAAGAAAACTTCAAAAACAGACTTCAAAGAGCAACTGCAGAGCTACAATACAATACAAAACTGCAGAGCTACAATTCATTTGCAAACTTAACACTATTAATTTGGGATTGAACAGGGACTGAATGTGGCTGGTTCACTACAAAAGCAATTTTCCCACTCTTGGTGTTGACACCTCCTCATCAATTATTGGGAGTGGACCACATCCACCCTGAATGAATTGGCCTTGTCAGCACTGGTTCTCCATTGGTAAAGTAATTCCCTTCTCTTCATGAGCCAGTATATTTATGCCTGTATCTGTAATTTTCACTTCATGCATCTGAAGAAGTGGATTTTTTTACCCACAAAAGCTTATGCCCAAATAAATTTGTTAGTCTTTAAGGTGCCACCAGACTCTTCATTGTTTTTGTGGATACAGACTAACACGGTTTTCCCCTGGTACTGGAATCAACTCAATCCACACGTGGGATGTTTGATGACCAAGCCAAGTGGTAAGGAGCAAACAAGCATTGAACAAACCAACACAAAGCAGTAAAAATTAGGCTGAGCACATGCAAAATAAAAAAACGCCACACACACACACACACACTCATCAAGTTTTTATGGCAATACAAGTGTCAAAACAACATTATATAACAGGGCAGTCAGGAAGGAGGGGGGGTTGGATGGGGCAGGGGTCCCAGGGGTTCCGTCAGGAATGAGAGGAGGGGTTGGATGGGGCAGCGGAGGTACGAGGGCGGTCAGGAGACAGGGAGCAAGGCTGTGTGGATGGGGCAGGAGTCCCGGGGATGGGGGGGCAGAAAGGAGGTGAGGGTTGGGCCATGACCCCCTCCCCTAATCAGCCCTCCATACATTATGAAACCCAATGTGGCCCTCAGGCCAAAAAGTTTGCCCAACCCCAGTCTAAGCAGATAAGGCAGACAAATGGTGGCAGGGGAAAGAGAGGAGAAGCAACCCACCCAACGTAAAGCCAGCAGGCCAGTGGCAGAGCTAAGACCACAGCCCAGCTCTCCTAAGTCCTAAGCTGCTGCCCTAGCCAGCAGACCACAGTGCCACGCAACTAAATAAATGTCCTTTTCATTTCTTCCTCCCAGCTCTGTCTGTGCCTTTTTCCCATGCAGCCGTTCCTTCCTACGCTTCTCCCCTGGCCCTGCATCTCTCTCCTACATTGGGCCCTCCATGCTTCCTCCTTACAGCTCTTCCTTGAAACACATGTCTCCTGTGAACCCAACGCAGAAAATACAAATTCCAGAGGAAATACATGGAGCCTAGCGAGACAGGTGCTAACCCTTCTCACTCAGTCACCTTCTTTTGCTGCATACCCCTGTGCCTACCCCCGTCTGTGCCTTTTAAAAGCTAAGCTTCCCAGACAGTGTCTGGGTGGGTCACTGTGAAGATCTTGTAATGCAAAGCTAGGAATGGGACACAAAATAAAGCAGAGCTCTTCTTGCAAGAGTCTTAAGCACTGAGTGATCACTGAACACCACATGGTACCAGGAGTAAAAAGGAACCAGGAAATAGCTTGAGTGGAAGAACAGAGTACTTAAAAGCCCCATCAGAGCTGAAACTCTCTGGAAATATGGAAAACAACTGGAGAAGGTGCAAACAGTGTGATTACTAAACACCACTACTCCCCTTCCCCCAAATTATATCTGATCTCAAAGCACATTACAAAGGAGGAGGTATCATTAACCCCATTTTACAGATGGGAAAACTGAGGCGCAGAGGGATAAAGTGACTTGCCCAAGGCCACCCAGCAGGCCAGTGGCAGAAACAGGAAGAGACCAGCTCTGCTGAATCTAAGTCCAGTGAGCTATCCACAAGACTACACTGGCCCTTCTCTCCATGTGCAGCTGATAGTGGTATTAGGGACTAGCACTGGAAAATCTTCAGAAACAGAAACTTGTCTTCCTACCACTTCTCCATAAAGCACCGACCTGACTTAGCAAAACTATGTCAAATAATAATTAGAATAGGACACATTATTTATATTACAATAGTGCCCAAGGCCCGAGTCAGAGATTAAGGCCCCATTATGCTAGGCACTGTACATACATTTAACGATAAGACAGTCCCAGTCCAGAGACTTTACAATCTAACTGTAAGATAAGAGACAACACGTGGAGACAGACAGATGGGGCAGTACAAGGTAACAGTGAGACAGTTATAAATAGTGTAATAGGAACTAATGGGCAAGATCTAATAATAACATCTAGCTCTGATATAGTGCTTTTCATCAATACATCTTAAAGGAGAGCAGTATGATTATCTCATTTCACAGATGGGGAAACTGAGGCACAGAGTTATTAGGTTTCATTACCTAGAATAGAGAAGTTGGATAAAAACAAAGAATACTCTTGCTGGCATGTTGGAATGTAACCCTACTTATTTCTTAGAATTCAGAATGATAACACATGTAAGAACTCAGAAACAGAGAGAGACAAAGCAAAGACCATAGTATAATAACATCTAACATTCCTGTGGTGGGAAGAACACCTCAGCAGCCCAGCACTGTGACATTTAATTTCAGAAAGGGGAACTATGCAAACATGAGGAGGTTAGTTAAACAGAAATTAAAAGGCACAGTGACTAGAGTGAAATCCCTGCAAGCTGCATGGACACTTTTCAAAGACACCATAATAGAGGCCCAACTTAAATTATTACCCAAATTATAAAACACAGTAAAAGAACTAAAAAAGAGCCACTGTGGCTTAACAAGCCATGTAAAAGAAGCAGTGAGAGAGATAAAAGGCTTCCTTTAAAAATGTGGAAGTCAAAATCCTAGTGAGGTACAAATAGAAAGAGCATAAACATTGCCCAGTTAAGGTAAAAATGTAATAAGAAAAGCAAAAGGAGTTTGAAGAACGGCTAGCTAAAAACTCCAAAGATGATCAATAGACTGTTTTTTAAGTACATCCAGAAGCAGGAAGCCTGCTAAACAACCAGTGGGGCCTTGGGACACCGAGATACAAAAGGAGCTCTTAAAGACAATAAAAGTCTTGCGGAAAAACTAAACAAATTATTTGCTTCAGTCTTTTGCATGCTGAGGATGTTTGAAGGAGATTCCCAGACCTGAGCCGGACCTTGTAGGGACAAATCTGAGGAAATGTCACAGATTGAAGTGTCATTAGAGGAAGTTTTGGAATTAATTGATAAACTTAACGTAACAAGTCACCAGGACCAGATGACATTCACCAAGAGTTATGAAAGAACTCAAATGTGAAATTGCAGAACTATTAACTATGGTTTATAACCTGTCCTTTAAATCGGGCTTCTGTACCAATGAACTGGAAAGATAGCTAATGTAACGCCAATATTTAAAAAGGGTTCTAGAAGTGATCCGGCTAATTACAGATGGGGTAAGTCTAATCAGTTACTGGGCAAATTAGTTGAAACAATCATAAAAGAATAAAATTGTCAGACACATAGAAGAACATAATTGTTGAGGAAAGTCAACGTGGTTCTGCAAAGGGAAATCCATGTCATACTAATCTACTAAATTCTTTGAAATGGTCAACAAACACGTGGACAAGGGGGATCCGGTGGACATAGTTGTTCTAGAGATTTTCAGAAAGCCTTTGACAAGGTCCCTTCATCAAAGGCTCTTACATAAATTAAACTGTCATGGGATAAGAGGGAAAGATCCTTTCATGGATTGGGAACTGGTTAAAAGACAGGGAACAAAGGTAGGAATAAATGGTTAAATTTTCAGAATGGAGAGGGGTAACTAGTGGTGACCCCAAGAGTCATGCCCTAGGACCAATCCTATTCAACTTATTCATAAATTGATCTGGAGAAAGGGGTAAAAGTGAGGTGCGGCAAAGTTTGCAGATGATACTAAACTGCTTAAGATAGTTAGACCAAAGCAGACTGTGAAGAACTTTCAAAAGATCTCACAAAATAAGTGATTGGGCAACAAAATGGCAAATGAAATTTAATGTGGATAAATGTAACGTAATGCACATTGGAAAAAAACATGACCTATACATACAATATGATGGGGGCTAATTGAGCTACAACTAATCAGGAGAAGATCTTGGGAGTCATCGTGGATAGTTCTCTGAAGACATCAAGTAGGCAGCATCCAGTTGCAGTCAAAAAGCAAACAGATGTTAGAATCATTAAAAAAGGGATAAAGGATAAGACAGGAGAATATTTCTTATTGCCCTTATATAAAATCCATGGTATCGCCCATCATTGAATACTGCATACAGATGTGGTCTCCTCATCTCAAAAATATATGGCATTAGAAAAGATTCAGAGAGGGCAACTAAATGATTAGGGCGTTTGGAACAGGTCCCATATGAGGAGAGATTAAAGAGGCTAGGATTTTCAGCTTGAAAGGGAGACTAAGTGGGGATATTGATAGAGGTATATAAATCATGAGTGATATGGAGAAAGGTGAACATAAGAAAGTCTATTTACTTGTTTCCCCTAATATTAAGAACTAGGGCCACCAATGAAATTAATAGGCAGCAGGTTTAAACAGAAATAAAAGGAAGTTCTTCTTCAACAGAGCGCACAGTCAACCTGTGGAACTCCTTGCCTGAGAAGGTTGTGTTGGCTAGGACTATAACAGGATTTAAAAGAGAAACTAGATAAAATTCGTTAATGGCTATTAGCCAGGATGGGTAAGGAATGGTGTCCCTAGCCTCTGTTTGTCAGAGGGTGGAGGTGGATGGCAGGAGAGAGATCACTTGATCATTACCTGTTAGGTTCACTCCCTCTGGGGCACCTGGCATTGGCCACTGTCGGTAGACAGGATACTGGGCTGGACGGACCTTTGGTCTGACCCAGTACAGCCGTTCTTATGTTCTTGGGCTGCTCCCTAAAAACCGAGCAGCACAACTCACCCCAGCTTACTCTAAACTAACTGCCTACTAACTGACTGCTTCTAGGCCCAAGCAGGGGCCTGCTTTCTTACATAGCCCCCTAGACTGCCAGCAGGAGCAGGAACCTCCTGAAATTTAAAATGACAACCTGCAATTTTAAAATAGGGCAACAGATTTTACCCTGGACTTTCTCTGCCCTGTGCTGATTGGCTGTTTGTGCGAATCCTCCTGCAGAGTCTCTTCCCCTCAGCTTCACTCCACACCTGCCTCCTGACCCTTTGCTCCCCAGCCCTGTCCCCTCACCTCCCTTGCCTTCAGTGTCCCCTCTCCCTCCAAACTAAACCCACCAGAAATAGATAGATAGATAGACAGCTAGATAGATTTAAAGTCATGGCACTACATGCCATTTACTGCCATCACACCGATCATTTCTGCATGTGTGTTCTATCCCTCTCTCTCGCCTGTGTGTGGCCGGTCTATTTAGGTTGTAAGCGCTTCAGGGCAAGGACTATTATTCTGTGTTTGCACAACGGAGCCTCATCCTTGGCTGGACCTTAGGCATTACAGTTATAAACATGATTAGAAATAACATAAAATGGGTCTCATTATATTTACCTACCTTGTGGGAGCTGAGGAGCTAAGTTCATTAGTGTTTATAAAGCGTTTTTTTAGATCCTTGGATAGAAGATACATAGGGACCCTTTCTATTGACTTAGTGGGCTTTGGCTCAGGCTCTGTAGAAATGTACAAAATGTTATTCTATAGAGTAATAACACATGGAGGAAAGAACTGCTCAGCCTCTCGGTTTGGGACATCTGTCAGTTTATATACCCAGTTCCCTGGTTTGCACTCACTCACTGGCTCAAGCCTGGTGTCAAAGGTTTCTTTTTCAGCGTACACATTTCTGGGTAATGATTTTCCAGCTCGAAGAATCTTTTGATGATAAATGTGGCAATTCTTGTCCATTATAAATTGCCATTGACAAACTCAGTATTCACTGTCCTTATTCAAGCACTGACTTTGTTGTTTGTTGATCTGTCCAGATCAAGCAGAATAAACGCACAGAAATAACTTCACAGAATGTAATTTATATTTTGGGACCAAGGCCCACAGTGTTTATAGTCATATGAGATCCTATCTTGCTTCCTGGAAGAGCAGAGATGTTACCATTGCCAAATTCTGACTTCAGTAGTTATATTTTGTCTACAGTTCCCCACGTGAGAGACAACTGGAAAAACCACTGCCCTTCCTAAAAGCCCCCCAAATTACTGGATCATTTACATTAATTCAGTTGGGGCCCAGCCTACCCATAAGGCCTGGTCATCATTTTGTTTCAGACCTGCAAGAGCAATCTATTCACAAGAGTATTTTGCATCAAGAGCGGCTCTTCACTGCTGTGCAAAATCTTTCCAGTAAAGCAGCAGACCTTGATGCTGTGCACGACACTGGGAAAACTGGCTGGTTTGGGGCAGGACTGTTCTTGTCCGGTCTCTACTCTTGCAGTGCCACAGAGCAGCCGGAGCAATAGCAGGCTTTGAAGGCCTGGGAAGACATGCCCACTCCTGCTTGGTGCACGCTGCTCAAAACTGGAAACAGAACTCACCTGGTGCCTATTCCTACAGCATATGGCAATAACTCCAAGAGAGGGAAATCGCTCCTTCGGGCAACTCAGCAAGCTAGCTACCACAGAATCAAAGTGAATTTTAAACGTTGCTTGCTGCAGTTTCTAGTTAGTTGCAATTTGGTGAGCCATTAAGAGTTATACAACCAGTGAACCCCGCAGATGGAACTCTGCCCTTGATAAACCTGAGCAGCTCTGAGCAGCCCATCACCTCTGGTCTCACCCTGGCCTCCTACCCCAACGCTTCCATTTCTCACTCACCCAGCTTCTCTCCTCTAAGCTTCTCACTCCTAAACCTCAGCTTCCCCCCACACTTAGACTATAAGGCCAGAAGGGTCCATCGTGATCATCTAGTCTGACCTCCTGCACATTGCAGGCCACAGAAAGAACCTCACCCACCTGCTCCTGTGATAGACCCATAACCTCTGGTTGAGCTACTGGAGCCCTCAAATCCTGATGTAAAGACTTCAGGTTACAGAGAATCGGCCATTTACTCTGGTTCAAACCAGCAAGTGACCCATGCTCCACGCTGCAGAGACTAGACAAAGAGTGGTTTTCCTAGGTGACATAGCTTGTCTTAAGCAGATCACTTCCTGCACAAGTACACAGCAAGGCAAGTCTTGTACGCAGACCTGAGAAGAAGGATGGTCCTGTGTGTCATGAATTTCAGTACCAGATAAGGACTGGCTACAGAGTTTGCTTACACACACCAGATGTGTTCTTCGGAAGATCCTTTAATGCTCTGCTAGGTACGGCTGAGGTTCATTTAAATAAGGTATTTTACACATGTAACCCTTCTGCCCCTCTGAGTTGGCAGCAACAAGGGCCAGGTTCAGTATCCAGGGGTTCCGTTTCAATAACACCATGCATAACTGGCTCGAGCCCCCACCCAGTGACCTGGGACACTTACATACCATACCCTCCTGGGCGCCTCTAGGAGGCAATACTTCCCCTCTCGCAAGCACGGAGTCTGAGTGTAGCGAAATCTTTTTAATAAAGGAAGGAATCAATGCGGCATCCCATTGGAGAAACACCACAAACAGAGTTATAACACAAACCATAACCACCCCCCAAGTACATTTGGCAATGTCCTTTTCCCCTTAGGGTCTTAAGTCCAATCACTCCAAAGTCCAACAACCCAAAAGTCTCTGGTCAATGCCACCACAGAATTCAAGAGTCTATCTGTAGAGGTCCCTCCCCCCAGCCTGGGTGAAAGGGGCACCTTACGTGGTCCAGGGCCAACTGCCCTGCCTCTCCGTGGGTTCTGCTTCCGCCTTCTCCACGAACTGCTCCGCCTTACCAGCCGCTCCACTCTGCTCCTCCGGCCGTCCTCACAAACTGCTCCGCTCCACCAGCTGCCTCGTGAGCTGCTCCAGTTGTCCCAGCAAACTGCTCGGCTCCGCTCGCTCTGTGGGCTGCTCCACACGCCCCACAGCTACTCCGCTCTGCCAGCCGCTCCACTCCACCAGCTGTCCTGTGGTCCGCTCCAGCCATCCCCATAAACTGCTCCACTCCGCCAGCTGCTCTGTTCCACAGTATAGCTTCAGGCTCCCCCACTAGTTAGCACAGTACTCAGTGCTCCCAGCTCAGTAATTTCAGCTCTTTTGTGATTTCAGCTCTTAGTGATCTCAGCACATAGTAGGGGAGCCCAGTGCTAGTGCACCATTAGCCCAAAGTGAGTTCAGCTCAGCAACCTGTATCTAGAGTCTTAAGGGAATAAAAAATCAACTCTGACATTCCACAGTGGAGAGGGGAGGGGGTGCAACTGGTGCTTCTAGCTCCACAAGGAGCCTGCACCACCAGGCACAAATACCTGTCCCCAACCTCTCTCTATTCACAGGGTTTTGGAACCCATGTCCCTTGTCTAGCAAGTACCACCCAACTGAGGTTGAGTCATTTCTGTCACAAAGCAGTCCCACAGCTCGGCAGTCTGGGATGGGGTAGGCGTGCCTATGCAAATATTTGAGATTTCACATTCCGGACATTCTTTCCACACTTCCCACAATTCACCACCAGATGTCAGGGTACAGCTCATCCTGACTCTGCTTACACACATAAAGCCAGTTAGTGGCTGAACAGTGTAATACTCCCTTACAATGGGTTTAAGATACTAGACTAGGACTTAGGAGATGTGGGTTTAAGTCCTGAGTTCGGCACAAATTTCTTGTGCAACCGGGGCAGGTCACTCCATATCTTTGTGCCTCATGTCCCATTCTGTAAAATGGAGATATGCTATTGATTGCCTTTGTAAAGCAGTGTGAGATATACTGAAGAAAAGGGCTATATGAGAGATGGGTATTATCTGTAAAATGGGGATAATATTGCTTCCTTTTCTCCCACAATCCATCTGTCTTGCCTAGACTGCAAGCTCTTCTGGGCAGGAGCTAGCTCATAGGGGATGTCTACACTTGATACGCTACAGCAGCACAGCTGTAGCGTATCAGCTGTGCAGCTGTAGAGTAGGCAGTTACTACATGATGGAAGGGAGGGGCTTCTCCATTGCTGTAGTAAATCCGCCTCTCTGGGGAATGGTAGGTAGCTCGATGGAAGAATTCTTCTGTCAACCCTAGCGGTGTCTATCCTGGGGCTTAGGTCGGCTTAATTACATCACCTAGGGTGTGAGACCTAACTTTGTACTCTAGACCAGCCCTTCCTATGTCTAACACACAGCGCTACAGAGGCTCTGATCTTGGGTGGATCCTTAACTTGCTACTGTAAACAATGGCTTCATAATCTGTTTAAGACTCTGTCTTTGCTCTGTATGGCAAAGCAAACATCTATCACCCTCTGGATCAACCTGTTCTCAGTGCTTTTTCTCTTCTAGTAGTAAGCCACCTCTCTTCAGTATGCACTTCGGTATACACAGCATGTACCACAACCACCAGCCTATCGAGTGGCTGAGTGTATGGCTCTGACGCTCAGACGGATATACAGCTGCAAAATGCTTCAACAAGACAGCACGTTTCAGTGAAAATGTTCCAACCAGCTCTGCTGAAATCTGGATTAGCCCCAGTGTTTTTCTAAGCAAGAGACTTGGGGGGAGGAGGGGAGGAACAGCTTCACAAGGACTCTTGGGAGCCATGCTCCACTCTGCTCTTTAATGCCAGCTCTCTGAGTCGTGGTGACCCCGTTCTCACCACTTACTTTTAATATTTAATTGAAGTCCTTCTGGGGGACTTTGCCCACCTAAATTCCTAGCGCCAAAGAGAGTGGACAGGAATAAGGAAGCAGCTGCATGGTAGCGAGGTGCATCAAGGAACAAATTATATGGCAGAGTCATATTCTGGGCTCAGACCAGCATTCTAGCAAGTAAGTGACTTAACTCTGAATTCTCCCCAGAACTATTATTCTGTGCTGTGATGGATTGCAGAAAGCTTGAATGCACTCAGCCTAGAAATTACTGTGCACTCTTGTCAGCTGGGGGGCTGCATTGCTCATATGGGAAACGTTTATCATGTTCTAGAAAGGTAAGTAAAGTAGGAGAAATGGGTTGAAATTAAGAAAAGGGACAGATCATGTGAATCTCAGGAAACATTTCCCTAATGGTGAGATCAGGCTGTATAATAATCTTCTAAAGGACCACCACAGTGAGTCATTTAAAACTAGACATAATGCACCCCAAAAGTATACCCCAGATTGGCCCACAGCAGATGGGACTAGATGATCTAATAAGTCTTTTCTTTCTCTAACGTCTATGATATTTAATTAAAACATCCTTGTATGTGAAATGGAAAGCGTTGTGGCCAATGGTTTCAAAAGTGACTAGTGCTTTGGGTGCCCCACGCCTTGGGGGCCCAGTTTGAGAGGCCTTGAGGGGGACAGATTTTCAGAAAGTGCTCTGCCACCAAAATCAGGTACTTTAATGTGTCTTCAGTTGGGCCCCCAAAATCACTCGTTTCTTTTGAAAATCTTGGCCCGACTAGTCTTTTGGAGAATGCAAATCGCTACTGAAATACAGTTTGCAAACAAAGTAGAGAGTTTGAATGTGAAAATCTAACGTAGGAATGAGTTCAGTTTTTCCACAGTCTTGTATTGTGAATTTTCATTGTAAATCAATAACTTACACGCAAATTGTAGCCAGTTATTGTTTCTATGAGAACAATGTCTAGAGGACCCAGTCAAAAACCAGGGCCAAGAAGGTTGAGTACATACTGAAATATCAGTTTAATGATCTATAGACCAGTGCCTGAAACTTTTGCTACTTATTCTTGGGGCTTGAATACAGCCATATCTAGTTAACAGACATTAAACTAGACAGACATATTGATGGCAGCAGAGGCATACGAATGCTAAATATCTCCTCTTCCAGTTATCACCTCAGTTCAGGAGAGACAGTTGGAAGATCACATAACATTGGGACTGAAGGATGGACCAGTACTAGACCAAATTGTGCCCTCAGATACAGACACAAAACTTGCATTAAAGTAGTTTATTTTTGCAAAGATAAAGAGCTCTCTGTCTCTGATATGTCTTCATTAGGGGCTCTCTATTCTACTCTGGCAGAGGGATGGACATGAAGATACAGGAGGGTTCCAGTAGCGACAGGGCTGCTCAGAGGATTCAGGGAGCCTGGGGTCTTTGGCAGCGGAGGGCCCCCACCACCGAATTGCTGCTGAAGACGCGCACTTTGGTGGCAGGTCCCAGGGTGGAAGGATCCCCCGCCACAGGTCTTCGGGGCATTTCGGTGGCGGGTACTAGAACGGAAGGATCCCCCGCCACCAAATTGCTGCCAAAGACCCGGAGCGGAAGAAGTTCCGGGGGCCCAGGCCCCGTGAGAGTTTTCCAGGGCCCCCGGAGCGAGTGAAGGACCCCGCTCCAGGGCCACTGAAAAACTCTCGTGGGGGCCCCTGTGGGGCCCAGGGCTGGGGCAAATTGCCCCACTTGTCCCCCCCTGGATGGCCCTGAGTAGTGAGAGACTGAAAAGATCTAACTCCTGCATCAGACTTAAATTGGACGTAAAGAGCACCTTTTAGCTGGATGTTACTTTGTAAAAGTTAATGTTGCAAAGAATGAAAAAAACTAGCACAGTTCTAGTTTAATCAATGTTGCCTCTAGCCCTTGCCGTGCCTAGCACACTAGTAGGTACTGTACAAATATATATTTTTTATTAGTAGCATTTCCCAAAATTTGAAAAACCTTTCCCAAACGGTTTCAAGAGAAACAGACATAAAGTGGGAAATCCTGGCCCCAGTAAAGTCGATGGGAGTTTTGCCACCAATTTCAATAGGGCCAGGGCCAGAATTTCAGCCCAAATGTTTCTTGATGGAGAAAACTCCAAGAGTGAGTTATTTTTACTTCCTCCCTGTAATTTACATTGTAATTTACAAGCAGGCAGCCTGGATAGAATATGCACAATATCCCAGCCTTTGCCATCTCTCTCCCTTCTCTGTCAATTCTCTTTCCCTCCTCCTTTTAATCTGATTGAAAGTGTGGCTGTTTCTAGCAACTCTCAATAGGAGGGGTTGGATGACAATTCACACTTCAGGGTGCATAACCAAGGTAGGCAGAAGAACTTTTGTATTTTCCTCATTTCCATTCATCTGTAACCATCCTCAGGCTGTGCACTGGGGCCCCAGGTCAGGAAATCATCCTTCATCAAGGCAGAATTTAAGCAGGTGGGATTAACTTGAAGCCTGTGCTTAAGTCTTGCTGACTTGTTTTCCTGAATCAGACCCATAAGCCGTGATGGGGTGTACAAACCCCACTCTGGGGAACGGGGGGTTAAGGAGCAGATCTGGTCACAGGAAGCTCCACCCAGCTGAGCCTGCTGGGAGTGCTCTCAATGGAGGTGGGTTTAAAAAGAGAAGCACACTCAGTCAGGATGGTCATGCAAGCAAGGAGCCCTGCACCGCTCTTCACTCAAAGCTGCTAGCCACTGCAGAAGAGACAATGGAGTAGCTGCTCATGAGTGGGGAAGGGAATCTCGTAACCCTCTCCTGGGGGGATGCTATCAGCCAGGCCTGCAGCGTGCCTCAGGAGAGGCCAGGACATGGTTAAAGTAACCAAGGGAGTAGACTGGGTGATACCCTAGCCCAGGTCACATACCTGAACTGCCTGCCCCCAGACCCTGGGTTGGAACCTGCAGGATGAGAGTGCCCAGGTTCCCCTACCATCAGCTCCCTGGACTTGAACCACTAAGCACTACTGCCAACGATGGCTAGCCAGTGCTCTGACCACTCGGGGACAGGGTCTAACAAGATGGTCCCCATCACAAGCTGCACACACTGTGGTAGTATCAGAAAGCGCATGATCTTCCCTACAATATTTCTGCCCTGTGACCGGGGTCCCGGGAGAAGCCAGCTGAGGTCATGCAATTACAGCGAACTGCAAAGAATGAGGCAGACAATCCCCCAAAACTGGTGGCTATTCCAATACTTAGGTTTATCAAGCCAGCATAAAACAGCTTCTTTATTACCCCACTGCCTACTAAGAAGTCAACAACACAGTTTCCTTAAAGTAACCCAGCCCCAGGCCTCCACCTAGTTACCCAGGTCAGATATGATGAGGATTAATGAAAATCTTATTCATCATATAAAAAAGTTCTACCAATCCCAAAGGATCAGATACATTACCTCCCAGGCTAATAAATATTCCAAATATTACCCAAATACATGCTTGCAACCAATTTTTATAAACTAAACTAAAATTTATTAAAAAAGAAAAGGGAGAGAGTATGGTTCAAGATGAATATACATACAGACACGAGTTCAATTCTTGAGGTTCAGATTCATAGCGGAGATGGTGAGCTTTGTAGTTGCAAAGAGTTCCTTTAGAATTCAATTCATAGTTTGTAGTCCAATATCATATTCAGGGTGTTCCAGTTTAGAACTGGGATCTCAATCCTTCTGGCTTAGACTTCCGCTGCATGAAACCTTAAGCAGATCTGGGATGACAGGATCAGAACCCAAGGGTCTCATATACAGTTTTGCTTGACCACACAGTCCTGGGTAAACAACAGGCTTTTGATGTAACCTTCTGTTTTCTAAACATCACCAGTAATTAACTACATGGATTAACATAAGATAATTTATCCATTAAGCAGTCTATCACAAGAGACATATAGACAATGACATTATTTCACCCAAGATTCATCTAAATGTTAATATTCCCTTTTGATCACTGAATCAATAGCTATAGTGACAGATCGGAACTGTCTGTTTACATGGCTAACGTTTACAAGATTAATAAGTAAGCACACAATTAGTATCACCTTTAATTTCTAACAACATAGGTTTGTATTTCAAGGTTCTAGCCTATCTAACATTGAATGGCCCTAATTACCATTCACATACTGTCTCACATGTCTTTAAAGGTTGGCTTTGGGTTAGTTAGCCTGCAGTCTGTTTAACCCTTTCTGGCCATGTGTTAGACTTTGTATAAGATTCGTTTCAATTATATAACAGTGGTAGCAACAATGGTTTGCATCGTTATATTTTAATTAGATAACGTCACATGCCCCATTGAATGCCAGAGTATCTATAGAGCCCCAAGTTCGACCTTCTGCTGCCCCCATTCAATCCAACTGATGTAAGGAGTTTGCAGAGGTGTCATGGAAGGTAGCGCTTAGCCCGTATAATACACACTGCTGCACAGTGTAAATGGAATGGAGAGATTTTCAAAGGCTTTCTCCAGACTCATAGTGCATTGATTTTGCTTCTTTTCTCTGCTGCCAGCAAGTAAAGAGTTGGAGGAGGTATGGAGAGCATGGAAAGGACTGATAAGCTGAGGCAGCCTCAGTCCTTTCACGCTGCCTTTGGCTCTCCAGGGAGCAGTTCAGCCCACCGAGCAGTGGCTCTGAGAAGAAACTCTGTCTCAGCATTAGTGGCCAGGTGAGCAGCCGATTTCCAAATGCCTCTAACCATTCTGTATTACTGATGTACTGAGATCTGGACTAACTGCAGCAACAAACCTCCAGCGCACTCTCAGAGAGCTCTTAAACACACAGTTCATATGCAGTGGACTCTAACCAACAGGGCCAGTTACAACCTATAAACCCCTAACTGGCAGCGAAGGGTCCCCTTCCTCTCTCCCCTGACGTACCGCCATAGCTGAGGTCAGTGAGGCATGCACGCTGGGTATCCCTCATGAGGCAACAGCTGACAGAGCATGTTCTGTGAGGACTTTGGGATTCTGGAACTTGCTCCAAAATAGCCCTGGTTTGATGACCTTTTGGGCACACTGCAAAAGCCCCTTGTTGGAGAGAGGTTTTGGAGAGGGCTAACCGTGCACTTCTCACAGTGAGGAAAGGTTTCTAGGTGACTGGCGGGCCGAGGTCCTGTTAAAGTGACCACTGGGATGCTGCTGGGATTGTACTAACAATATGCCAGGGCAGCTAGAGCCTTGGAGAGGCAGCTGTTTATTATTTCAAAATTAAATAAATCCTACGTTAACACTTGCCCACTTGGAGCACAACCCCCGCAGCAACACAAACCCATTGTAATAATAAGCCAACCCCACCCAACTGAACCACCAGCAGAGTTCTCACTCGATTAGCGGGGGGGGGGGTGTCCCGGAGACCCCTCTGCCCTCACCTCAGACAGTAGAAGAAAAAAAAAACATAGAACAGAAGGTCATCTAGTCCAACTGCCTGCTCAAAGCAGGACCAATCCCCAGACAGATTTTTACCCCAATTCCCTAAATGGCCCCCTCAAGGATTGAGCTCATAACTCTGGGTTTAGCAGGCCAATTCTCAAACTACTGAGCTATCCCTCCTCTCCTCTGCCTAGTGGAGCAGAGGGTTCTCTCTTAAATGATAGGATGTTGAACTCCTCTTTGAAGGTTCATTTTAAGATCTCTGGTGTCTACTGTAAGTGTTTAGGGTCAGACTCTGCCTTCTGACATGCACAGGCAACTCCCAGTAAAGTCAAGTGCATCCCTGAGACCGGAATCACGTCCCCTAATTCATCTAGTGCAACCTTCACCACAAGCGTTCCTCCACCCTCTTTCTACAAGGCTCTGTCTGCACATTTTCCTGCACGATTTCTTCAGGGGCGCAGTATTAGTTCTTCACATTGGTGTGTCCCTGAACTATTGCCGGTGCTCCCCAAAGGAGGGTGGTGCATTCTCCTGGTGCTAGTTCTCTTCTCTGCTGCAGTTTCGCTGAAATCAGTAGATTATCAGTACCTACCTGCTAGGGCTTGGTGACATTTTTCAACCAAAACTTTTTTTTCACCCTGCCAAATGCAGATTTGGCAACTCTGAAACATTTCACAAATTCACATGGATGTCACCAGATTGCTTTGGTGGAGGGGGAAAAAACAAACAAACCTAAATAACATTCCAAAAAAATAAAAACACTTCATTTCAACCTTTTTTAAATGAAACATTCCAACTTTTCAATTCAAAATTTCCTTTCACTGTATTTAATGTTTTAAAATGTTAAAAAAAATTCTCTAAATTGCAACAAAATATTATCTTTTGGGTCAAACAAAACACATTCAGACACACCCTTAGTAGAATCAGAGCAGCAGCCAGAGAAAGGAGGAGAGGAGGCTAAAGAGAGTGAAAACTGTGAGGAAAGACTATACATTATTTGTCTAAGGTACAGAGAAAAGTACATGGAGGAGTAGCTGGCGAGCTGCAGTTCTCTGCCCTACTGTTTGTGTGTTCCTGGACACCATAGCCTGAGTAACCTAATAATGATCTGCTGCTATTAATATTTGGATTACAGGAAATCAAAACACATTGACTATTACATTTATCTTGCTTATTATGTGTCCATGGATGTGAAGTATTAGATTTTAGGATGTCAACAGGGAGATGCCGTAACTGAGAAAATTAAGGTGCTCAATCAATTTAGCATATTGAAGAGATGCTTAAGAGGTGACTTGATCCAGTCTCTCAGTGAGAAGATGTCTGGTAGTAGACGACTCTAGTTTAGCAGAGAAAGACACAGCAAGAACCAGTGGCTGGAAATTGGTGTTAGAAAAATTCCAACTGGAAATTAGGCTTAATTTTTTAACCGCCAGGGTAGTTAACCATTGGGGAAGCTTATTGAGGGGTGAGATGGATTCTCCAACCTTGGAGTCTTTAAATTAAGACTGGATCTCTTTCCAAAAGATGTGCTCTATCTAGTTCAACCACAAGTTGCTGGGTTCATTGCAGGAATCCCTAGGGGAAGTTGTCTGACCTCTGTTATACATGAGGTCAGACTAGATGATCACAGTGGCTCCTCCTGCCTGTAAAATCTATCAAATCCCATTTCTCCATACCTCAAATATCAAAATTTCCAAGTCATCCCTGTGGGAACTCAGGGTTGTGAGGCTCCTCGCTACCACCTGCCCTTAGCATGAGGAAGCCTTGTCTGAGCCTGCCAGGGGTCAGGCCCACTGGCACCACCAGCCCAGAGGTAACACAAGCACTGCCCTCTGAGCATAAGCAGGTTCTGCTGTCCCTCTGCAGGTAAGGCACACTCCAATCCCCGAGCCCTTTGAGCATCCCCCCAGAGTGTCCAGCCTGTGTTCCGCTGGGACCTGCAGAATTCACAGATCCGCTGTTCCCAAAGGAACAGTGCCCTCCAGCTTACCGCACCACCCAACTTACAGCACTTAGATTTGTTTACAGGGAAAACAAGTAAAAGTTTGCTTTAAAAGGTCTAGAGATTCTAGAAGTGGCATGCAAAAGGTTTGGAAACAGGGGCTTACATGTAAAATAAAATCATACCCCACTTTCTAGTGCCTAAACTTGAGACGTCCTCCTGTCTCACTAAAGGTAGCTCACCCAAAGCTTTTCTCACAGGGTTAAACAGCCAGACAGCTGTGATCATCCATTCACAAAATAAAGCTGGCTGGCAGTTTGCTCCCATGAAGGATACCTGGGTGTACCTCTGCACCCTCAGCTATAGTTCCAGAAATCCATTGTCTTCACTTGTAAACAGGGTACCCCTTGCTGCTTGTTTTTTACTGGAGAGAATCAACTCTGGAGACTTCACAATCTCATGATCAGCATTTGCTCAGCCTTTAAATAGGTGTTCATTGTGAAGTAGATAGTACTCAGTTTACATAGAGCCAGACAGGTCGATAAGCATCTCCCAACTGAAAGGAACTGATTTATCACCTTTTGGTGCCCAGCCCCAACTCAGACCTTAAGAACATATAGATACATGACTTCTTACAAATTATCTGCACATACATTTCACAGTGATTGTGATGACCAGTGTGACACAAGCTTTCAGCAGAGACTTTACACGATATCCTTTGAGGAACTATGTCAATACCAGACCCAGACCCTGACCCTATGCGCCCCTCCGCCCTTTGGCACCAGGAGGTCACAGGATGGCAATCCCAAATTCAGACCCATCCCTTTATCCAAAAGTCATATCAAAGCCAGAATTAGTTTTTCATGAAACCTGAATTTCAAAGGTTTAAAGCCCCTTTGCCCCACCAAGACCTTTGAAAAACTGGACATTTCCTGTACAGGAAAAAAATGCATGTATTAAATGCACTGTATAGAAAGGAAGTAAAGTGCCACATTCGGTCTTTTCTGTAGGTATCAGAACATACTGGATTGTGAAAGTGCCACATCAAAGCAAGACAACTGCAAGGTGAGCTACAGGCAAACTGGTTATTATACGAGGGATAGAATTGAGTACAGGCTGACACACTGTATTGTCCTAATGAATGAAAATCAAGCAATTCATAGGAGCTGGCTAGTGCCCTTCTCATGAGGGTTCAGTTCAGCTCAAGACTTGGTCACATCATTGGTATTTCCAATGCCCAGAGAATCAGACACAGGAAAGGACACGTTGTGTATATCTACACCTGAAATGCTACAGCGGCACAACAGCTGCATCGTAGTGTTTCTAGTGTAGATGCTTACTATAGCGTCGCTCTAGTAAATCCTCCGCTCCAAAAAGCAATAGGTAGGTGGATGGAAGAAGTCCTCTGTTGATCTGGTGGTGTCTTCACCTGGGCTTAGATTGTTTAATCATATCACACCAGTAGTGAAATTTTTCAGTCTTGAGTGATGTAGTTAAGTCAACCTAGTTTTCTAGTGTAGACCAGCCCCTAGAATTCTATAACATTTTTAAAGTTTCCTTTTATAAAATTCAGTTGATTTTGATTGAATATATAACAGGCTTTAGGACCTTGCAGAATCCTAAAACTATTAGCAGAATTTCCCATTGGCTAGGCAGCTGGTATGCGCTGACTGCTGTTTATCATGCTGTCATGAGTACGGTCTCATTGTTGACTTGTACTCCCCCATCTGCCTGTATCTACCTATTGTCTCTCATCTTCTGCTTCGATTGTAAGCTCCTTTGTTCTGTGTTTGTACAGCACCTAGCACAGTGGGGCCCTGATCCATGACTGGGGCCTCTAGAAGCCAGGAATACAAATAATAAACCCACGCCAGGGAAACCATTCAACTCCCATTGGAGAGAGAGAGATTTAACTACCCTATTTTCACATGACTAAATTCAAGATTTGAACCCATGTCTGAAGAGGTTAGTTGCTGATCTTGCAAGCTGATCCATGCAGGAAGACCCTATTGAAACCTGTGGGGCTCTGCACAGGGACGATGGTTAGCCTGTGCAGACCAGCTTGCAGAAATGGGTGCCTAGCATTTTAACCCACTACACCGACCTGGGCTATACCTGTGTGCATCTTTATTTGTTTAGTAACTTAAAAAGGAACAAGAATGTAGATCTTCCCTTACCCCCTCCCATCAGTCAGCACAAAGCACTGGTCTTTCTGCACTAAGATGCAAGCAAAGAGTATTTGAACTCAATATTAAACAAATATTTCTGAAATGAATTATATTAATTGTTATTATCAAGCATTTAAACAGTACTGTAGATATAGAGTCTGATTCTCTTCTCACATCAGCCTTATTGCTTTGTAATTTGATTGACTTCAATGCTGCCATTCCTGATTTACACCAGTGGAAGAGGAAACAGAAAGTGATCCAAACACAGCACTTTACAGAATGCAGAATAAGACAGTCCCTCCCACAAAAAATATATACTCTAGCATAGACAAGACAAAACATGGGCCCACAATTCAGGAAAAGGTGAGCCATGTGCAGATCAGGGTCACTAGGGTTTATGGAAGGAGTGGTTTCTAGGGAGGAGAGGTCAGAAGAACAGGAGGAGAGTGATTGATGGAAGACAGTTCCAAGACTAGTAACATGACAGAAGACTTGAAGCTGAGAGAGGGTGATGGGGATCAGGACTGGGAGTAGAGCAGGGGTCGGCAACCTTTCAGAAGCGGTGTGCTGAGCCTTCATTTATTCACTCTAATTTAATGTTTCGCGTGCCGGTAATACATTTTAACGTTTTTAGAAGGTCTCTCTCTTAGTTTATAAACTATTGTTGTATGTAAATAAACAAGTTTTTTAAAATGTTTAAGAAGCTTCATTTAAAATTAAATTAAAATGCAGATCTTATCAGTTTAGTGCAGTGGTTCTCAACCTGGGGTCCACACACCCCCTGGGGCAGGGCTGATGCAAGGATATTTTGCGCCATAGATGAAACGTCCACCTTGTGCCCCTCCCCTCCGCACATCGGTTTATTGAGGGGCAAATCTCAATAAGCCTTTATAGACCTCAGGGGCCACCCTGCCCAGGGGCCAACCATGCCCACGGGCTGCTCCCCAGAGTAGGTTCCCCCCTCCCCGCCCCCTTAACTCCCCTGGAGGGCGCACAGCCCCCCAACGAACCCTTCCCACCCTGGTGGCCCCCGCCCCAAGTCCACTCACTTGCTTTGCCAGGCTTGGGCTGCTGCAGCAGCCCGGCAGGGAGGAGCTGCCTTGCGGAGGCACTGGAGAGCCAGAGCATCCCACTTGCGGCAACAGCGAGCCCAAGCCATGGAGGAGCCAGCACAGTGCAAGGGGGCAGCAGCCGCTAGCAGGGATCAGCTGCGCCCCCCCCGCCCAGATTGCGTCCTGGCAGCCCCCCAGGGGCTCCTGCAGGCTGCAGTGGATGTATGCAGGCGCCAGTCCCCATATGCATCCCGGCTCCCCCTCAGCTAGGGTTACCACATTTCAACAATCAAAAAAGAGGGGAGAGCCCTGCCCTAGCCCAGCCCCATCCACTCCCTCCCACTTCCCACCCCAACTGCCCCCATCAGAACCCCCAACTCCACCCTGCTCCTTGTCCCTGACTGCCCCCTCCTGGGACCCCTGCCCCTAACTGCCCCCTAGAATCCCATCCCCTACCTAAGCCTCCCTGCTCCTTGTCCCCTGACTGCCCCCTCCTGAGACCCTGTCACCATAACTTCCCCCCCTGGGAGGGGTCCTGCAGCGGATGCACACGGACGGCGGTCCCCGTGTGCCCTTCGGCTCCCCCCTTGCTGCGCACAGGCTCTGTGTCTCCCAGGAGTGTGAGCTGCTGCTGCCGCCTCTCCCACACCCCGGCAGCTCACATTCCCGGGAGCCGCAGAACCCGAGCGCAGTGAGCGGGAAACCGGGAGGGGGGGCACGCCTGCTGCCGGTCTGGGGTCCCGGCCGCCGGACCCGCTCAGCCTCTGCCGGCCTGGGGTTCCGTTCACTCAGCAAGCAGCAGGCTGAGCGGGGCCAGAGGCCAGGACTCCTGCTGGCAGCCGTGTGCCAGGCAAAATTAGCTTGTGTGCCAAAGGTGGCACGCGTGCCCTAGGTTGCCGACCCCTGGAGTAGAGTATTACAATCACAGTGTGCTCCATATGGACACAGCTATGTGGGAGGTAGAGTAAGTCTATTTTGATGCATTTTTTAGATCATGGCAAGAAATGTTCTACAACAGGCTTCGGGGGGAAAACCTGTCTTACCTCAAGGCCACATCGATAATGGGTTGAGGAACAAATCCATGGAGAACCTCACCTTCCATCAAACCGGTAGCACTGCAATGAATTCCAGGAGACTTCAGACCAGCTTCGACACCGGTAAAGCTGCTCCCACTTCATGGCTTACGGCTTTCCCTTTTGCTACACTGCAGACAGCATCTTTCAGTGGCCATTTTAGGAAGAGTGAAACGGGGTCCAGCATAGTGACAACCGCCCAGCCTCTGACCCAGGGGGCTAAACCCTGGACTGAATTGTCCATCTCTTCATCCCAGAGCAATAGCAGGAGGCAACAATGGAGCACTGCAACCTCCACAGGGAAGGATTCAGCCAGAAAGGTTGGTGAACTCTCTTCTTCCAAACCTCCCAAGAAAAGTATTTTCCTTTGGCATTCAGGGCTGAACCCTGCTGCCTTTGAACTCAGTGGTGAAATGCCAATTGTTGTCAATGGGATAGGGAAGCACTACTGTAGAATGGTGAGCGGAACTGAGGAAAGGAGATCAGGTTTCAGGAAGGACAGATGTTGGTGTGACACTAGATGCTCAGAAAAGTAGGGCTGGGGGTTGCTCCCGGGTGTGGCTAGGAGACAAACAGCAGAGCCTAATGCGCGCAATGCTGGCTTCTCTCCATCACTAACCCCATGTTTCTTATAACTCACAGTGTTTGCTGCAACACGTATTGCTAGTGAAACCACCACACTACCAGCTTCCCAAGCAATGCCCATAACAAGGGTGAGGCGAGTGAGGCACTTGCCTCGAGTGCGCAAACCGGAGGGGCTCTACCACAATCGGCAGCCCTTTGGCGGCAGCTCTACCGCCACTGCTTCTTCGGCAGCGGGTCCCTGAGTCCCTGTTGGAGGGAAGGACCTGCTGCCGAATTGCTGCTGCTGCTTCATTCATTCTTCAGCAGCAATTCAGCAGCAGGTCCTTCTCTCCGACAGGGATCAGGGACCCGCCGCCGAATTGCCGCCGAAGAGCCTGGAGCCGGCCCTTGCCTCGGGCGCAAAAATTCCTTGTTACGGCTCTGTTCCCAAGCACATACCCTGTTTCCTGTGGACCAGTTTTTGCCATCTGTACTTACGTGCTCCATGAGCCGCCCCATTGGGTTCAGTGGAACTACTTCTGGAGTAGGGTACTACTCCCTGGGACTAACAGTGCCAGAATCTGGCCCTTCATTAGTGATTGGTGGTGTTTGTAAGGGGAAATTTATTAGATTTTTAGCACTAATTCATGTGATCAGTGAATAACACTGAGGAGAGCCAGGAAATATCCACTGGTGAGAACAAACACATTTCCACTTGTAGTTTAAACTAGATTTGAACCCTATTCTGCAGAGTGTACAAATCCACTGTGGGACAAAGTCCCCTTCTCCACAGCTCTTCTAATCTAAACCCACATCCGTCTGACCCTGAAACACAGTTCAGCCTAGGCCATCTGGGCCTCAGTGATTTTGAACAGGCTGTTACCAGGAACAAGGGGCATGTGCCCCAACCTCTACTAAGTACCCTGAAAATCCTTGGGTGACCCAGAAAACACAGTTACACAAACGCACTCAGAGTACCTTTATGCCAGTCATAGAATTGAGGCTGTACTAGATCTCGTTGTGCATACTCTTTCTGAGACCAACCAACAAAGACAGGAGAGCTGCTTGCCCAGTTTTCTACATCTCTTGGCAGCAGAAACAGTGACAGAATCAGCTGTAAATCAAAAAGTCTTGGAAGAAGGGAATTAATGAGCCTTGACACTTTGGCAGAGGGGGTGGGGGTGAAGCACAAACTTGTAAGCCCTATAAAGAGAGTCAAACAAGATATTACTGCTAGTTATTAGTATCAAGGTAAATGATGCACCATATTACTGCTAGATAAGGCCCTTTTGAGACCCCCATCTGGAACAGCATGTAGCGCCACTGTAGTGTAAAGCATTACTGGTCATGATTCCACAGAGAGGAGAGGATTCCCTGACTGAGGAGGCAACAAAGAAAATTCCAGGAATGAGAAATCTACATGCTGTAGGGACAGGTTAAAGAAAGGGCCGGGCTTACCTCTGTCAGAAAGATGAGACAATGGGGTGACCTTAAAAAAGCTGGCAAAACATTGCCCAGGACTTTGGATTGATAGGCAAATAAAGCTTTCTGGAAATGGCTAAAAAATGTGCTACAATCGCCAAGGGCCAGATTTTGGTCTCTTTACTTGTATGGAGTAGTACATTATTCACCAAATATGCTGTTGAAACCAGTGGGACTACTCCTGGAGTAATTTATTAAGGGGGACATAACTGAGGCCAAAATTAAGAGTAAACTGGGTATTTTTTTGGTGACCTGAGTTACCTTGGGGGTTAAATGGCTCTGGAGCATGCTTTGGTGAAGCTATGACAGTGTCGGTAATATGGAGTGGAATCCTTAGTATTGGTTAGAAGTGCCTGGAATGAAAACACTCTCAACTCTCTGGGGCTGGTGCGCTGTCCTGATTATAAAACAATTTGGGCTTGATGCTAACATGCCAAAGTGTAATATGCAGTGGGTCTATCAGAACCGCAGTGGGACAATAGACCCTATGATCTAATTGCTTTCCATACATGCCAGTGCCTAGCAAGGTTCCTAAAGTCTGTTTATGGACATGTAACTGTTCAGCTAGCAGCTCAGACTGTTCTCATTCCCATACAGGAAGTGAAGCTCCCCAGGAAAAGTAAGACTCCCATCGCGAAATTGCCAGATACAGCCTGTGACTCAGCCACCGGCAAGCACTGTGAGTTTCTGATTTATTTTGGTTCCTGGGTACTCTCAGCACTTCTGCTGCCAGGTCTCTGATTGTGCTGCTCACAAAAGAGGGGTCATCCTCAACTTTTGTGCAAACCCACTGGAATAAATTAAATCAACCCTGAAAGCAGAATTTGATCAAGGTCATTCTTGCCAGCATCAGTGACAGCTCGGATGGCAAGGAGAGGTAACTTGATGGGTCTGTCGTCCCTAGAGAGTACAGAGTCGCTCTCCAGGAGTCAAAGAAGAGGGCAAATTATCTAGCCAGTAAGACATACTGCAAATTACTCAAAGCAAATCAAATGTAAATCTATCATTTACAGCGAGGTTTTTTTAGCCTCAAAGCATTAGACATTATCACAGTCCAAGTTTAGAAATTGAGAAACTGAGGCATGTTACTCTGAAGTGACTTGCTCATGACCACACACTGAACTCATGAGAGCAGGGGTTGGAAGCAGAAGCTGCTGGCACCCAGGTCAGTGCTCAGTCCACTAGATCATGTTGACTCTCTCTCTTACTGTTAGTCTCTGGGCTAATGTTTAAAAATAGGTGATACCAAATTAGTCCATGTTTAGCTTGGATTGGTTTGCACTGCATTCGAGATGAAATAATTTTTCTGTGCTACTCAGTGAGCTATGCAGTTTATTTTGTACCTAACTTATGATTGAACTACAGCACTCTTGGCTTGATTCCATTTCAGGCATTGCATAGGTGATGAATCAGACCCAGTCATCATTGGCTTAAGATAGTGATCCCAGTGCTGTGATCTCATTAGAGCCTAGCCATTGCTTTTGTACTGTCTTTAGGAATGTACTCAGTACTACAGCTATTTGGGAAAAAGAGCAGCTCAGGAGAACATGGAGGTATCCGGTTTCCACCAGCTTTTTAAACAGAAAGGTGGTGGGAATCATCACCATACCTTGCTAAATAGATATTGAGATCTTTGGGATATCATTAATGTTAGCTTCAGCATTAATTTTACAATGCCAAGTATAGGAACAAAGCTCATCCTCTGGCTGATGAATGATGATACACTATCTATCTTAGGATTTTATACTGCCTCCCATCATTGCAGTATCTGAGCACCTTCCATGTAAAATCAATAGCAAAGGCAATACCAAAGTCCCCAGTGGACTTCATGGAGTCTCTGGCACGTCTCCCCTACAGGGGTCAGAACTCTGCTTGGGGTAGGCACTGGGAGGGGGTTAGGAATAAAAGGGGTGTGTACATTGTGCGTGACTTACAGCAGAGCAGCGTTTTCAAAGAGGAAGGCTTAGCACCATTGCCTAGAAATGGTAGGACTCTGGATTCGCCACATCTCCTCTGGGAGATTGTTCCTTCCTCCACACAGAATGCTTCATCCTCAGCTCTGACATGTTTCATCTGGGGCTTTGAGGTCAGCGCTGCCTGGGGGGAGAGGGGCCAAGTGGGGCAATTTGCCCCAGGCCCCACAGGGGCCCCACGAGCCCTGGCCTGGCAGCAGTCTGGGTCTTCGGCTGCATTTCGGCGGCGGGGGGGCTCTCATGAGTTCAGTGTGTGGTCATGAGCAAGTCACTTCAGAGTAACATGCCTCAGTTTCTCAATTTCTTCATTCTGCTGAAGACGTGGAGCGACTGAAGGGCCCCCGCTGCCAAAATGCCACCGAAGACCCGGCTTGCCACCGGGTGAGTACAAGCGCTGCAGCTCCCCCGCTTTGCCCCAGGCTCCCATAATCCTCTGGGTGGCCCTGTTTGAGGTCTACATTGTCCCAAAGGAGCCGAGCTATATCATTACAATACTCTTTCAATGGTAGCACCCTGTCAGGCTCCTGGAAAGGGCAGTCAGGACCAAGGGTCAGAGCGGGGTCAAACTTGGGTCCAAGAGTAGTGGAGAACTCCATAGTCAAACTCCAGACCAGGGTCAACACCAAGGATCACAGTCCGAGTAAGGTTTCAGGGTCCAGGCCAGGAAGTGAGGCCCAAATCAAGCTGAAGCCAGGAGTTCAAGAGCAGAAAGCAAGACTAGTTGTAGCAGCTACAGGAGATCAACACTATTGCCTGGACACTTCCTGGAATGCCCCTTTGGGTCATATGGGGTGGGGAGCCAAACAGCAGCCATTAGGCTACTTATAGCTGCTACTGGATGGCAGCACAGAAGTGTTCACTGCCTGGCAGCTCTGCAGGCAGGGGCGGCTCTAGGTATTTTGCCACCCCAAGCACGGCAGGCTGCCTTCAGCGGCTTGCCTGCGGGACCAGCGGACCCTCCGCAGGCATGCTGACAAAGGCAACCTGCCTGCCGCCCTAATGGCGACTGGCAGAGTGCCCCCCGTGGCTTGCCGCCCCAGGCACGCACTTGGCGTGCTGGTGCCTGGAGCCGCCCCTGTCTGCAGGCCTGGCTTCAAGACCCTCTGGACCTTTAAATTGTGCCCCATCTAGGTGCCCTCTTTGCCAGCCTGCGTTTATCCGGAGGGGCTGTGTGGAAAGCTACCATGAGGCTAAGGGGATGGACTTGGGATGGTGGGTCCCAGGATTGCTCTTCTGGGCTATAGCCCTCCCAGACTACAAGGTACTAGAGCAAGCTGTGTTTGATTTTTGAGTCCAGTATCTTATAGACCTTGTATTCATCATATCCTTGCATCTGAACCAGAGAAGGCAGTGGTTGGGCTTGGTGAGCGAAGGGGTTGTTGACGTAGGGTTTTAGCAAGGAGATGTGGATTCAGTCACAGAAGGCTCTTGACTGGCAAGATAGAATCATAGAATATCAGGATTGGAAGAGAGGTCATCTAGTCCACCCCGCTGCTCAAAGCAGGACCAAACCCAAATAAATCATCCCAGCCAGGGCTTTATCAACTCTTAAAAACCTCTAAGGATGGAGATTGCACCACCTCCCTAGGTAACCCATTCCAGTGCTTCACCACCCTCCTAGTGAAATAGCCACAGGACAGTGAGGCCCAATGGCCAGTATCTGGGAAGGAGAAGGAGGGATGGACCGGCTTGGGGGAGTTTTCACAAAATAGACCTAGGGGAATCACGACTCCTCCCCAGACCACCAGCTAAGCCCCTGAGCCTCGAATGCTGGCACCCAATCAGCCGGACCCAGACCAACAGGGAAGGAGACCCTCAGGAGGGACAGAGTCCACTAAAGGTGGACCCTGGGACTGGGAGAACCCATGACCATTGCTGGGAGTGTGGCCAAGAGGGACACTTTTGGCAAGACTGCCCCTTCATGAATTGTAGCTTTGGGCAGGTCTGCATAGCCGGCCCTCAGGCCAGGAGAAAGAGTCCAGAAAAACTTGTAGTACCAGTTCAGGTGGAAGGGAATCCCCACAACAGCCTTAGTAGACTCAGGATGTAGTCAGACAATTATTTGGGAGGCACTCGTTCCCGACCTTGAATTCTCCAGCACAAGTATACACCTTCATGTCCATGGGCATACACAGCCTTACCCCACCGCATGGGTAACACTTGAGATCTACAGCCAGGAAGAAACCCTCCAAGTTGGCATGACTCCCAGGTTTGACCTACCCCATGGTGTTGGGATGAGACTGGCTAGAATGTTATGGCTCTGGGAGCACCTGCAGGCCTTAGGCGCCTTTGCTCGAGAGAAGTTGTTGCGAGCTCAGCAAATCCAGGAGCAACAATATAACAAAGGGACTAAGGTATGCCAGTTTGAGCCTGGAGACTGGGTTCTGCTATTATTGCCCTCCATCAAATCAAAGGTATTAGCCAAGTGGCAAGGTCCCTTTGAAGTGTCTTGCCGGGTAGGCCCAGCAGATTACCCAATCAGGCTACCAAGGTGACAGAAAAAAGTACGCATGTACCACGTGAACTTGTTGAAAGCCTGGAAGGACAGAGAGGCTTTATTCATCGCACCTTCACCCCTTGAACCGGAACTGGGACCATTAGTAGGAGACCCCTAGACTCTGAGCCAGTGATAATGGGCGAGGACCTCAGCCCCACACAACAAGCACAGCTACAATGGTGCCAATGAGTTCTGCGGGAGGTCAACCATTCAGGCATCTCCAGTATCTTCTGTGGCATGCCGGGCAGGGAGTGGCCAGCTGCCTCCATGCTCTCCCAGAGTAGGCCTTCATCACGGGGTAGGGTGGCGTGGGCAAACTATCAAGAACCTGACAAGGGCAGTCAGGACCAAGAGTTAGAGTAGGGCCAAATCTGAGGTTGAGAGTAGCAGAGAAGTTTGTAGTCAAGTTCCAGGCTGCGGTAGATACCAAGGCTCAGAGTCTGAGTCAGGTTTCAAGTCCAAATCAAGCCAGGAGTTCAAAAGCAGAATGGTAGTGGCAACTAGGAGATCACACAGTTGCCTGGACGCTTCCTGGAATGCCCCTTAGATTTATACAGGATGGGGATTCAATCGGCAGCCATGAGGCTGCTGTCTGTCATACCCCTTGAGGCGGGACTTCCTGTGGTCTGTGTCTACAGCTGGTCATGGGTAGTGGAGCGCAAGCTGGTTACTGCTGGGCCTTCCACACCTTTGCATTCGATGACTGAACAAGCCATGTCTGTCTTCTATACCTCAGCTGGGAATGCTTTCAACATTACCTGTAGTTGTAATGTGGGCCTCGTCCCAAGACTAAGGAGCAGACACATTGGTGATACAGCAGTCTATTGATGGGAAGATAAAGTCTACTGATAGTTTGGAGCTGCATGGAGTTAAATTAGCCACTGAATCTGGTACATAATCATCTGGGAGATTTAATTTTCATGGCATTGTTTGAGATGTTTCTGCTGATCAGCATTTCACTGTCAAATAGATTCACATCCATGCAAACACTAACCACAGAACACACACCAAATGCAAAAGAGGCATTGTAGCACCAGTTGTTGCATTACTCTGCAGATCATCTCTTAGTTTTGTCCTAGACTCCAGGAGCGCATTTAGCACTCGTGAGATCATGTGGTAAACCTCAGCATCATGAGATGACCATGCCATCATTCGCCAGAGACCAGAAGCTCCAAGGGCCATTGTGAATGCTCCAGGAGTAGGAGTATAGTGAAGGGAGTAAGTGCCAGGAGGAAGAATGATTATTTAGTGTGGTCCAAAAGGGCATGTTTAGGAGTAAAGGGATTAAACAGAGCAATGGAAAATGTAGACTGACTATAAAGAAATATTTCCTAACAGTGAAGCCTGCGGGATCATGCAATAGCCTCCTAAAGGAAATGATGGAAAGCTAGTTTCTTGTGTCATTTAAAGTTAAAGTGGGTCATGCACTGGAGACTAAGATGCATGTGCAGGAGTGGGAACAATCTAGGTTAAAGAAGACCTATGCGTTCAAATCTTCTCATGGGGGAACCTTGACAACTGGAAAGAAGAGAGACAACACTCAGCAGAGGCACTTGGTGCATTGGCTTTTGGGTGTCTGTGTTTCACTCCTGTAACGGACAGAATACACTTATATGTATTTTTTACATTATTCAGGTTTTTTCTGGAGGGTGGGAGTTAACTGAAGGGCAAAGTAGGGTGTGACATCAGTTCAGTACAACAAAGATTAAATTGGTGTTTGATGTGACTACAAATTACAGCATGTTCAGAGCAACTGCAAAATATATATAATTTCTTCTCTTTTCCACTCTATTTTGTATTCATTTAAGAATGTATCTACAGGGAATTTTCAAAACTCAAAGTGGGGAGAGAGAGAGAAAGTGAGAGAGTGTATAGCTAGATTATATATTTCTTTCCCTGGTATAAGGTTCATATATCCTTAGTACAGTAGGAACAGACCATAAAATATCCAGCAATCACTTTATTTTTATATTTGTTAGTTTACCACTAGCTTATGAAAGCATTTCTGTTAATGTAACTGTCCTTCTGATCAAGTATCAGGGGTTAGCCATGTTAGTCTGTATCCACAGAAACAACGAGGAGGCCAGTGGCACCTTAAAGACTAACAGATTTATTTGGGCATAAGCTTTTGTGGATAAAAAACACACTTTTTCAGATGCATGATGTGAAAATTACAGATGCAGGCATTTTACTGACACATGTCCTTCTGATAGTCTCTCTGATGTGTGGCCTTACACTGCCAACTAGTGGTAGTGTGGTTTCTTCCCTGTACTCCAATTTGTTGGACTGGAGGCAATTGTACAAATCGCCTGGCAGAGATTTATGTTGTTCAGTAGTGGAGTGCGGGGGGCTGAGGGAAGTAGTTGCTGTTTAGGAGGGAATATCTCGTCTCTTACTCCCTTGGCTGTCTGGCAGAGCTGAGGAAACTGTTCTCCTTGAGGGAGGTGAGCACTGTGTCACTCTGCAGCAAATTAAGGAGCAATGTTGCTGGGCTACGAATATGTTGCCAAGTCGTCTCTAGCAAGGAGGATGGTGACTGTGATCTGAGGTGCCAAAGTGTGGGGAGTGGAAAGAGAAAAATAAGAGGGACTTCTCTGGGCTCTAACAGGTCAGCACCTAGCACATTGGGATCCTGCTCTAGACTAGGACTCTAGACTCCAAGGTAGGAGGAAGGAGGAGGATATGGGCCCGATCCCCAGCTGGTGTGCCTCAGCAGCACTCCACTGAAGTCAGTTGACCTACATTAATTCACATCTGCTGAGGATAGAAGCAAAAAATCCTTACTTGTATTACAAATATGTCTTTAAATTTAATACATTTCTGGTGCTTGCAATAGCACAAGTTATTACGATAGAAATAATTTTGAAAAACTCATGTCTCTTTCACCATTTTTCCTGTGTTTACCCTGTGCACATCTCTTTCCTTGGAGAATGATAAACTAGTTGGTTTTACAGAGGTACCTAGTCTGTTTCTAGTCAATTTCACTCTCAGATTCTCATGCAGGTCATTTCAATGTTTGGATGGCAAACTCTGCTCTTTTGTTTAAACAAAAACTATTTTCTTATGCAATTGAAACAAAAGGCAATTATGAAAACATTTCTATTGCATTTCTGTTTATAAACCTGCCTTTTTGCACCAACACTGACCCATCTGTGTCTTTTTCAGTCTGAATATTAGTTTTGTGGATGGCTAGACTGAAGATTGGCACCATTTCTGTTAAGGAAACTGTTGCATCATTCCTACCGCTTGAAGAAAATATGTAATTTAAAAAGCCATTTCATATATATATAATTTTGCCTGATCAATTGTGCAAAAATTTCATAGGTTTTTGTCGATTGAGTCATATTGATCTCTTCCTAGTGAACGTCAATAAATGTACTGAATGTTACTGTACATGGACTGGGACACTGTACTTAGTAAAGGCCAGATTGTGACACCTTTACTCATTTACTCTACAAATACAGTGGAACTACTAATGCTGTAAGATACTATTTAGTCATGAATAAGGATATAAAACCCTGGCCCTAATTTAGCAGGACAGAAACCTTGGCCAGAGCTCTGGAATACAGGCAGCTGATCAAATGAGAAGGGCAAGGATTTGTGTCCTTTACATAAGCAGGGCTGTGCATCTGTCCCAGCAAACACAATTACTTTTCTAACATGACAACAGACAACTGAACACAAAGTCTGTTGGAACTAGCCAATAGAGCTGGCTTTCACTGCTTAGGGTCTCTCACTGTGTCTCAGTCAGCAAGAAACCTGGGTGTTTTAAAATAGGGGATCTAGGTACCTAACTTTCTTTTGGACAAGGAAGAAAGGGAGAGTGTAAAAGGGTCTCCCCAAACCAGCAGACCCTGCCTCTTCTTCAGTTTCCCAACGCTCATCTGAGCTGGCAGGAGGCCAACTCACCAGCCATTTTGTCAATGAAGCTCCCATCATTGTCTGTATTTCATTCTCTTTTCCCCAGTGATTCCCTCGTTGTTCAAACACAATCATGGACCATAGAATCATAGACGATCAGGGTTGGAAGGGACCTCAGGAGGTCATCTACTCCAACCCCCTGCTCAAAGCAGGACCAATCCCCAACTAAATCATCCCAGCCAGGGCTTTGTCAAACCTGACTTTAAAAACCTCTAAGGAAGGAAATTCCACAACCTTCCTAGATAACCCATTCCAGTGCTTCACCACCCTCCTAGGGGAAAAGTTTTTCCTAATATCCAACCTAAACCTCCCCCACTGCAACTTGAGACGATTGCTCCTTGTTCTGTCATCTGCTCCACTGAGAACAGTCTAGATCCATCCTCTTTGGAACCCCCCTTCAGGTAGTTGAAAGCAGCTACAAATAAGAACATAAGAACATAAGAATGGCCATATTGGGTCAGACCAAAGCGTCATCCAGCCCAGTATCCTGTCTGCCAATAGTGGCCAATGCCAGGTGTCCGAGAGGGAGTGAACCTAACAGGTTATGATCAAGTGATCTCTCTCCTGCCATCCATCACCACCCTCTGAGAAACAGAGGGTAGGGACACCATTCCTTACCCATCCTGGCTAATAGCCATTAATGGACTTAACCTTCATGAATTTATCTAGTTCTCTTTTAAACCCTGTTATAGTCTTAGCCTTCACAGCCTCCTCAGGCAAGGAGTTCCACTGGTTGATTGTGCACTGTGTGAAGAAGAACTTCCTTTTGTTTGTTTTAAACCTACTTAGCAGCATTAATGTTCATTTGGTCGGCGTCTATACGCTTATTATTTACTGGGAACGAAGCGAACTTATTTTCCTTCATGTCACTTCTCCATACCACTCATGATTTCAATATACCTCTATCATATCCCGCTTAGCTCTCTTCTTTCCAAGCTGAAAAGTCCTAGCCCTTCTATTTTCCTCATATGTGGACTCGTCCAAACCCTAACCATTTCAGTTGCCTTCTCTGAACTTTTCTAATGTCAGTATACTTTTCTTTGATGAGGAGGCCTACATCGTATGCAGTATTCAAGAATGTGGGCGTACATGGATTATATAAGGGCAAGAAGATATTCTCTTTTTTATTCCTATCCCTTTTTAATGATTTCTAACACCCCTGTTTGCTTTTTTGACTGCTGCTGCACACATGTGTGGACGTCTCAAAGAACTATCCATGATGACTCCAAGATCTCTTTCCTGATTAGTTGTAGCCCCCATCATGACTTGGTATGTATAGTTCAGCAGTTATTTTTTCGCAATATGTGGCATTTACTTTCACATTTATCCCCACTAAATTTCATTTCGCCATTTTATTGCCCCAACATCCTTAGTTTTGTGAGAATCCTTTTTGAAGTCTAATCAGCAGTCTGCTTTGGTCTCGATATCTTGAGCCAATTTAGTACTGCATCTTAAACATTTGTCACCTGCACTGTTTATCCGCTCTTTTCCAGCATCTGCTCTCCTGATGCAAGTTGGGATCAGGAGATTCGAATCCAGACGAGTATGAAAGTGGAACAAGGATTGCGACCGCTAAGTACTTGGGAGGCCGATATGTATCCTCTCTCTCCCATTCTGAAACATTCCATTTATCCTGACACTTTGTTCCCGTCTTTTAACCAAGTCTCAATCCATGCAAGACGCTTGCCTCCTTATCCAGTGACACCAACTTAAATTACTTATATGACCTTTGACGAGGGAGCCTTGTAAAGGCTTCTCTGGAAATCCAAATACACCTATGTCGCGTGGAATCCCTCTTGTCCAAGTTTGTTGAACGCCTTCAAAGAATTCTAATGTAGAATTGAGTAGACACGAGTTTCACCTTTACAGAAGCCATGTTGACTTTTCCTCAAGCAATATTATGATGCTTCTATGTGTCTGACCAATTTTATTCTTTACATTTTTCAAGCATAGCTAGTCCAGCTGGATCAAACTAATTTGCCTAGTACTGTCTGGACGTAGATTACTGTCCTATAACTGGGGGGGATCAACCTCAAGAGCCCTTTTAAATATGGCGTTAAGCTATCTATCGCTCTGCACTCATTGGTACAGAAGCTGATTAAAAGGACAGGTTACAAACCATAGTTAGTAGTTCTGCAATTTCATATTGAGTTTCTTTGAGAAGCTTTGGGTTGAGCTGCCGTCTGGTCCTCATGACTTTGTTACCTGTTAAGTTTGATCATAATCTACAAATATCCCCTCTAGAAACCTCTCGGACCTCCATTCAGGATTGTGTCACCTACAATAGGCGACAAGTCCTCGGATGTCTAGTCACCTACAACTGGAGCAGACTCAGCAGATTTGCACTCTAGGTACATTCTATACGGAAACTAAACAATGATCTTTAGCCCGCAATGACATCGATCAACTTTAAGTGCTGGCTGCCTTTTGTATCTCAAATGATCGAGGGCTCCCACCTGGTTGTTCAGCCAGGCCCTGCGCTCTGATGTACTTAAAAAACATTATGTCATTAACTTTTGAAATTTTTGAGCTAGCTGTTCTTCAAACTCCTTTTTGGCTTTTCTAATGCATTTTAACATTTAAAATTCGGCTCAGTGTTTATGGATTCCTTGTTGATTTGACCGCGAGTCACAGCATTTGACTTCCACTTTTTAAAACATGCCTTTTATCTCCCACTGGGCTTTTTTAGCTTATGTCCCGAGGCTTCTTTACCTAACGCGGGCCTCATTTCGCCTTCGCGGACTAAACAATCCTAGTTCCCTCAGCTCTCCTAAGTCATGTGCTCAAGCCCCACTAATCATTTTGGTTGTCCCCACTGGACGCTCAAATTCACAATTTTCCACATTCTTTCTTGGTAGCTGTGAGGCTCAAAGATCTGGGACACAGGTATACCAGATGAGCCCTAGTCACCAATGCGAATAGAGGGGAATTATCACATCCCTCGATCTGCTTTGCACGAATGGCCCATCTGTTTGGTGAGTGGGACATGTCTGTATTTATACACCCAAATGCTGTAGCCTCTGGAAACAACAAGGGCACTTGGACTCGTTCTGGCGACCAAGAACTGGTTGTTGACTCATATGCTCAGCTCTCGGCCAACTGTAAACCACTAGGTCCCTTTTCTCAGTACTGCGGCCGTAGCCAATTTGTCCCATCTGTAACAGTGAATGGGATTCTTCTGTCCTATATGCATAACTTTGCACTTGTCCTGTTGAACCCATCAATTCTTTTGACCCCCAACCTCTAATTGTCTAGTCCCTCTGTACGCTATCCACCTACCCTCCAGCGTATCAACCACTCCTCCAGTTAGTGTCATCTGCAACTTGCTGAAGAGGACAATCACCCATCCATCCCAGATTTAATGAAGATATAGAACAAAACTGGCCACAGGACCAATCATGGGCATCTGCTTGTACTGTGCCAACTAGACAGGAGCCATTGATACGACCGTGACCCAAAGTCTAGCCACCTTTCTGTCCACATGAATAGTGCCATTCATCCAATCCATACTTCTTTAACGGGGGAAGAATACTGTTGGAGAACCATAACACGCTTTGCTAAAGTCAAGATGTATCAATGTCCACCACTTTTCCCCATACAAGACCAGTTATCTCAGCATAGAAGGCAATCAGTTGGTCAGGCAAGACTTGCCCATCGATCACCTCCTCTCCTCCAAGTGCTTCAAAATGATTCCTGAGGACCTGTTCCTGATTTCCAGGGACTGAGTGAGGCTAACTGGCCTGTAGTTCCCGGATCCTCCTTCCTTTTTTTAAAAGATGGGCACTACATTACCTTGTCCAGTCAATCTTGGGGAATTCTCACGATCACCATGAGTTTTCAAAGATAATGGCCAATGGCTTGCAATCACATCCGCACGACTCCTTTAGCAACCTTGTGCTCATGCCATGGGATCAATAGGAAATCAAGGCAGTGTCATAATAATAGTAGGAGTTAATAGAACAAAAGTACTTTATATTCATTTTGACGGTAAAGGTTTAAAAGTTCAGTAAGCCCTGGCTGTCACCGACCGGAGGAACCAATGCAAGGGCGACGGATAACTTTCAAATCTTGAGGGAGGGAAGTTGTGTGTGTGCGTTAGAATTGTTGTGTTCTCTCTGGGTCTGAAGGGTGACCAGATGTGCAACCAGATTTCTCTCCAATCAGGCTCATCTAAGTTCAGATAGTAGTATGAGTAGTAAGGCGATTAGGCTTATGTTGTGTTCTTTATTTGCAAATTGCATTGCTGGAGGAGTTTCAATTGTATATTTGGCTGGAAGGAGTTTAGAACTTGTATTTTGGCTGAAGGATTTAATTTGTACGTTGCCATCTTAGGTGGAAAGGGTGTCCAGTTCTATAGCTAAAAACCCTGTACCTAATCCATCTTAAATTTACAAGATATTTACTGTTTTTTCTTCTTTAAATAAAAGTTTTTCTTGTTTAAGAACCTGATTGGTCTTGGTGGGGAGAAAGGAGGGAAGTGGAGACGAAAGGTTAATTATCTCTCTGTGTAAGGCATTAACTTTCCTCTCAGGGAGAGTCTGGGAGGGGGAGAGAGAAGGAGGGGGGAAGGTGAATTTTCCTCTCTGTTTTGTGACTCAAGGAGTTTGAATCACAGTATCTTCCAGGGTAACCCAAGGAGGGGAAGCCTGGGGGAGGCAACGGTGGGGGAAAGGGTTTACTTTCCTTGTGTTAAGAACCAGAGGATCTGGGTCTTGGGGTTCCCCGGGCAAGGTTTTGGAGGGACCAGAGTGTACCAGGCACTGGAATTCCTGGTTGGTGGCAGCGCTACAAGTACTAAGCTGGTAATTAAGCTTAGAGGAATTCATGCTGGTACCCCATCTTTTGGACGCTAAGGTTCAGAGTGGGGAATTATACCATGACAGCAGGTAAACCAGGCCCTGCTCTCTGGCTCGCCTGAGGTTTTGGCCACTGCCTACACAGCTGGGATCCCAGTCAGATCTTTTACCTAGCTTTCCCTGACCAGGATCTCCTGTAGGAACCTCCCTACTTCCTGCAGCTCTCTGCTTAAGTGAGCAGCCTGTTGGCTTTGTATCTCATAGCTGGGAGGCAGCTGACTCATGGCAGTTAGGGGCTCTGCCCAACCCCCTCACTTGCCAACTCTTATGGCAGCTACTTTGATTTAGATGTCTCGGGAATGAGTCTGGAGTTCTCTTCAAAGATGAGCAGTTTCCAAACCATTCCATTAACAAACTGCCTTGTTTGTTTTGAATGAATGATTTTTTGTTACTGTGTTTGTGTCTATATAAATAATAAGTGATTTTTCAGGTTCTGATTTGCCAATTGATCATACACACTTTTTTTTTAAGCAATTTTGTAAATTGTGTTGTTGTTTAAAGTGCTATTGTGGCTTTTTGTTTTTAAAGTGATGTGGCATATTATAGTTACGTAGAGATTGTGGTCTATTATTTGAATGCATGAAAATGCGCTAAGCAGAGGTGTATGAAATCAGGTGAAAAACATCAATTTACTTTCAACTTTAACTTAAGCTGATCCAGTATTTAAATTAATGTGAAAATCTCTGGATTTTTAAATTGTTTTTGTTTACTTGGAATGATTCTTCTTCTTTCTCAGGGAACAAATGAATATTAGATTCTTTTCCACGTATTAAAAAAGAATTGTATAATAATAGCTCTTAAATTATGCGTTGGGCAGGGACTAAATTAACTATTTGGTGATTTGTGCCCCAGCTGTCCAAAAAAGTCAAGCTGCCACTGGCAGACACTCTGAAGCATGGGCACCAGGTTTGTATAATTTTTGGTGGTGCCCAGAACGAGTCCAAGCAGAGCTGTCCCATCCACAGGACAGACCAGGGCAACCACCCCGGGCCCCACATTTTAGGGGCCCCATGCTACAGGGGGATGCGAGGTCCAGGGTGGACTGGGAGGCTAGCGTGGGGCCTGGCACCAGCAGCAGTGAACGACCCGGCCCCAGCCTGCCCCCTTCCCCCAACATTGCTCAGGGGAGAGGGCAGAAGCTGGAAAGAGGTGGGATGGAGTGAGGGCTGGGCAGGGGCAGAGCAAGGGCAGGGCAAAGGCAGAATGAGGATGGGGCAGGAGCAGGGCTCCACGTACTCCTGAAGCACAGGGACCCCCAAAGAATGGGGCCCAGGGTGGTTGCCCCGGTCCGTCCTATGGACGAGATGGATCTGAAAATATACGCCCAAACATTGGTGGAGTCAGACTCACATTCCTGAATATTGATGGAGCATGGGCACCACGGGCCTGTATAACTTGCCGCCTATGCTCTGAAGATAGGATCTCAGCCAAGGGACTACCGGCTGTTGTCTTTTCCGGCAATGTGGAGCCACCTCACCCACACCCTGTTGTGCTCTGTCCTTGACCTGGTGCCTTTTCAATGCTCACTGCATTTTCCTCTTCCCAGCATCTGTACAAAATTAATAGGCTGCAGGTCCACTGTGTGTCCTCGGTGTTCCCAAGCTAGCCTGTCACTCCATTTGCTGAATCTCACTTGTTATAGAGCTTATGAATAATCTAGTTAGCTGAGCTGGTAAACATCTGACAACCCCTGCCATTTCCATTCCTATGAGTCAGAATCTGGCTGGTAATCAATTAAACATATATTGCATGCTTACTCAGATCCCCGGCCTTCCCCCTCTCAATGTTTGAGATACCCCGGGTGGGGATATTTTATACAAGACTCTACCACTGCGTAATAGTGCCTTACTCAGAGACCATCTCATGCATGGAGTGCAATGTCTTGTTGACATGGGAGATTAATGACTGTGGTCTCCACACAATAGTTTCGCCAGGACTCTTTTTTTTTTTTGCAGGTACAGTAACTCGTCGCTTAACATTGTAGTTATGTTCCTGAAAAATGCGACTTTAAGTGAAATGATGTTAAGCGAATCCAATTTCCCCATAAGAATTAATGTAAATAGGGGAGTTAGGTTCCAGGGAATTTTTTTCACCAGACAAAAGATTAATTATATATAAAAAATTCCCCTCTCACCCCTATGGGTGGTATGTGTCTTCCTCAACCTCGGGTCCTCTACCAGAGGCCTGGGAGTTT
>NC_133770.1:14121133-14214053 GCF_003597395.2 Chelonoidis abingdonii | reverse complement strand
ACGTTTCATATATCCCCTCTCATTAGGTCTACTGTTGTAGTAGCATTCCATCAATTCCAGGTTCTCTTGTCTCGTCCATGAATGGTTTGTTCCAGTAGCCCACTTATCGTCAGATTGTATCCACAGATCGTCATATATATACACACACACACAGTATAAGTTTTAAACAAAATTTAATACTGTACACAACAATGATGATTGTGAAGCTTGGTTGAGATGGTGAAGTCAGAGGGTGGAAGAGGGTTTGATCCCACCTGCCAATGGCCAGGGTCTGTTGGCGTTACATAGTTTTCTACCTGGGGGGAAAATTCCTTGCTGACATCAGCTAATGATCAGTTTGTGCTCTGAGGTATGAAGTCTGTCCACTCTTGTTGTTTGTATTCTAGCTAGGATATGATAGGAGCTATTATTTATATGTACCACCCTTTTCCATAGTCTAAGAAGAAGAAAGGGGCAAAAAAAGTCAAAAAATATAAGCTAACTAAAAAAAAATGCTTTTTAACCAGTGGAACTCATTGTCACATGATATTATGTAATGTAGTAGACTGCCCAGATGGCCTTCTCTGTATCATTCCTCATGTTATGTTTCTCTGCCATATCTCCTCTTGCTGTTCTCTTTTCCAAACCAAAGAGTTCTAGAAATAATACACATCCATTTAAAAGCTAATTAGGAATCAGTCTGTGTTAATTAATACTTGTTGCCATTGCTAGCTTTGAACATAGTAAAAATCTTGTGACAGTCACTAGGTGCCAATGCCATGGCCCAAGGACCCTTGAGAATGACTCAGGAAAGTGCCTCTTCTCTGATGCACAATATATGGAAGCTTACACATCCCTTTAGTGAATTACAGCGGGGTGGTGCTGAATGAATAAGCCTATCAGCATTGCAAGCTGCTAGCGCCAGTGACACTTCAAGACTCCCCCCTGCCAGAGCTGCAAGAACTCTTGATTGACTCAGCCTGATGGAATAGCAACTTCCGTATTCCCTAAAATAAGCCATTTGGCTCATCCTCTCAACTTAGCCCAGCACACTGTGATAAAATCAGCTGTCAGAGACCAGTCAGAGACAGAGAACAGGATCAAGGGACACAGATTGGAGCAGAGCTTCTCCATAGGATCTTCTGCTGGGATTTTCTACCGAAAAGACACGACTGGCTGGAACTCTCTGTAAGTACTCTTTTGCTTGGTGAGATTCTAGTGAAGATTTGCATGTATTATGCGAACAATGTAAAAGGCCCAATCCTGAAGTTCAATGGGCGCTGAAGGCACTCAGCCTCTCACACTATGACACTCTAAGTGAGTTTGCTGCCATTGGAAAGCAATGAATTTTGTCAGCCTGGAGCCCAGTAAATCCAGATCTCTGTGGTCTCTTTTCCTAGGGAGGTTATTGTGTCTGTACTACGGGTTCTGTTTCTGTCTAGTGCAGCAAAATTTTGACTTGAGCATTATGGGATGCTTGAAATGGAGAGAGGGCTTTTAACATGGTGACAAAACCATTCCTCCCTTCCTCCATAACGAAGCAGCCAAGGTTGTCACAATTTCTAGCGTCAGTGCAGCCATTTTAAATTCACTGGGCAAGTTTCTCAGCTTCAGTTGCTTTAATGGAGCTACATCAACTTATACTAAGGGGCTGGCCCATTGTTGCAGTCAAATCAGGGGTAGAATCCATGTGAAGTCCATCTATTCTGTACCTCAGCTAGCCAGATGGTGGTGATAGATAGATTAGATAGATGATGATATTGTAAGAGGTAACACCGCATGTGACTTGCTAATTTGCATTTACGTGGAATTTGAGGACTGATCAGGATGAAACAGGTCCCACTTCAATTTATACCCTTCAGGAGCAAGTGGCAGCATAGATTTTGCCAAGGATAGAATCTGATTCCCCCCACGTCACTCCCACATGTCAAACAATGAAGAAAGCATTTGTATGTCCATATCCATGGATCATTCATGGGGCCCACTCTTGAGAGGTGCACAGCTCCTGTCTGAAGTCAGTGGGAGCAGCGGTTGCTCAGTACCTCTCAGGTTCAGGCTTAAAGGTTATAATTTTGGAAATCCTTTTGTCACTTCTATTCACTTGTCCAGCCCACTAAGCGCCTTTGGATAAGCCCACAGATCTGCCAGATTCTTTGTAGCTTCAATCTCTCTCCTGCACTGCTCCATCTCTTTGCTTATTTGTTTACTGGGCACCAGAGCTGCAGCTCTAAAGTGCAGGTGTTATCTAAGGGGTGGAGCAGGGCACTGAAAGTCAGGAATCCTAGGAGCTATTCTTGATTCTGCCAATGACTAACTGCATGACCTTGGGCAAGTCCCTTAAACTCTTTGCTCCAGACCCTCAGTTGGTGTGAAATGGTCTAGCTCCACAAACATCAGTGGATTTACATCAGCCAAAGACCTGGCCCGGTGTGTCTCTAAAAGAGGTGTACTACTATTTATCCTGTCATCAAGCAGTTTTAAATCATCCGGTGCTATTGACATGCAAAATATGTTCTTCATTCATTTATTCTCTTCTTGTTATCATTTCTTTCTGGGATTTACCCACTGGCATTCTGCCAACTCCTGGAAGGACAACAGGGCTGCTTTTCCCCCTCCCAGTCATTGGCTAAAAACAGCTTCAACAGCTTCTTTTTAGTAGAAAAATGAGAGAGGGAGAGCGCTCCCCCAGTCCAACACAAGGTGGTAGACAGTTCGCTAGTCTAAAGGAGAGTAAAGAGAATCTTAGGCTGTGGGTGGGAAATGTTATGATGCACATTCAGGCCCATAATTGCCTTGAACTATTAGTTATTTCTAAGGAAAGGAAACAAACGAAGCTCAAGATGATTCCCTGAGGCACATTCCTGAAAAGTTGAGGGCTCATCTACTCGCAAAAGTTGTACCCCTGTAACTATCCCGGGATAGCTAAGGCAGTACAACTGCCCTTAGTGTGGGCACAGGCACATCAGGCTAAAGACGTTTCATACTGGTACCACTTTCTTGTTGGTGGGACAAGGAATAAGCTATACCAGTATTAAGCACCTTTATACCAGTATAAAGTGAAGACCCACTAAATCAACCGCAGATCACTCTCCCATCGATTCCTGTACTCCACCGGAATGAGGAGCGCAAGGGGAGTCAACGGGAGAGCGTCTCCAGTTGACATTGCGTAGTGTGGACCCCGCAGTAAGTAGATCTAAGTACGTCAGCTTCAGCTAGATTATTCACGTAGCTGAAGTTCCGTAATTTAGATCAATCTCCCCCGTAGTGTAGACATGGCCAAAGAGAATAAGTTATCAAAACGGTCAGTTCTAAATAAAGATCAGTTTTCCATTGGAAGAATGATCCTGTGAATGTAGCACTGGACTGGGGCTCAGGAGAGCGGGGTTCAGTTCCTAACTCTGTCACAGACTTTCTGTGTGACCTTGGGAATGTCATTTAACCTCCTTTTTAACCTGGAGATAATATTCCTTTTTCCGTCTTACTATTTAGATTGTGAGCTCTTTGGGGTGGGAACTGACTCTCCCTGTTTGTAAATACAGCGCTTACCACAAGGAGGCCCTGATCTTGGTTGCAGGGTTTCAGAGCTAAAAACAACAGTAATAATAACAACAATTAATGATTGGTAGTTAGATATTAAAGAGATGCGTATGGTAGAAAAGTAGAACAAAAGAGGCAGTTTAAATAATATTAGGAGGATCCATTTGTGATCACATTTTAGACTAGTCCATAAAGGGTTCAGAAATGATGACAATATGTTACAAAAGTGCTACAGACAAGAGTCGCTCATGTGATAGGCGGCTCTAAGCACCTCAGAAGTTTTATAGATGGTTACAAGGCGTGGTTATGAGCAACCTGTTGACCTGATGGAATCTATAGTAGTTTATTAAACATTGATTAAAACAGCTGCTCATCATTTATTTCAACCCTTTATAAATAGAAGATGACTACAAAGTGTCACCCCATTGGTAAAACAATTGTGAATCTGCAGCCATAGCTTCATCCATCTAGTCAATTAAAATTCAGAATCCCTGGAAGGCTGTATGGGCGTGGTTTAAAGCCCTCTCTAAGCATGGATCTTTCTAACCAGTTGCCCCCTTGCCAGCCACCCCCCCCACCCCTTCTCCAGTCTCCAATGCCACTAGCAGCTGTTACTTGGGGATGCATCTTTGCATTTTTTGCACCCCAGGAATAGTGTCTCTGCATTCCAGCAAGCCTGAAATTTTACAAAGTCCAAAAATAACACCCCAGCGCTTCAAAGTGACTCTAGTGTCAGTCTGGGGCTGCGTTTTACTGAGTCACCTCGGGAACTCTTTAAATGGCATGGGAGTATTAAATTGTGATATACTGCCTGCAAAGAATGTCTGATTCAAGTTATATGGCCAGGATTTTTCAGGAGTGACTAATGATTTGGTTGCCTCAGTTCTAAGGTACTCAACTTGAGACACCTTAAAAGGGATGAGGAGTCCAGTGGCACCTTAAAGACTAAGATTTTTTTGGGCATAAGCTTTCGTGGGTAAAAAAAACTCAAATAAACCTATGCTTATGCCCTTAGTCTTTAACGTGCCACTGGACTCCTCGTTGCTTTTGTGGATACAGACTAACAGGGGTACCCCTCTGACACCTTACAATGGAGACTGCACGGGCAGTGCATGAACCGCTGGCTGGGGGAGGCCAGCCCTCAGTCCTTCCCCTTCCACATGAGGCCCTACCCCTTCTGCACCCCCAGAACCCAGAACCCCCCACCACGGCTGCTGGCCCCTGCCCCAGACTGGCTAGTGCCCACAGCCTCTCTAGCCCAGGAGCGCCAGGAGGGGGAGCACGCGGCGTGGCCCCAGCCCCTGGAGCCTAACGGCAACACAGAGGGGGGCCTGGGGGTGGAGTTTGGGCGGGGCCATTCCTGACTGTTTGGGGAGTCACCGCCTCCCCCAGCCTCCCCTACCTGCCACCCCAGAGGGCCTGATTTTCAATGGTTATGGATTTTCTGGAAGGCAGGGCCACTTAAGATGCCTCAAACTGAGCATCCAAATTAGTCACATTTGAAAATCTTGGCCTTTTAGAATATATTTCAATCCTAACTTCTTGTGCTCCTAACACCGTAGATTATTAAAGCTGAAAGAATTTCCTTTCCACCAGAGCTGCTCCGTATTTACTTGCTTTGCATTTCACTCTGCTCTTTCCATTATAGTCAGTTTCACTTTCCAGCTGACATGTATTTAGCACAAAGTTACAGAATGATTCTAAGACACTAGCACAAGGTTACTATGCAACAGGTGGGCTGAAACTTCTGCAAGGGGATGTTTAAATACAAGCTTTAAAAAAAAAGAGCCGATTTATATTCTATTTTGGTAAAGATTTGTATTATTATAATGCACTTGTATCTATAACAGAGCCCAGAGACCCAAAACTGATATCAAAGCCTCATTCTGCTAGTTGCGGTGCACACAGATTAGAAAACACAGTCCCTAGCTCAAAGAGTTTGCAATCTGAAAATAGTGTTACTAGCACACTTACTTTTATTGTGGGTCTCCTGCTATTTAGAGCTTTCCTTAAAGTTCCAGTTGCTGCACTCGTGAATAAGTGAGCATCTCAGCTTTTATTTTTTTTAAAGGTACATTTCTAGTAGGGTGACCAGAAAGCCAGTGTAAAAAATTGGGACAGGAGGTGGCGGGTAATAGGAGCCTATATAAGAAAAAGACCCCAAAAATCGGGATTGTCCCTATAAAATCGGGACATCTGGTCAACTTAATTTCTAGTCCTCATAGCTATGGAGAAAAGGCTGGAAATGTGACTCACGTCACCCTAAAGGGTCAAAACCCAGAAAGGGGAAAAAAACCCAAGAAGTATTAAAAAAAAAACCCAACCTCATGACTTTTAAGCCAATTTCACGATTTTTGGGAATAGACTCATCATTTTTGACTATTTGTGGTTGGCAATAATGAACTGTCCCCTGCTGGTCCATCCCTAGAAAGAGGGCAGCTTGAATTTCAGATCCCAACTGGACTTTGCAAAACTCGCAGGTGGAGGGAAACGGGCAGTTTGCAAACCAGCAAATACATGATCCAGAAGTCCTGGAGCAAGAGGGAGAGAATAAATAGGAAGCCTCTGACATCAGTCTTCCCAATTTTTTCCTGCCAGCAGCCTCACTTTAAGCAGCTGTTTCCTGCCCTCCCCCAACGCTGCCCTTTCTTCTCACATTGGCAAAATCAGCACGTGGCCTTTGAATGATTTTTCTCATGTGTCCCAAATGCTCAACAGCAAGCTGGAGCTGGGCAGTCAAATCAGAAATAGCTGAAATGCACTTTTACCCACCGCTGAGCTGCCTGAACAAAAACCGCCTGTGCCCTTTTCCTCTGCCATTGTCACCCCAATAGACCATTTATAGCATTTTCCACTCGTTCCAGGAGTGCATCCCCAGGATCACTTCCCCTTTCAGCCCAGCTGCTGGAACTCCTGGGCCGCAGAAAGGGAGAGTGATTTAGACTGCCTGGTCAATCCTCTGAGCTTCCCCTGCCCTCCCCCATCTGCTTTCCACATGGTTAGTATTCACCACAGTGACAAAATGGCTCCACAGCAGCTGTTAGGCACTGGAGCTGGATCATTCCATGAGGAATGTGGACCCAGCGCGGGGTTGAACAAGGCCCATCGGCCTTTGCTCAAAGTGACGGGATCAAGGAACTGACAGCAGCACAATGGGCCGTCAGAGCACAGAATAGAGGAAGAGATTTGAACGTGTTCCCATTGATTTAACAGGGCCAATAAGCACCTAGGCTCCCAGATTAAGCTGCCACACTGGTTTCTTCTCCAGCTATTGTTAGTGCTCACCCAGCTATGAGAATTCCACAAGACCAGCCACATGAGTGGGGGTAGTCGCATTTAGCAGGCCATTTGTTGGGGGACTGGTTATCTCCCAGTGAAGCCGGGGGAAGGGAATGATTCAGCACAACTGACTTTCAATGCCAGCGACAGGTACTTGATCCATTAAAACCGGGGTGAGGGCAAATTGCAGTTCTGATGCACAAACACTGAGGGCTGGTGTTGCTGCTCAGCGCTGACTCCATCTCACGGAGGCTGATGGTGAGTTCCCCAGGTTTCACTGATGCACAGGGCAGGTGACATGGCGAGGTTCATGGACATGGCGGTGGAGGGAGTGGCAAAGAACACTGCAGAACACCTCTCCAGCCTGCCGCACAAACACACCGCTGGGAAGTCTGAAGCAGCTTCTTCGCTGGGTGCCCCTCTCAGAGAACCCAGCAGCTGGGTGAGTCAGGGCCCTTCCCATGCTGCAAAGAATCGCTGGGATTCTAGAGATTCTTAGTAACAAAACCAGCCAGCTTAGAATACATCAAAGACCATACAACCCTGTGGGTTACTCTCAGTCGCTAAACTGCTTCATCTACGGCGTTACCCCATCGCTCAAGATATTGAGAAACAGAGCGAGCGAATGGTAGAAAACATGCCATGGAGAACAATCCTGCACTGGCAGACAGAGGAAAGAGAGCTCTTTGCCAGCTCTGACTTCCATAGACCTGTGAAAGGATAAGCGGCTCTTCATAACCACTGCACGTTCAGTTTAGTGAGGCACAGTGCACATCTGCTAGTGACTCAGGGTTCACTAGTGACTGGCAAAAACAGGGCTCAGAAAAGCCCACTGGAGAGAGTAGCTACCTATTGCCCCATGGCTGGGGAAACACCATGCAAGGCGAGGTCTCTAGTGGCTATAATCAGCCACACTTTCAGAGCAAGAAGAGGAAGCTATTTTTCCTGGCATTGCTGGCTTGTGTAGATGTGAGTTTACTGAGCTCAGAGCTCAGTTTCACCTTTCACATCACTGGTTGGTTCTTCTTTGCTTTGTAAAAACAAATTTCAAATGCATTAGCTGCGGCACCCCCTCTTTAGCCCACCCGGCAGACCTCAGATCCCATTACACCATCCCACTGTACAGTAACAGGCAGGGAAATATAGAGTCACCGCTATTGGGATGGCCAAAGTGGGGTTCATATGGTGGCACAAAGGGTATTTGCTTAGCTGCTGTGTTTGTTCAGTGCGGATGAACTGGAGCAAAGCTGATGACATGCTGTTGGCTGACCATCCCAGATAGACTAGGTGCTGAGCTTGCAGCTTCTTTTTTTTCACTAGATGATTCAGTCATTCAGTAATTCACTGGGGACGGTGGTGCTAGTCGCTCTGTGAAAAGTCCTAGCAAGAAAGATGATGGACACTAACAGGTGGGTGACATTGTTTCCCTACAGCACATAATGGTTTAGGTGCAATGAGAAGCCAACCAGGGATGCTAGCTTATTGAAAGACAGGTTTTGTCTCAGTGGCAAAAGAACTTTGTTTTTCTTTACTTAGATTCTGGCTGTTGGATCTAACATAGTTGAAAGAAAGAAAGAAAGAAAAAGAAAAAGAATTTTGTATTGTTTTGCATCATCATTACCTTTTTCCTATGTAGCTCTGATGCTTTCTTCATCTTGTAGTGTTACCTTCACTAGAAGGCAGTGTGCTCTGGTGGTTTTAGCTACAGTGTTAAGTTGTTAAATGCTTGTTTGTGCTTATGATTTAGGGTTTATCATGACACGCCCCATGAAGTCTAATAACTGATCAATTAAGGTGAATGAATATAATGCATAATTTCCCAAACAGGGGAAAGTCTGGGTTTCTCAGGTTCTGTGTCATGCAGCTTTCCAGGATCCTTGTAACATTAGGAGACTCTGATTCTAGCTTTAGAGACTGAGCACCAGGCTAAAACTTGCTTTAAACTCAGGTTTGACAACAGAAATACATGCGTCAAACTCTACCCTGCATGTAATTTAACTGATTTCAGTGGAGTCACATCAGGGATGAATTTGGTCCTCTCTTCTGAGCTTTGCGGGGCAAAGTCTCAGCAGGTGTAAATCAGAATCACTTTGTTAACATGAATGCACCTACACTAATTTACACAGCTGAGATTCTGGCCGTAGGTGTGTGTGTTTTACGGTAAAGATGAACTAAATGACTGGAAAAGCAGTAGACTAATGGTCACTAGCTAGAGCTGGGCTCAAATAGGCACTGTGCAAGCTAACCACTGATACACTTTGCCGATGTTCAGCACCTCCTGCTATTCCACTTCTGTGCCACTGCAGATGTCTACCCACTGCATCTCAGCTTGCACCTGCAGCTCTCCTGCCATTGCTGCTCCAGGCCTCTATTGAACTGAGGCTGCCAGCTGGCCCAAGCTGAAGGTTATGTCTAACAGGAGAACTAGATGACGACCCAGAGATGTTTGCCAAGCTTCTGAAACTGTAGCCGCTTCCCAGATTCAATTTATAAATACTCTACCACATTCCAGCTCCATTGGAGCCAATGGGCATTCTGATGTGGTCTACAATAGGAACCAAATCAGGGCTAGCTCCTATGATCTTTACTCAGGTAAAATTCCCAGTGAAATCATCAACAGCAGATTTTCGTAATCAGGATTGTAAGGTGCAGCCATCGCAGAAGCACATTTTTAATGAGATAGCCAGTGAGGATGCCTGTAACGATCAGAGTATCAGGTTTAAAATCCCTAAGCCTCCCTGGGACCACAGCTGATTCTATTGTTTTATTTATGTCCACATCTGCCCATTACAACTGGGACGGCTGTAATAAATTCTAGCGGGGTCAGCCTGGCCCTTCACCGACGGAAGGTAGAACAAGAAGTTCCATACAGTTTACTGGAGCTCTCAGAGATGTTGCGCTCCAGGGTCTCAAACATTTTAACCAGATGCAAGCGATTCCATAGCAGTTTTTGTGACCAGTAAGGGTTTGCCCTGGTGTTTTAGCCAGAGGTGGCCACCTTGCAGTAGTACGATATGTTTATAGTTTGTGAAGTGCTTCGGGAGTCCAGTTGCTGTCTGAATGTCAAATAATGAGACCCGTATAATATGCTGGTTAATAATTGACAGTTTGCAGCCTGACTTTCTGGTTATCAGAATGAATTGTTGTTCCTCAGCTGTGTGGGCCATTATCTATAATTAGCAATTGAGTGAGTGGCTGCTATGCGTGTTGTCCTGCAAAGCTGTGGGTCATTGCATACTTTCCATGCTTTCAGAGCACACAGCTCATGCTGCTGTTTTTAACTCCCTATATCTAAGGCATGTGATTTTCAGGATGGTGATAAGCAAAGAGCAGGTTTGCAAATCCCAAGCACTGTAAAAGAAAAAGAAAATGAGAGGGAGAGACTTGACTGAAAGTCTCATATCTAACTGTATCCACCATCCAAAGAGCAGCCCTTTGGGCTTTCATTCAGGGGATCTAAATGCTTGAGGCACTTAGGATAAGAATTTTGTCACATGCCAACAATGGAGTCGTTTATTTCTGCTAGGCATATGATTTAATCTACTATAAATCTCAATTAAGTAGTAAAAAACAGGGCCACCTAGAGGATTCAGGGGCCTGGGGCAAAGCAATTTCGGGGACCCCTTCCATAAAATAAAGTTGCAATACTATAGAATAGTATATTCTTGTGGGGGCCCCTGCAGGACCCGGGGCCTGGGGCAAATTGCCCCACTTGCCCCCCCGCACCCTCTGGGCGGCCTTGGTAAAAAATGTGATATGTCCATAAACTCTCTGGGACAAGGACTATCACTTTGTTGTGTGTTTGCACAGCACCGAGCACAGTGGCGTCCTGGTACATTCCTGTGGCTCATAGGCACTACGGGAATACACGTAATAAACAATACTGTGCAGAACCATCAAAATACAAACCTAGGATCAGGAGTGCTGGAACAATTTGTGTAGTGGGGGTACTGAAAGCCATCGAACCAGACTGTAAGCCCTGTGTATGATGGAGACCACTTCAAGCCAGGGGGTGCAGCTGCACCCCCAGAACCCATAGTTCCAACACCTTTGTCTAGGGTAACTAATGCAGACGGCACATCCCTGGAAGGCTTCAGGATATAAAATATGTATGTGGCTCCATAATATTAATTTCTAAAGGGGGAAACCTGGACCCACAAGATGTATACCTGAATGTCACGTGGCATTATCAGCCCAGCTATTTTTAGCTTTTTATCATCTGTTTGAATTCATCATTTTAAGGAGATTTCATACATATATAACCCACATACCTCCTGTGTGTGGTGTTCTGTCCCATCTAGTGGCACCGAGACCACTTAGAGAGAGATTAATGAGTCTGCTCTACAGCCTTAGCTAGGGACCATGTGGGTTTCGGCTCATGCACTAAGCTCCAGAGGTCCCAGGTTCGATCCCACCCACCGACAAACAGAGTCTGTTGGTGTTACACATACGTAGACTGTTTCTTTGCAAGGGGAGGGGCTGGAGGGAGTGGTGAAAATTAAGCTCCACCCCCAATCCTGAACCCTGCCTGCACCCCTAGACCAGGTCTACAATACTGAGTTAGGTCAATATGAGGCAGCTTACATCGACCTAACTCTGTAAGTGTCCAAACTACAGCATTGTTCCTGCCTATGTAAGTCCCCCACTACACCAACCTAATAACTCCACCTCCACGAGAGGTGCAGTGCGTAGGTCAAAGTCATCAGGATGATGCAGTGTCTGTGCAGGCCTTGCATTGCCTGTGAGCCCCACTGCCTGTCTGTGGGCTCCACACAGAGCCCCACTGCCAGGGGCTGACAGCCTATCAGCTATGTGTGGTGCTCAGAGCTGAGGGCTCCATGTGGAGCTAGCAGCCCGGGCTGTCTGCACTTCATACTGCCCCAGTTAAGTCTGTGCCAGCGCTCTTAGTGAGGACACGCACCACCGGCAGGAGAGTAGTGTGGACATGAAAAACCATAGTAATTACTGGAGTGGCTGTACGTCGACCTAACATAGGTCAACTTAATTATGTAGTGTAGACAAGGCCCTAGAACAACTGGGTGCTTCTGCTCAAAATGATTAGAAGTGAAAGAGTTAACGTTGACAGCGATGCTGTTGTGTTAGGGTTCACTGCCAACACCCTGGTGAGATGAATAGGGACAGGCCACACCTCCAAGAGCTTTTTTGTTTCGACTGTGCACCTAGACACAGGATGATGCCATTCCATTGCTTGGGCGGGGGGGGCGGGGGGTGTCACATGTGGAAGGTTGTCATCACAACCAGAAAGGCTAGAAACTCTTGTGTTTAAATGAAGGTGCTATGGGACCATCAGACTAGTGCTAGCTTGGCATTTCGACCAGTACCAGCTCAGTCTTACTCCTGTTTATAGGGCTGGGACCATTTAGGCTGAGATTTGCAAAGCAGTCTTTGAGAGTTTGAAATTCAAGTGTGTTACCTGCACCTAATTCCCATAGGCCTTTTTAAAGATCTCCTCTTTAATAGGCATTTCAGCAAACAGGGAGAATAAGTAGGGCAACGCAGGGTTTTCCTGTTGGCCAATGAGTACTTTAAGAGACACCTTCCTGAAGATAATTCAGCAGGCAGCTATGCTGCACTCTTATAAGATATGGCTATAACAAAGGCAGCCTTAGGGTACCATGAAGTGCATCATACCTGCCCTTGACCAGTCCTATAGGCCAAAACGTTGCTATGGTGACAAGCACATCCATTGCTTGCACTCCACAGGCCAGATCTGGATAACTCTGTAAAAACAGAAGTTGTGGGCTTGATGCAGGAATTACTGGGTGTGGTTCTCCGGCCTCTGTGGTGCAGACTAGATGGTCCTAATGGCCTTTTCTGGCCTTAAAATCTAGGAATCATAATACCTTGGTCATAGACTCAGAGATTCCAAGGCCAGAAGGGACCACTGTGATCATCTAGTCTGGCCTCCTGCATAGACTAGACCACTGAGCTTTCCCAAAATAATTCCTAGAGCATCTCTCAGAGAAGAACCACCCAAGCTTGGTTTAAAAATGGTCAGTGATGGAGAATCTACCGTGACCCTTGGTAAATTGTTCCCATACTTAATTACTCTCACTGTTAAAAAATTACACTATATGTCCAGTCAGATTTGTCTAGCTTCAGCTTCCAGCCATTGAATCATGCTATACCTCTGCTAGATTGAAAAGCCCATTTTAAATATTTGTTCCCCATGTAGTTACTTGTATACTTCTGTAACTTGTATAAGTTACTTGATCAAATCACCCCTTAGCCTTTTCTTTGTTGAGCTAAATAGAGATTGAGCTCCTGGAGTCTATCACTGTAAGACATGTTTTCTAATCCTTTAATTATTCTTCTGGATCATCTCTGAACCCTCTCCAATTTGTTGACACTCTCATTCTCAAATACTGATGTGGCAAATACCACAACTGCTTACACAGAAAAGTAATACTTAGATAGATCCATATATTTGGCATGTTCTGCTGCTGGTATCTATTTTCTCTCCTCCTCTTATGTGCCAGTGACCCCGCAGATCCAACTAGGTTCATTCCTCATTGTTTCCAGCTGTTTCCCAGCATCCAACCTCCTTTCTGCATTGAAAAGCCTGGGCATTTGTAGAAGCAACTGGAAGCAAAGAGGAACACCCAGCACCATGTGACCTGCTACCTCGCCATGGCCTGCCAAGAAGTGTCACCAATAATCACAGAGTGAAACACACCATTCTAGTGTGTGTGTGTGTGTGTGTGTGTGTGTGTGTGTGTACATGCGTGTGTGTGTGTGTGTGTGTCCAGGTCTCGCAATTTTATCATGAGTCTCATGCTCCTTAATGTTTTACCTAAAGCCAAATCCCCTGGGGTCATGTTATTGTGTGAGATTCTCAGGTTTCCATTCTTTTCGAAGAGCGCATTTCTAGCACTCATGGGAGCAGAGAAAAGCTTGACTGTGAAAAAAATGAAACTCCAATTTATTACTTTCAAGGTCTCATTATTTTAATCCAATTGTGTGGTTCTTGGGGACCTGACTCAATGCCTGGGGCTGGCAATGCTGCATAATGAACCAAAAAAATTATTATTAATTATTATTATTATTATTATTAATTCAACACCATCAATATGCATACAGTGGTCACCTGTAAAAACCAAAGCAACCTTTCCTGCACTGCAGTAGTTGGATTCATTGTGGTATTTCCTATACAGTAGTTCAAGTAGAAAACATGTAAATACTGCAGTAAATTCCAGTGCAACAAACACTGTTTTCTTTAAGAGGCACACAGCACACGAGAAGGTGCCGTGATCCTCTCTTGTACTGAGAGGGGAAATAAAATCTTGGCTAGCAAGGAAAGAAAACATATATATCCATATGCATTCATATGTGGACATAGCTGTACATATGGGCTGTGGTGGCAGAGCGTAAAGGTTCTTCTTGACATTTTGGCATCCATTTGGGATAGCTGCCTCTCTTACTCATGACACAGCAAAATAGAAATACATTGGCTGGAATAGGGAGTGGTGGATCTCTTTTGGCAAGGTCAAATTGGCCGCAACAGGCGTCTTTGTTTCAATATCCATCTTTCTATTAGGGTTTCACCCTGATCTCGTCTCAGCCAGTGACAAAGCTCCCAATGACTTCAGGATCAGGCCCTTAGCTACAAACACATGCCCTGGTTGGGCAAGTGTGAGCAGGGAAGAGCTATCTAGAAAAAGACAGTGAGCAAGTGTGCAAGCAACAGACTGTGGCCATCTCGGTAAGGCAATGTTGGAATTATGTTAGCAAATGCTTGGGAGTAGGCCCTGGGAGCTCAAGGAGGAGAGCAGACATATATCATAAGAGAGGAAGGATGGTCTTGTGATTAGGGTATTAGACTAAGACCCAGATTCAATTCCCAGCTGTGCCACTGACTTCCCACGTGACCTTGGGAAAATCAATTTACCTCTCTGTGCCTCAATTCCCCATCTGTAAAATGGGGCTTATAATATTTCCCTACCTCACAGGAGAGTTGTGAAGCTAACTGCTTGTGAGGGACGCTGGTAGCATAGTGATGGGGCCATAGGAAGGGGATGTTGATTAAGGTTTCAAGTAAATAAGAGTTTCAGTGCCCCCCCCGGCCTCCATTCCTGGCACTTGTATTCCAACATTAAGGTGGCATTGCCTTAGCTCTGTGAGGCCTGGGCTGGCCTGTGTCCTAGAAATGCAGCTTTGCTGACAAGGCAACAGAATGAGGAGACTGCTTGCAAATATGTCTCTTGCTGCTCACAGGTGGCAGCCAGGATGTGGTCTCTCCTTCCAGCACATGGTATGGAATAGGCAGAACCTGGGATTAGATGGCCTAAAGCTCCATTCCAGTATGGCTGTTCCAGCACCCCCTAGTTTCTGTCTGATCTTTTGCTCTCCCCAACCCATATCTCACAAGTTAATTTCCGTCCCCTTGATAGTTTGGGGACTTTCAATGTCTCTTTCATTACCCAAGAGGAATCACAATTAAGATCAGCAGGGCTCCCCATCTGCCAAACATTTCACCCTGGGCTGCTTCCCTATCCAGTCGCAGAACATGCAAACAGGCCAACAACTTGTCCTTGGAGCTGGGAGCAGGGTCCTCAACCTCAGCGACTGACCACCCAGTTCCTCCCCACCACTCGAGACCTGAGCAATTGGGACAGAAGTTATTGAAAAGACTGGGTGGGGAGTTGCCGAGGCTCCTCTCAGGGACCCATGCAGTCCTTTGTCTCCCTTCTGCAGAAGGTCCAGGGCAGTCCTAGGATTTATGGGCCCCTACGCAGTATTATTAAACTGGTGCCCTATGCCCGATGGCAGCCCAAGCTCACAGCCCGGTGGGGGAGGGGGAGGAGGGACGAGACAGCAAAGGATAATGAGACGCCCGGCCTGCCTCACTGTGGTGGAGAGTCACAGTTCCCCGCAGAGACCCCCATACCCTTTCCCTCATGCAGAATGGACATGAAGAAGGTACCTAATTAAAAGCACTAAAACTTGGGAATAAAAAAATGTCAGTCACAGGTTTTTTGATATGCCCTGAAGTTTGTCAGAGATTTAGGGTATGTCCAGACTACCCGCCGTATTGGCGGGTAGCGATCGATTTATAGGAGATTGATATATCGCGTCTCATCTAGACGCGATATATCGATCCCCGAATGCGCTCCCCGTCGACTCCGGAACTCCACCGGAGCAAGCAGCGGTAGTGGAGTCGATGGCGGAGCCATGGACGTCGATCCCGTGCCATGAGGACGGGAGGTAAGTCGGAATAAGATACTTCAACTTCAGCTACGGTATTCCCGTAGCTGAAGTTGCGTATCTTATAGCGACACCCCCGCCCTAGTGTAGACCAGGCCTTATCTGCAAAAACTTCGTAATAAGGGTGAGTCAGCTGTCCTGCTGAATACAACATTACATATAATGGAATACATGATGCAGCTCTTCTCTGTTTTACATTTTCTTAATCAGTATTTCTAAGCTGAATTTATATTTTAAATGTACTCTTAAACCTTAAGCCAATATTCCAGATTACTACATATTTAACTCACTGAAACAAAGACATTATTTTAAATTAATCAGAGAGGTTTAGTGTGTTCATAACAATGTTCATTGCTTTTAGAAAAAGGGAACAGTAATTTACTTTGTGTGATCTCCATAACAAGAGACATGGTTATGAAATTTCACCAACTTTAAAAAAATATGTTTCCAAAGATTTTAGGTATAACAAGGATTTTATGTCTTACTAAGGTACTGATTTTGCTGGAGGGTTCTTTTAAAACTAGTTCATCGGATAGTCAGAAGTAAAGAAAGGGAAACTCTTTGTCCAGCTATCTGGAAGGGAAGGACTGTTGTCCCTTTAAGGGCTCTCTTCAGTGGGGAGTGGGGGGAGAGGTGGTGAAGGGATGGACAGAAAGGACAGGAAGACTTGGAAGCTTTTTTTTTTTTTTAACTATAGTAATTAAAATGTGTATTTTAGATAAGGGAGGTCTTTTGAAGGATTTATTTAAAAAACTGTATGTCTGAAGATCCACGCATTTAAGGCTAAAGATGATTGTGCATCTAAAACTCTATGCAAGCATTTTTTAGAAATGTGATTTTATAATCTTCACCAGCTCACTAATGAAATATTTTTAAAGCAAATTTTAAACTAAGGTCCTGTAGACTGACATGTTCTGTGTAAATATTACATTAATGCACAACTGTTTTTGTCAGTAAAGTCAGAAACTGACAGTATAAAAATTTATTTGGGCATAAGCTTTCGTGGACATCTGATGAAATGGGTTCTAGCCCACAAAAGCTTATGCCCAAATAATTTGTTAGTCTCTGAGGTGCCACAAGGACTCGTCCTTGTTTTTGCTGATACAGACTAACAGGACTACCACTGTGAAACCTGTCAGTATATACCTTGGGGTTGGCAAATGCCTGTTAAATGGCTTCATTACCCCTTGAATGGCTCTTTAACAGTTTCAGTGTTGTGCTAATAGGTCTGGCAGGCTGGAGGCTTTTTTACTTTTATCTACCAGATTCTGTCCCAGGGAAGACTCACCAGGCTGCAGCAGCCATCTGTGGGAGCCTGCAGGAAGGGTCAGAACAGGGATAGGAAAACAAGATGGGTGGACGCTAAGACCCAGTGGTGCCCCAAATTTTCAGGTGCCCTACGCAGCTGCCTATGCCTAAGGAGGGCCCTGAGAAGGCCAGGTCACTTTGCTGCCTTGGCATGTTGGCATATATCTAACACACACCTCTGTCCCTGTTTCAGATGAGAGGACACTGTCAATTTTAGACAACACTAGACGCATACTGCACCAAGGACACGGGAAACCCTCCTCCCCCTCCGTGAAGGAGCGGTCAGCTCTTTATCTGTCTGAGACAGCTGCTCACACAGGCAGCCTCCAAAAGTCTGTAAGTATCTCATGCTTTTCATTCCTGGCCCTCGTATGAGCCACCAAAAGCATCTCAGCAATGTCCATTCCCAGCAACTGGCTATAATGAGGAGAAAGAGAATGTGTTTGTTTTATATAGATTTGGAAGAATATGGAATTAATCCTCCAAAAATCACCATCTTTCTCTTGCCAAGGAGCTGTAAAACATATTAATTTACCATATATATATATATACATACACACACATACACACATATATATAAGCCCCTGGTAGAAGGGTTATGTGTTATATTACACATGCATGTACACACACATATATTGTATGTATGATATACACGCAGACACTCATATATATATATATACACACACACACACACATTATTCTATATCCTCTATATTTAATAACCTTCTCCAAGTACAGTGCCTATGTTAAGCATCTGCAGTACTCTTGCAGCTTCAGCGGTCTGTGATATTGTTCATGCCCATCCCTACGTTCTTATGTAGTTTTGCTGCGTGCTGTTAAATTGCTGCTGTATTCCACCCCAGAGGTGACTGCATTTCAGCAGTGAGTAAAGTCATCCCCTGGCCTTGATGGTCTGATCCCACTTGCACTGCAGAAAATAGCAAAAGTCCAGTAGACTTCAAAGGGGCCGGATCAGGCCCTGTAGGATACAAAATAGTCATTTGTAATATGCATTGGGGCTTTCAAAAGGTGCCATACAAGGGTCTGATCCTAACTGAGGCTCAGCACCCGCACTTCCCATTGACCTCAAGGGATGTTGTGGATGCTCAGCATCTTTCAGGATCAGGCCCTATGTGAACCCTAATGGATAAATCAATTTCAGTCCGGAAGGGAAAGATTTTCTCTGACATTTACATGGATCCCATTTCTATCAAACACGTATATCAGAACACATCAATACATCCTGTGCAGGCAGTGCAGCAGCACACACAACGTTGGTGCACTCTAACGGTGCGAGGAGAGGCTCTACATTCAGGCTTCATCTCCATTGGAGCTGGGAGGTGTGACGCCTGGCTCACATAGATAAACCTCTGCTGGTTCTGCTCAAGCTAGCACCTAAAGTAGCAGCATAGCTGGGGGGCTTCTCGGCCTCACCATCTGAACACAAACACAAGCCCTGGTACCGACATAGGCGGCTAGCCCAAGCTGCTGCCTCTGCTACCACAGATATGCTACTATGGTCCATCTCCCAACACAGGGAACCACATATCCCAGCTCACACGTGGATGTATCCATAGCCAAGTTAAGCCTTAGGGCAATCATCCGTACTGAGTGACAGGAAGTCTGAAGCTTTATTCATGTCCATTCCCTTACTCACATGGGCAGGGTACCAAAAAGGGGCAGGTAAAGAAGGGATGCAGCTGAGAACAATGGTTTAAATATGATCTTTCTCAAGTAGTTTAGCTACCTGGTCCCCTCTTAGGGCTCACTCCTGCTCCTAAATCAGAGTATCATTGTAGCCCCACGACAACGCTCTCATTCCCGTACACTCCCCGTCCTTTGTACTTACGTGTGTAACGCTCCGTGCCTCTCCTGTGAATGAACGTGTCCACAGTGCATTTACTGGTCCACAAGGGCATTCTTGGTTTTCAATTATAATGCCTTCTTTTGGGTTTAGGGTTGGAAAACATAATTCTGAAATAATAAAAAGTCTAATGTAAGAACTAGTATGTTATACACACACACAGCATGTGAATGTGTGCAGTTCTATATAATTATGTTTTATTTCTCTTTCAGAATACCACAAAGGAGAGCGCTACTCATCCTCTTGACAACCAGAAAGCAAGCAAGGTAGGACATGCTAAAAACACGTGTGGTTGTCTAACAAAGTCTTTGTGGACTGGTGTATAGTGTGATTTAACTACCTGTGCTTGACAACGAGGCGCACTCTCATGCAGAATGCGGAGGTCCGACACCTCAGCTACTCAGCCATATTGAGAACTTGTGTATGGGGTTCAAAATCACCTTACATAAAAAGGCTCCAGGAATTTAGACATGTCAGCTCCTACGAAACTGCACTATTTTACAGTTTGCCATGAAATATACTCATTTTGGTCTTTTGTTACTAAGGTTCAATGCATTTTTTTTAAATGGAAGTATTTGTGTGTTTAACAGAGTGACATAACATTGCACATAATCGATTTTGAGTGAAAAATATGCCAAGTTTAATGGCACGTAAAGGTTTCTGCTTGTGTTGAAAGATGAACACTAGAATTACGGTCTCTCCTAGGAAATGATTAGTAGCTTCAGCTATCTCCCATTGGTAAAATCTCCTTTAGATTATAGTATATATAGTAAATTTCCTATAGTACAGATGCTATGTGTTCAACATAGCATTTTGCCATACCACAATCAAACTTCACAAGCTAAAATACTAGAGAGCAAAGTCAACATATAAGCAGGCAAAATTCTAATGCCACATAGACGCATCTCCCATTCACTTCAATATCAATGTTTCCATGTAACCGAGAGCAGAATTTGGCCCAGTAGGTCTGGAGGGAATCTACTGGCATAACATACACCTTCTCCTGGCCCCTCAAAGTATGTATGTTATACCTGCTTAGATGTTTCCCTACTTAGTCCCCTCCTTATGTATCATCTCTGAAGTTGGCCCACCAAGTCTAATTGCCTCTTAACTGGTTTAACTTGCATGCTGAGGAGCCAAAAGAGAGGACCTCCTAAGGAAAAGCAACGAGGAGGAAGTTAAAGTGGCCCACACATTACTTTATTGTACCTTTGCACATTTTCTTCTGGCTCCATGATGTGTAAGTTACTCTCCCTTACAGATCACAAATAGGCATGACGGCTCTCACTTACACCAACTCACATTTTGGCCCAATACCTATGAAATTCCAAGTTCAATGTCACTTATCTTTGTTCTCCAATCTGCATTACGTTTTCCAAGCATATTAACTATCATTGTTTCATCTGGAGCTATAGGACACATGGTTGAGCCACAACAGAGGAAATCATTAATCCAGTCAAGTTTTTTTTCATTCTGGAGGTGTAGGTTGCACAGGTTGTAACAAAAGGCTTTGGCGTAGATAGAGAAAGACTAGCTCTGATTAAGACCCATCTTTCTAACTACTTCATGCAGTGTTCCATCCACCCAAATATACAGATGGTCTTCACTCATCATCATAGTCACTGAATTCTGCCTCCTCACTGGCTCTTCTCCCATCTGATTACCAAGGAGCTGTAGTTCCACTGGCTTCCTTCTGACTCCCTAACTGGGTCTTGATTCCCCAGGCCCACTGCAGTACTGCATACCTGGGAGAGATCTAAGCAGGGCATTAGCTCCCTGCTATTCAGACGTGTCCCCGTTTATATTATTCTGAGGCTCATCCTCCCTTGCTAACACTATCCAGATTTGGTCTCTCCATTATTCTCTAGCTAACTTGAGATGTGGGGATTCTAGACTATAAATGCTAGAAATGTGTGGATTGATTTAAACTGCCTGGCTGTGGAAAGAGATTTAACACCTTAACCCCAAACCTGGAGAGAGTTTGCTGTGGCGTGATACTTTTGGGTGCTGTGTGCTGCTGAATCCAAGGTATGGAATTCATATTCAGTAGGTGCATGGGTTTTCCTCACTTGTTTGCTGTTCTCACTACTAACGAGCACCGGACTAGTGGGGAGAAATAATGCTGATGTTTAAACCTGTTTCCCCAAAGATGGCAGAGCTTCAGAACCAGACTAAAGTGAATGGCAAGAAAATGGAAGAGGACTTACCGCCCCCTCCCCTGCAGGACTCATTCCAGGCCTCTACTTCCCTGGCTGGGAGCCAGGATTCAAACCCACTGCCTCCCCCTAAGGAATCCTTCTCAAAGTTCTACCAGCAGCGCCAGGTGAATGAGCTAAAGAGGCTCTACAGGCACATGCATCCTGAGCTGAGGAAGAACCTGGAGGAAGCTGTGACTGAGGATCTAGCAGAAATGCTCAACACAGAAGATCCCAGTGCCCAGGCCTCCGTGAATCTGGATGCAGTGCTCCCGGGGGAGGTTCAGTCCATGCGCTGGATCTTCGAAAACTGGACGCTAGACTCTATCGGGGAGCATCAAGCCACCAAGAAGTTGGCAGAGGAGGAAACCATCCCAAGCGGGGATGTGAAAAGCACCTCCAGGAGGTTCGAAAGCCAGTCGTTAAATGGAGACAGGCTGTCTGCGTTGACTAAAGTGCCCACGACAGTCCACACCAAAGGAGACGTGCGTACAGCCCGGTGGCTGTTTGAAACCCAGCCGCTGGACTCATTAAACAAAATGTACTCAGATGAAACAGATGTGCAGGAGGCAGTTCTCAAGGAGCCTGTTCAAAAAGGGGACGTGAAAGGTGCCAAGCAACTCTTTGAAACCTACTCCCTGGAAGCACTGGGCCACTACAGCTCAGTGGAGGAGCAGAGTATCCTGCAGCTCAAATCAGAAATCCAGGAGCTAAAGGGCGATGTCAAGAAAACCATCAAGCTGTTCCAGACCGAGCCACTCTGTGCCATCAGAGACAAAACCGGCAACATCCACGAGATTAAATCCGTCTGCAGAGAAGAAATACAGAGCAATGTGGTCAGGACAGCTCGCTGGCTGTTTGAGACTCAGCCACTGGATACCATCAACAAGGACACCTCCAAAGTGAAAATTATCCGGGGCATTTCTTTAGAAGAGGCAGGAAGGAGGGATGTCAGTGGAGCAAGGTGGATATTTGAAACTCAGCCACTTGATGCAATCAAAGAATTGACAGTGGACGAAAATGATTTCAAGGCTTCCATGGATTTCGTTGAAGGGGCAGATGTCAGTAAGCAGCGTGTACTTTTTGAGACCCAGCCTCTTGACTCTCTGAAAGGAGAAGTCTCAGACAGCGGCCCAGCCAAGGAAGAAGTCATCGGTGGTGACGTGAAATCTACACTCTGGCTGTTTGAAACCCAACCAATGGAAACCCTGAAAGATAATTTTGAAGTGGGCCATTTAAAGAGAGTGGGGCTTTTGGAAGAGGAGAGGGGGCATGTGAAGCAAAGAAAGCATGTCTTTGAGACCTGTCCCCTTGGCAGTATCTCCAAGGCATCCTCTGAAGACCCCCCGTCAGCCTCTAACATACAAGAAGTGATGAAGGCAGATGTAAAATCTTTCAAGAACCTGTTTGAGACTCTCCCATTAGACAGCATTAAGCAGTCTGATGCTGAGTCTATCACCAAACAAGAAGAGGAGATACCAGCTGGGAATGTCAAAGCCAACCAGTTCCTGTTTGAGACAACACCTTTGTACGCCATCAAAGACAGCTTTGGAAACTTCCACAAGGTCACCTCTGTAAGCAGAGAGCAGGTCATGAGTGGCGATGTCAAGAACTACAAATGGATGTTTGAAACCAAACCTTTGGACCAGTTTGATGACAGCACCGAGAAGGTGGATATAATCAGAGGGATCACAAAGCAGGAAGTGATAGCTGGCGATGTCAGAACAGCGAAATGGCTCTTTGAAACCCAGCCCATTGATGTCATCCATCACCAAGCCAACCAAACAGAAGAGCACTCCTCGGTGAAAAGAGAGGTTACGCAGCGGGGTGATGTGAAGACCTGCAAGTGGCTGTTTGAGACACAACCCGTTGACACTCTGTATGAGAAAGTGGAGAAAAAGCAGGAAGGGGAAAGCTCTGTACCACAGGCTGACGTTAAGTCGCACACGTGGATGTTTGAGACCCAGCCCCTGGACTCCCTGAAAGGCCAGGAGGAGCAGTATTTGCAGGTCAGCAAAGTGTACTGCCAAGATGACTTACAAGGAGTCGACGTCAAAACTGTCAGACATCTGTTTGAGACTGAACCACTGGTCACCAATGCCTCCAGTGAGACTGACTCAAAGAAAATGGTCAGGTACTCCAGCCACGTGGAGATACAGTCCGGGGAAGTGTCTCGGGTGAAGGAGTTCTTTGAAACCAAGCCCTTGGATGTACCGAGTAAATTGGCTGCAGCCATGAAGGAGAATGGAGTCCCTGCAGATGGGAACATTGAAGCTGGATCAGTGCACAAGTTCACCTGGCTCTTTGAGAACTTCCCCATGGATACTATAAAGAACAACACTGAGGGCATCCAAGAAATCCCCCCCGAGAAGGATATTGAGGGCGGGGACATCAGAGGCAAGAGGTTCATTTTTGAGACCTACTCCCTAGACCAGATTCATGACAAGGTAGATGAGACGGAGATCAAGAGGATTCAGGAGGAGACAATGAGCAAAGCCAGCATCAAATCCTGCACCATGCTCTTTGAGAGCCTGCCCCTATATGCCATCCAGGACAAGGAGGGGGAATACCATGAGGTCACCTCAGTGAAGAAGGAAGAAATAATGAAAGGTGACTTGAAAGGTGCCCGGTGGCTCTTCAAAACCAAACCTCTGGATCAAATCAAGAAGGAGGAGGAAGTGTTCATCATCAGGGCTGTCACCCAAGAGGACATCAAGAAAGGGGATGTCCAGTCTGCCCGATGGAGGTTTGAGACAGAGCCTCTTGATTCCTTCTCTCGGGGGAAGAGGTCTGTGGCCAGGACAGTGGATGATGTACAGAAAGGAGATGTCCAGTCCAACAAGCAGCTTTTCGAGTCTCAGCAGGTGAGCCAGAAGAAATATGTGAGGATGGTCAGTGTCAGCGACGTCCAGCAGGGCGACGTGAGGACATCCACCTGGCTTTTTGAGAACCAGCCCATCGATTCCCTGAAGGGAGAGTCTGAAGGAAGCTCCAGCATGACCACTGTGCAGAGAGAAGACAGCCAGAAAGGGGATGTGAAGCGCTGCACCTGGCTGTTTGAAACTCAGCCCATGGACAGTCTCAAAGACCCCGAGAGGTCTGCCAGCACCAATGTCCCAGAGGTGGTCCCTTGTGCTGATGTGAAGAGCACAACATGGCTGTTTGAAACCACTCCTCTGGATAAACTCAGCTCTTCTAAACACAGAACTGAAACTGAGGTGAAAGAGAGGACAGTGAGGGAGACTTTGGAAGGCCTCTGTGCCTGCCAAGCCATCCAGCATGACGGGATCCTCATTGAAGCCAATGACGTAGGGAGCGTGAGGATGGTGAAGTACCAGTTCAGCAGGCAAAGTACTCCAGAGATCCAAAAGGAAGAGATTGTGGGAGGCAATTTGCAAAGGATCATGCTGCAACTACTGCACAGGACCAATGTGGAGCCCCAGGGGATGCTGGTGGAGGAGGACGAGGAGGGCAAGATCAAGGTCAGCCCGCTGCAGCTACTGGACCCAAGCGAAGCCGATAGAAGCAAAAAGGAGTTGAGGGATGATGTTGCTAAGGCTCTCCAAAGTCTCCTTAGCCAAGATGCCTCCATCAAAAAGGGAATGGTCATGCAAGAAACAGGGGTGGGGTCAGTGAAGATGACTATCTACTCCCTCCTTCACCACTCTGTCCAGCAGGAAGTTGTCAAGGGGGATGTGAAGTCAACTATAGGGAACCTGCTGGCTTCCTCACAAGAGCAGAGGATGATGACAACCGTCAAACGGGAGGACAACGAGAAGGGGAATGTCCAGTTGTACACCAGCTGCATTGAGAAGGGAGACCTGGACTATCTAAAGAATCTGCAGCGGGAGTCCGAGATAGAGTCCCTCATCTCCTCGCAAGCAGAACAGCAGCCAGCTGAAGTCATCCAGCAGGATGTGCAAGGGGCTAATATGCATGCCTTGCAACAGGAAGAGCCAGCAGAAAAAGTGACTGCAGATGTGGGACAAGGGGGTATTAAGGGGGCTAAAAGAGTGCTCATGTGTGAAGCTGTTAGCAAAGAGAACAAGTTAGAAAGAGAGGCGGTGCATGCAGGTAGACAAACCCTGAGCCTGCCCACAGGGATGGGAAAGGAAGATATTGTGTGTGGGGATATTCAGGCGACCCCACAGTCACTGCAAAAGGCTAAGAATGGCAGCAGGAAGGCAGAGAGAGAGGAGAGAGTCTCGAGAGATGTGAAGGAAGTAAAGATTGTACCACAGGGAGCAGCCTCCACCAAAGTGGCAGCTCAGAAAGATGACATGGCCAGAAGCCAGTGTTCAGTGGCAGGGGAAACCAGCCAAACGACAAAAAAACTGGAGGAGCAGGCCCTTGGAAGTGATCTTCAAGCCGCAATGCAGAGTCTGAGGCTGGCCACAGCTGAGGCGAAAAGCATTCAGCACCAAGTCCAGAGCAAGCACCACAAGAGCACGGAGGAAATCCATCTAGCCTCTAAGCAGCAGGCATCCAGCATTTCGGGGCCAGTGAGCCTGCAATCAACTGTTCGCCAACAGGAATGTGCACCTGGCAAGCAGCATCAAGCCAGCACCACCGTTAGAGGCCAGGAGTCATCCAAGTTCCACGCAAGTGTACCTCAGAAGAGCATGTCGTCTCACAAAAAGGTCAGTACTTCCGAGGAAGTACAGGGAGTGCAGCATTTGTGCCAGAAAAGCCAAGTTGTACCTAGTGCAGATATTAGCGTTAAGGATGGTCTGTATACTGCCAAGCCAGTGAAACCCTATGTAAACCCTTTTACTGAGTCTGAGTACAAAGAGCAATCAGTGCAAGAAGAAAGAGAGCAAGATGTTATGCTCAGAGGGGATGTAAAGACAGCTATCAGGGCACTGCAAAGTGCTGCAGCAGAACAGAGACAAGTAGAGAAGGAGGATGTTGTTCGAGGTAACTTAAAGGCCACTCTTCAGTCGCTGGAGAAGTCTAACGTTAATGTCTCCAAAGGGGATTTTAAAGCCGCTATGATATACAGAAATGCAGGGCAGTCATATTCCATATGTAAAAAGGAAAATGAGACTCAATCAATTAGTAGCCAGACAGCTGTAGTGGCTTCAGGGTCCCAGTCTGATAATGACTTTCCTCCTCCTCCCCCAGTTGCTGTGATGAAAACTAAGTGTTGTCCACCCATGACACAAGCAAGAGAAGCTGCTCCTTCTCAACCAAGCAAAAAAGATGAAGCCCTGGGATGTTCTGCACCCAAGCACAATGCTCTCCCTAAGACCCTCAATCCCACCTCCACCAAAGCCAATGGTCAGAGGTCTTCAGAGAAACCAGCAATTCTCCTCAAACCGGAAATTACTGCCCCACCAAGGAGAAAACCCATTCCACCTCCAAAACCTGAGCGCTTCCTGCAAGAGACACCTTCACACCCTGCTAGCAACAGTAAAGGGAGGTTGACAAAACTAGTCCCACCCTCACTGCCTCCTAAACCTCCAGGCCTGAGCGAGCTAAGCAGAGCAAAAACCCCACCCATGAATCAGGCAAAGGACTCGTGTTGTGCTGATGCCTCAGCACAGGCGGGATGTGGGGACTGTCACTCAAAGTGCTGTACCCCTCAATCACCAGTGGCAAATGCTGTTACAGTAAAGAACTCTGAGAAGAAAGCACCAAAAGACATCATCAAAACACCTCTTCAGATAGCAGAGGAAAGGTACAAGGCAATCAAGGAAGAACAGGGCAGGCAAGAGTCAGTAGACTTTAAGCCATCAAAGCCACTTAAAAATAGAGTGATTGGCTCTGAAACAGAACAAGTGATGACCAAAGAGAAGGCAGCAGCTCCAAGGAACTACTGTCCAGCTGAGGAAATTCAGGGACCCAGACTTTCATCTGGCCAAGAGAACAGCTGCACATTAACGTCAAAACAAGAATGGCTGGATGGATATCAGACAGGTCTTACTAACCCTGAGAGTGAGAATACGCCAAGTACCTCTCCTAAGAATCAAGCTACCCTTCTGAGAAAACGATCTGCCCCAGCACTAAATACCTCACCTAAGACAGAAAGTGCAAGCATGTCTAGTACCAATGGGCCATGGGATAATCAGAGCACCACCCAGAAAACAAATCAGAGAACACAAGAAGAGCCTTCAGCATCTTCCCATCAGCATTCCAGGGACCTTTTTAAGGAGCAGCAGCAGGTGAACAGCAGACAAGGGGGACATCTTGAAATGAAGAGGGAGCAGCTTGCACAGAAGCCAGTGGTGGTCATGCGAGAAAAGGCCTGCAGAGAAACGGACGATGAACGTCGCAAGAGACTGTCTTTCCACAAGGAGGAGATCATGAAGGGCAGTGTCAAGGAGGCTATGGAGATCTTTGAGAACCTGCGGAAGCAGGAGGAGCTGCAAGAGATCCTGACCCGGGTGAAAGAGTTTGAGGAGGAGACATTTAAGGTGGATGTGAAAGCCCTAAAGAGCTTCTTTGAGAATGTCCCAGAATGGGTGGTGCATCAGAAGCCTCACCAAGTGACGCAGCAGCACAAGGTCGAAAAGGCCGAGCAAACAGCGAAGGAAGACTCTGACAGCGTCTCCTCTGTGGAGCTGGCTTTTGAAGACCTGGAGAGGGCAAGTGCTGAGATCATCCACCTGAAGGAGCAGACACTAGCTAGGTTGCTGGACATTGAGGAGGCCATTAGGAAAGCTCTCTATTCCGTTTCTAATCTAAAGTCAGAATCAGACATAGCTGGGCTCTCTGGGCTCTTTAAGGAATCGCTGGGGAATGCCCAGAGCCCCACAACCAGCAACAATATCCGCAAGATCAGCATCGTGTCCAGCAAAGCCAAGAAAGAAAAAGCAGCACAAGGGACGCTGAATGCAGCATCTGTGGGAAGTCCAAATGGGTCAGAAAAGACGGATATGCCCAAAGGAGAGTTAGAGGTCCCCTGCATCATTCAGCAGCGCGTAAATTCTCCATCATCTCCTTCCTATATCTCCATTGAGTCTGCTGCCAGAAAGCCTGCAGAGTCACCCAGGATGGCATATTCCCCTTGGGATACCCCCTTACCAGATTATCCCAACATGCCAGGAAAAAGGGACACATTCACTCAGGACATCTTTAACTCATTAACTCACAAATCAGTGGGGTCCGGTGGATGCAGTCCAGCTCTCTTGGAAAATGAACATGAGCCCATCCAGATGAAGATAGGATCACACTCAATTAGGCAACACCATGTCAGCAATGAGCCTCATCTCGGTGGCAGCAGTGACAAGGAGATGTGTGCACCGGACTCATCCAAAGGCAGCTGCCATGGTGTAATCAAAGGAGGCTTTTCTGACTACAAAGCTCCCCTGAACATCTCTAGTCCACAGAATCCAAGGAGGCAGAAAAGCATATTAGAAGTACAGACAGGTCCAGATGGATCCAAGCTTTACGGAGCCACCAGAACTGTGACTGAGCAGTACGAGGAGGTGGATGAGTTCGGAAACAAGATCATCACTTCATCCACCACTGTCACCAAGCAAGCAGAGACCCAAACCTCCTCTACGTGCAATGTGGTCTCTCCTCCCCGGTATGAGATAACCGCCTCGCCCCTCCTTCGGAGGTACCTAAACAGCCCAGGTGAAGATTTCCACTCCAATGGCAGCTTCCAGGAAACAGGGGTGGTCTTTGTCACTTTTGGCAACTCCAAGCCAAAAAAATAGAAGACTTTGAATGTGGGAGATGATAACCAGGTAAAGAAACAAAGAATTCACTGATTTAATAACCATGTGACATACAGGAACTCCACCAAGCCTTGTGATTCTTTTAGGATATTCTCCTAGTGTTTGGCGTACAAATACAATTCAGGGCCAGCACTTGTGGTAAACAACATCCTTCGCCTCACTAACCCGACAGACTTGGAGTTACACCACATCTGAAGATCTGAGTCTTCGATAGCAGCACAAGCAAGAAAATAAACAAATGGGTGTTTCAGGGTGGTTTCTTCATCTCTGAATAGTGTTTGCAGGTGTGTCCAGGACATCTCTGAACACAGGCAGGAAAAAAGGACAACCCAAAAGAACTAGCCTGTCTGGATATTTTGGAAACAGACTCATTTATCCTACCTTGTCCATCTCTTTCCGATATCAGTGCAGACCTCTCAACAAGCATATGTCATCTCTCTCTCTCTCTCTCACACACACACACTATGTGTTGGAATAGTTTTTGCTCAGCTATTAAAAGAAAGAACATCTTCAAATTGCTTTCGCGGGGGTAGAAGGAGAGATACTTAGCAGAAACCAGTACAATAGCAAGTATCCAGTACTACCTAGAACTGTATAAATCAGGATTTCCAGAATGTTTGTCAGTGTCATTCCCCCTAAGGTGGACATGAAGAAAGATACTCTAGTTAAGACTGTATCAAGTTCAGCTAAAGAAATAGATGGTTATTGCTTCCCTTTCTTTCTTTTTTAGACCTGTAATTTATTATTCATTATATACAAAATATTTTATTTTAGTGTCCATGCATTCTTATGTTTAATTTTTAAATCCATTTTGAAACTTTGTAAAGAAATTTTCTTTTTATTATGAACTTGTTTTGTACATTCTCAACTCAAGATATTAGATATTTTGTGCCCCCGCCCCTTTTTTTTTTTTATTTCTGCATTTTGAAGGTAAATATTACGTCTGAAAATACTCTGGTCTGGTTATTTTCTTTTGCCACATGTTTGATTCATTTCAAAGTATTTAGAATGCCTCTGCTGATGAAATAGTTGCGTCTTTCATTGTCACCACCAAGCTTTATCAATGAAAGCTAAAAAGAAAACAGAGCTAGAACTGGTAGAAAAAAAATGAATTGTCAACACAAATGTATCACCACCACCAACAAAAATCCAACCAAAAAAAAGAATTTTATTATTTTTCCACATTTTTGCTCTTTTACAATCATATTCTTTTGAAAATTCAGAATTAAAAGAAAAAAATCTGCATACTTTGACCAGCTATAAAAACATGAGCAAAGAACGTGTCTAATGTTTGATAAGTTGATTGGAGTTACTTAGGGCTACCTTGTGATTTGGTCATACAAGACAGCAAGAACACCTCTTTGCTGCCGAGTTAATTTGCGTGATCGGTGTCCAGCTCTGAGCCAAGCCTGGTGTGAGCAGTCACACTACAAAGCCACATCCCTGTTAGTGTGTCCTTACTGGATGCTGCGCTCACTCACATGCCTCACTGGGATTTCTGGGGGCATAGCCCATGACTTTCAGAGCTACAGTGAAATGAGCTGCTCTGTGATTCTTTTCCAATGACTTACGAGAGAACTTGTCTGTTTTTCTGGGCACAGTTGTGGAAGAAATTGGAGGACTATCAGCACTGGAGTGGTTTAGACTGTGCCCTCACTGCAAAGTATGTGGGTTACCTGCCTGAGTAAGCAGCACTTGGGTTTTAGCCTATATCTCAGACAAGCCAGCTAGCCCAGGTGTAAATCTAGGTTAACCAGATGTCCCTGTTTTATAGAGACAGTTCCGATTTTTGGGTCTCTCTTATATAGGCTTCTATTACCCGCCACCCCCGTCCTGATTTTTCACAGTTGCTATCTGGTCACCCTATGTGAAGCACCACCAAACTCAGGAAAGAGGGGTTTGTGTGTGGATTGCAGCTGGATTAGGGACAACACCTACTTAAGAACCCTCTGTGCAGGCTGCTCAAACCTTGAGTTAACAGGCCTTCTCTGGAGCAGGCTCCAGCCCCATTACTTGTTGGCCAACACCAAGGTGTAGCAGTTCACTGTTAGTACAGGCCAGCAGCAAATTACTCCCTCTCCCCAGAGCAAGGAGGAAGCAAAGGTGTTGTGACTCAGCGAGGTGTCTGTGCCTCTCAGGACTACATGTGGGGCAGTGCAGCAGATGCCCTTTGCTCAGGATCTGCCTAAAGTCACAATCTAGCTCTTCCTCTGGAAAGGAAAAGAGTTAGTCGGGATTTTTCTCAAGCTGTGTGAGATCATGGAGGATCTATTAAAAAACTAACCCAGCAGTGCGGCCCAGTGGTTAAGGTCCTATGGATTCTTTTCCCAGAAATGTCAGTGGGTATGTTGGGTGACCTTGGGCAAGTCACTTGCCTGCTCAGTGCCTCTGTTTTCCCTTCTGTAAGATGGGGCTAATGACACTGATTTATTTTGTAAAGCACTTTGAGATCTACTCATGAAAAGCAAGTATAACAGCTGGGAATTATTATTAATTATTATTATTCTTTCTATCAATTCCCCATTGAGATAGAAGGGGTTTTGACACTTACACTGATGATTAACAAGAAGAAAAAAAATGAAAGAAAATATCTATTCCTGCCGCACGTAGTTAATGCATGGAACCCGCTGCCTCGAGATACCCAAGGAAATTAAAGTGGCTAGATTAAAAGGTCAGAGTCATTCTATGCTTGCCCAGCACTCAGTGAACTGAGATAAGGAGAAAGGTAATCAGACTTCATACTTCAGGACATAAGCTGATCAACTGTAGGGAAGCCAGGAAGAAACCTTGTCTTCCATATATGGTGCTGCATGCATCAGTCAGCTATGTTATGGCTGGTTTATTCCTTCCTTTGAAACATACGGCATTGGTCCCTGCAGAACGTAGGATGTCTCACTGGGTGGACCAAATGATCAGATGCAGAATGGAAACTCATGAAAGATACATTAAGAAGGAACACAGGGGCTCATCCAGTGAGCAGATATTGTCATGTGGTGGGGATCTGAGTTCACTCCTCACTCCTTGGGGAACAGGGTCTGAGAGAGCTAAGCTCTGGAAGGAGGGAGCACCTCACATATAACACTAGGGTGACTCTTCCAGATGACATATGTAGTAGCCCTGATAAGCTCCAGCCGGAGCCTTGATGAGCCTTTCTTGGAACATAGGAGGACCCCTTGAAATGGAAAAACAACTATAAGGAACAGCTCCAGCCCTTAGAAAGAATGCACACACACCTAAGAGTGATTTTTAAAAGTGGGAAGATAAGGGATTTGGCTTTGGGCCATGTTAAATTGAAGTTGATGATGAGACATCCAGGAGACAAAGTCAGAAAGCTAGGTGGCAAAAGGAGGGATAGCTCAGTGGTTTGAGCATTAGCCGGCTAAACTCAGGGTTATGAGCTCAATCCTTGAGGGGACCACCTAGGGATGTGGGGCAAAAATTGGTCCTGTTCATGAAGGCAGGGGGCTGGACTCGATGACCTTTCAAGGTCCCTTCCAGTTCTAGGAGATAGGTATATCTCCAATTACTTTTCAGTTCTGACCAGAACTCAGAAGAACAGAGCTGCACAAAACAATAAAGCAATGGGCAAAACCACAGAGGTCCATGCAAGACACCACCCACTGAGTGCACCTGGTCTTGGAGGATAAAAAGATATTCAAGCGTTTTATCTCCTCCAGCATTGTTTTGTTCAGGATCAATTCTGTAAACAGGACTAACTGGGTTTATTTTGATTTTTTAGAATTGCTGTAGAAAATGTTTCCGCACTGCTTTTCTTATTCCTCCTTGACACAATATTAATTAGTTTCAAGTTCCCCATGTATCTGGTTTATTTTATTTAATTTTAAAGACAGCTGCAATGCTGCTTTAGCAAACTGCATATTGCTTGCATGGGCTGTGTATTCTGGTTCCACAGAAACTCAGATAACACCAAATACCTTGCACTGCCAGCACTTAATAATCATTTTATTATTTGCGTTGCTGTTTTTTATGGGCTTTTCCAGTGCCTCAGTGAGCCATTTATAAGGCTGAAGTAATTTGAGAGGGCTTCCTTTCAAGCTATTTTCATTAACCAGGAATTCAAATATCATGACAAGATAGATGTTGCATTATTTCAGCTCTGTATGTGGCCTCTTGAAGCATGAAAAGAGCCAAAGAAAAACAAATGCAAATACCTGCAACACAAATACACGTTGAAAAATCAACACATTCTCACTGCCTCACCACCATTTGAGACCCTACAATAACAAACCAATAGAGGGTTTTTCCTCTCAAATTCCAAGCAAGTTTGCATACTGCTTTCAGGGGTCTTTGGATATAGTGCATTATATTGTTCCGAATATTTTCCCTGCTGCGCCTGTCTGCAGAGAACAGCGATCATTGTAAACACTGTATATTTGCAAGATGAAATTCAAAAAACGCAAGTGTAGATTACTGCACTTAGAAAAGAAAAATCAAATGCACAAATACAAAACCATCTAGGCAGTAGTGCTGTGAAAAGGATCTGGGGGTTATAGTGGATCACAAATTGAACATGAGCCAACAATGTGATACAATTACAAAAAAGACTAATAACATTCTGAGATGTAGTAACAGGAGTGTCACATGTAAGACACGGGAGGTAATTGTCCCACTCTCCACGGGTGAGGAGGCCTCAGCTGGAGAATTGTATCCAGTTTTGGGCATAACACGTTTAAGAAAGATGTGGTCTGATAGGAGACAGTGCAGAAGACAGCAACAAAAATGATGAAAAGTTTAGAAAATCTGACCTATGAGGAAAGGTTAAAGAAAACTCGACATGTTTAGTCTTGAGAAAGAAGACTGAGAGGGGAATCTGATAACAGTCTTCAGGTATGTTAAGGGTTGTTATAAAGAGGATGGTAATCAGTTGTGCTCCACTGAAAGTAGGGCAAGGCTTAATCTGCTGCAAGGGAGATTTAGGTTGGCTATTATAGGAAAAAATTTCTAACTGTAAGGGTAGTTAATCTCTGGAATGAGTTTCCAAAAGGAGGGTGTGGAACCCCCATCATTGAAGGTTTTTAGGACTAGGTTGGACAAACACCTGTCACATCTGGACTGGGTTTATTTGGTCCTGCCTCAGCACAGGGGACTGGACTAGATGACCTCCCAAGGTTCCAGCCCTCCGTGTCTATGATTCTATGAAATCTGATGGGTGGATTGACTGGGGCAGAGGAGGGTATGTATCACACTTATTATGCAGACCCAAAACTTCCAGTCATGACTGTGTCCCTTTAAATAATATCACAGCAATGAAACAACAAAAGGAGAGAGGGACAGGTTGAAGGGCCACCCTTTACTCAGCTAGTTAGGCCTGCAAAGGCTGAAGCAGAATGTAGAGTGCATGTCCCATCAATCATTGATAGGATACTCCTGTCACATTAACAAACAACAGAGTATAGTAGAGGTGGAGTCTCTGCCTGAAATTTGAACCTCCCAACTGTTACCAAGTTGCATCACCACCTCAACCCTGAGTTGGCTGGAGTTTTGTCATCTGTGAAATAGGCTTGGGAAAGGAAAGCGGCTTTGATTCATGCTCTGCCCCTAGACTCAGGTCTTTCTACTTTGCTCTTCTTTACTCAGCCCTGAGAGAAGCCAAGCAACTTTCTCATATCACTAAGAATGGACACGGCCCCAAATCAGAAGCCTCTAGACTAGCTCAACTAAAGAAACATTCTGCATGCCTCCCAAATGATTATTAAAATTACTTCCCAACTCCATTAGTCAACCCACAGACCTTCACCTGTAGCCCAACTAAATATATTTGCTTCAGCCCCAGGGAACGAGATGAACATGAGGAGCCTTTCACACTACAATCAAGTCCACTGCCATTCAGGATTGGGAGGGCCTAAGCGACGGTTCTGTTTCTCACACATTCATACCGGGGCACTGGGGATGCCAGTAACTCGCAGAAATACCGGATTGATAATCACAAAATCATAGTAGCTGCAAATGGAAACAACTTACTACTCACTGACTCCGTGCCCTACAAAGAATGGATCTAATCCCTCAATACAGGAGGTATCAAATAGTAAAGTTATATCACGCTTGATCTTAGCCAAAAGGCCAAAGCACCGGTAATGCCGAAGACCATCAAAGCTTTGTGCAACGGCTTTCCTGCTCAGAGCACCTGGTGACAGCGAATACTAACGGCAGGCTGTAGACTTGAATTAACTGCCCAAACGCTTTGATAGCAGAGAATAAAGGCTGCCCAGGACTGCCTCTTGCCCTTTCAGAATGTGGAAAGTGGCTAAACTTAAATCTCTGAAAACCAGGAAATACAAAGTTAGGATACATGTCAACTTCTGACATTTCTTTCCGACTCCTTTTTCCACAAAGATACAGCACTTTGAGGAGTGGCACTGATAGGTGAGATCCCTTGGCTCATGTAGATTGGATGAATTATTGTCAAAAGTTGACATTTGTTTTCTGTGTTCATTTTTCATGATAAATGTAAGCTACTGTGTTGACTGAGGACACTACCTGGTATCTAATCAGTCAGTGTTGACCATAGGCCAGTTCTTAGGCCATATCTACACTACAGGCACAACAGACTAGCTATAGCACTGTAGCTATGCCGCTGTAACCCCGTAGTGTAGACAAAAACTACACCAACATCAAGGGCTTTTCCATCACCGTAGGAGCTCCAACTTGCTGAGCAATGGTAGCTAGGTTGACAGAAGCATTCTTCCATTGACCTATCTGCATCTACGCTAGGGGTTAGGTTGACATAGCTGAAGTGCTCAAGGGTGTACATTCTTCACATCCATGAGCACCTCAGCTATGTCAACCTAAATTTTAAGAGTAGACCAAGCCTTAGAATAGGGCTTTCTATTATGGGCACCTTTCCTGATGTCCAGCAATCCCTTTGATCATACAGCTATCAACAGTTTCCACTACTTGCTTTTCTTTGATGACACTCAGTCCCATCGTTCAAGATTACATTACCCTTACCACATTACCCTTATCATTTAGTGTCTTTCATCTTCCCTCTATTTAATTGACGCTGGGTTTTTTTGACAATACTTCTAAAGTAAAATTGGAGTCTTTATAGTGTGGATTTTAGAGCACTAAGGGCTAGTCTACACTGGCAACATTAAAGTGCTGCTGCTCTCTTTGGAATGCTGTTCTAGCAATGAAAACCAGGTTGAAACATCAAATAATCTGGGGAGAGGGACAGCTCAGTGGTTTGAGCATTGGCCTCTTAAACCCAGGGTTGTGAGCTCAGCCCTTGAAGGGACCACTTAGGGATTTGGGGCAAAATCAGTACTGGGTCCTGCTGGTGAAGCCTTGGGGCTGGGCTGGACTGGACAGGACTCAATGACCCTTCAGGGTCCCTTCCAGTTCTATGAGATAGGTATGTCTCCATATATTATATTATGATCTTCCCAGTCAGACATCCCTTTTTTTCCTATACTTTTAAAGAATCAATAGAGTGCAAAGCTCCCACTGCACCCTTATATCTGAGCTGATGCAGCTTTCCATGGAACAGTGCAGAGGCTGGTCCCCCTCACTTTGGGAAGAGCGTCTAACTCCACTCACTATAATGGACTAAACAATTAGTGTGATTATGACATTATTGCAGACTGAGAAACGGAGAAGAGCTGGAATTTTTCATCAGATGGCTCATACTTTTTTTTTGCTCATTTGTTAACACTTTCTTACCTTGTGAAAGACTCAGGGCTGAAAATGCTCTCATTTTAGCTCACCTGTCCTCCCAGGAGTCAGTCATCCATCAAAAAGCAAAATAACTTCATAAAGCTGATATTTTTAAGGTAAAAAAGTGGTCTAAAATGATTATGCATCAATTAAAAATAAAGAGCACAACGTTTCGCCCCTTATCAAGTCTCATTTCAGACACATGTGGGTGTGATGTTGTAATGGAATAGTCCTTGGTGTTGCCTTCAGTCAGGACTGAAACTGTTGTCCCCAGGCCTAGTCCCCCTAAAAGGTAGGATGTAAACTTGCCTCAGTCTCTTACAGGTTCCCTAGGGAATTACATTCAGCAAACTGGCAAACCTGCCAGCAGACACAGGGCGCAAGTGATCAGAGAACAGCAGCAAAACACACAGCAAAGCCAAATCAAAGCAAACATGGAAATCCTTTCAGGAAAAATTAGATTCTTTACTCATTTGACCAGTGGATGTTGGCCCAAGCTCTAGTTACTAAGTTACTAGTGCAATGAATCAGAGTTAGGCTTTCCTTGAGTTCAGGGGTCAGCTCTTACCAACCCTCTTCCAATCTCGGTCAAGGCTCTGAAAGAATTCATCAGGCCAGATGAGCTTCTGCTGAATAGTGTCACTGTGAAAACAGATCTCAATGAAATAGGTACTTTATAGACCATCCTGGCAACTGCCCATACAAACTACTCGTCGCTACTTCAGTAGCTGAGCTAGGGTCTCTGCTCCTTTGCTCCCCAGAAACAAAGTGGCGAGGGGAGCTCTAGGGTTGTGCAATGCATTCCAAAGCGATTCACTGGGCCAGTTCACGTCAGTTAGAGTTTGCAGAATAAGGCCTCAATATGGGGCTTACGCTGTAAAATATGGGCGATGATAAAAAATACTGGATGGATGTGCGCCCTGGGCTTGTTACTGTAGCTAATGGAGAAATAACATTTACATTTGCTGCCTTTGTGTGATTTTAACTGCACAACCTATGAGAGCATTTCTTACACTGGGGACAGGGCACGCTCTAGGTTTTTTGCCTCCCCAACTAAAATAAAATTTGGCTGCCCCCATCCCAGCCCTGGGCCCACCTGCACCCAGCCCTGGGCTCTGCCCCCTCTACCCGCATCCCCTGCCGCCCCAGCCCTGGGCTCTGCCCCCTCCACCCGCACCCCTTGCCGCCGGGAATTTGGATGTGCACAGAACACAGACAGGATTGGTTCTCATATGGCTGCAGAACTGCAGTAAAGTGGAACAATTTTCAGCTTGTGTGATTGGAGGATATTTGGATGCATATTATAAGACTGTCCTCCATAAATGAGGAAAAGTTGAAGTGACTTTTTATTATTCTTTTGTTGCACTCTTTGTTTCTATGGAGAATTGGCCAATGCAATTTCACTGTCTTCCTTTTAAACAAATAAAAAAAAAAAGGCAATCGCTGTTGAAAATAGCAATTCCAGTCCTGAAAATTGCTCAATTGTAATCCACTTTTTCTACATGCAAATTACAGTGGATCAGTAAATTATGAGTGGGAGAAACGAAGTACCAGCTCCCAAATAACTTGCAATCCTGAATTTGAGGTGTTCAAGCAGGTGCTAGATTCTCTTTCTGAATATTAGCTAAGTCTGGAAAGGAAAAGTCAATTTCTGCTTCCATGACTCAGAAGTAGAAATCCTCCTAAGTGCCTGGTACTGTATCTAAAGCTGCCCAAGTCCAGAGTCTCCCCTCCCTTACTTTTCATTTTAAATTCTAGTGGGATCCACATACCTCCCTTGCTAGGCTTCAGATAGAGAGGGGCACTGGCCATTTAGTCCACCCAATTCCTTCTTTGGGGGCTGCAAGGTGAGGTCAGACCAGTATCCCTAAGCCAGTCTGGGGATGTCTTCTGAAGGGGATATCTGGGCCAAAGCCTTCTACTCCTTAGGCACACTTGTTCTCCATTCACAGCAAGAGGGAGCATGCAGTTTCAGCTACCATACTCCTTCCCCCTCCCTTTCCTGTTGATCGCTGCCAAGGGAATGCTGGGAAATGTAGTTCTTTCCCTGCTCCAGGGCTGGTTTTATAGGCAGCGAGCTAACCAAGGAACTACAACTCCCAGGACCCCCTGTTGGATCTCAGCTCCCAGGCTGGATCCCTGCAGCTGTCACCCCTGCAAATGGGCTGCCCAAAGCAGCTGCTTGCTTTGCTGGTGCCTAGAGCCACCCCTAACTGGGGATTGGTCCATCTGGTTTTAATAGGGTTACTCTAAGAGTTTGCAGGATCAGGTCCTATGTGTGTCAATTTGTCTTTTTACTCACTCAAACTTGTTAAATGGTTCTGTCTGCTTGTGGGGGAAAGGTTCAGGGCAATTCTTGTCACTTCCAGACTTGTTCACTCATTCCTAACTGGACCTCAAACAATGATCCTATACATGACAGCAAATAGCTTGGACCAACCAAGAATTTGAGAGCTTAAGAAAAAAATTAACATCATTTGTATATGACAAGAAAGTTCAACAAGAGGATCCAAATCAGCAAAATGATGTTGCATGTTTAATTGCAGATGTTGGGGTCACAGTGTAATTTAACTATGGGTTTGTCATTTCAGTCGATGATGGAGGTATGTTCCTCATGCCTCCAGCCTGTCTCTTCTATGGAGTGTGTGGCAGCCAACAAGGTCCTTCTGCACCAGTCATGCTTCTGCTGCAAGGTCTGCAAGAGGAAGCTAAGGTAAGTAGTGGGACTAGGTGCCATTTACTCTTGAGGGATCTCAAAGTGGTTTACAAAGTGTGGGCCCAGCAGTCCCCTCCAGTATCCTCAAGATGGGGATCTGTGGGCCACCTGGGAAATCTCACAGCCGTTCAAAAGAGCCATCCAGTTTCAGACCCTCTGTTCTACATTGTGTGGTGCCTGCGTCAGACATTGTTAGTGTTTAACACGTGCACAGTGATAATAATCAGACTTAGTTGGAAAATGGGCTTTTTTCTGCGAAAAATTCAACAAAAATCATGTTTTCTCCTCAGAATTTTCCATGGAAAAATTTGGCTTTTTGGTGAAAAATTGAAAAGAGAAATATTTCAATTTGGAAATGCTGCTGTGGCATCTCATGGGAGTTGTTGTTTGGAGGCCTCTTGCTCCCTTTCTCCTTTGTAGCTGGGCTTCCTGGTCAGACTACATCTCCCATGATGCACCGTGGTCTCCCCTCATGGAGAGGTGAGACATTTGTGTCATGGGAGTCCCTGGTCATTGTGCATCAAGGGAGATGAAGTCTGTTTGGAGAGCCTGACTCAGAGAGGAGAATGGGGACATGAGGAAATGGAACTACAACTCCCATGGTGCACTGCAGCAGGGTATCCAAATAGAATTATTTCGGTTTGCAGGTCTTTGGTGTTTTGACAAAAAAAAATTCCATAGAAAGCAGAAACTTCTAGTGAAAATTTTCATTTTAATCAAAAACCAAAAATGTCCATCATAAAAGTATTTTGATGCAAACTTTTCAACTAGCACTAATCATAATTCTTTCCCTCACACATAGTACTCAGCTGCTGTCCTGATCTGTGTTTTACAGTTTGCATAACTACACTGCCCTCCACGGGGCGTTTTACTGCAAAGTCCATTACAAGCAGCTTGCCAAAACCAGGGGAGGAAGCAAGGAGGAAAAGACTGAATGCAAACAACAAGATCAGCAGGTACACACAATGCTAACACTAGGGCTTGGATCAAAGCCCAGGAATAGATATAACAGGGCAGAAAAGAAAATTATGGAGACAGAGAAACTGCAACCCAGATCCTTTAATTCACATCCACATCTAAGCTTGGGGCCACCTGATGGAATGAGACAGCCGAGCAGTGAGTTTGTCTTGAGAAGCCAGCTGAGAACTAGCTGTCCACCTTTGAAAAAAAGCTCTGCAAAGGCAGCCAGAAACCATGACAAACCTGGAAAAAGTGAGGGGCAAGACACTACATTTAATTTACAAACCTACCAGGCTGCAGGCAGCAGAGCAGATGGGGTTATGCTCAAGACACGTGATGGAAAATCAATAGCAGAAACAGCTGTGAAAAAGAAACCGAGCCTGTTACCTAGGGTCACCTTTCTAAAGGAGGACAGGCAAGGTGTTCCCTGGGTTAAAGCAGGGGGTGGGAAAGGAGAGCTCGGAGATGGTAAAAAGAAGCTGGGGTTCATGGAGGGAAATGTGGCGAGAGCTCCGAAAGGAAAGCAAGGGAGCAGAGTATCAGAGAAAGTTGCTGTGTTCCAGCAGAGTAAATCCAGACTGGAGAGTAAGAATGTTCCTGCCATCTCACCGTTAGCACTGGTGCCTGTGAAACCTCCTGCCCGTGGTTCATTCATCTCCCATTCAAAAGCATTAAGAGACACTAATTGGGCACCTACAATAGCTGTTCAGGCTGGTGCTCTCTCTACTGCAAAACTCCTGCTGAAGGATAAGAAGCTTAGTGTAACTCGTTCCACCAAGGGCATGTTTAATGAAGGAAACATAAACCTTAGCATAGAGAGAGCTGAATCTGTTCCCAAAATTATAGTTAATATACCTGAATTGACTCTATCCACGAGTTCCAATACACAGGACCAGCAGCATCCCGAGGATACTGGGAGCGGCCCACTGGCCTCTCACGTACTAGGAGAAGCTGAGACGCACAGCATTCCAAACATGATACCAGAATGCGGAGCAGGGAGCTACCTTTCTTCCCAGCATAAGCCTGAAGCTCAAATACATCCAGCTGAACATGATGCTGTCAATGGCAATGAAACAACTTGCCTCCCCAGTAAGGCAATGACATCTTACACAGTGGCTGGTTCACCAGAGCTGGGAGTTTTGGTGCCATTACTCCAGACAGCTGGGCAGGTGAATGAGGATTCAAAGACAGACAGCCAAGAGTTCTCTGGAAACCTAATGCCACTAACTTATGAGGCAAATGTGCAGGGATGTGGAGAAGACCTCAAAAGCCCTGGGGCAGAGGTTGAGAAGGTGAAAAAAATGCAGCCAGAGAGCGAAGAGTGTTATGAATTTGTGGTGCATACTCCTGGACATATCTCTCAGAAAAGCAAGCCAGAAGGGAGAGCCATCTCTTCAGCTGGACAGGCAGGGAGAACAAATGATCAAACTGGGTCCTACTTACCAGAAATAGAATCTCGAAATATGTATGATCCCCTAGTAAATAGCCCACAAGGGGGTATTTTGACAGATAATGTTAAATTATTTACTAGGGACATTTCAGGATCAATGGACACACTTCTGAATGCAGCCAGCACTACTGGGATCTCACATGAGAAGCCCAGCAGCTCAGAAGATACTAAACTCAAGTCAAAGGGTCAAGATGACACTCTGGGACAGAGCATCCTCCACATTTCTGAGCCACTGGGCAAAAAGCTAGAAGCTTTCAGATCTAATGAAATAGCAGACCAACCTGAAACTCACCTAGCAGGAAATGGGAACATGGATATGAAACCCCAACATGAAAATGAGTCACATGGAACTGCTAGTGCTCCCCAAGGCACGGGGACTAGAAATGGTCCTGCCAGGAAAGATACACTCGCAAAAGCTTCCAGCCTTGGGAAAAATCCCTTTGCTAGGCTTTTTGCTTCCGAAAATAAAGGCAGCACCTCAAAGAAAGAGCTTGCAGGGAAAAAGAAATACACTAAGCCCCAGTCTGCCTTGGTGACATTATTTGGCTATTCCTCAAATAAAGAAAGGAATCCAAAAGAAAGTCGTACAAAACCTTCACCAAAACTTTCAGAACAAACAAACAATGGAGATCAGCAGGAACCTTCCCAGACTGGAAACTCCTCAAGCCAGTCAAGGCAAGAGGTCAACAAGAAAGAGGAAGCATCAGATGCTATTACTCAGATCGGAAGAGCAGAGGCAGCCCCACAAGATTCACCGCAGAGTTCAGGTTACCACGTGGGAGATGGACGAAGTGAAAGTTTTCCACATTTAGACAGCACTGAAGTCTTAGGGTCCAATGTGCTTTTGTTGACTCCTGATGCAGACAGTTTGAGTAATGCTAGAAATTTACATGAGGCACCTCTTGAATTTCATGACCAACCTGATTTAAATGTGCAAACCGCACAACAGGGTGATGCCAATTGCTCATCTTTGATTCCATCAGGTGACTCTCATGAAGAATCTTTAGCAACCAAGGAAGACAGACAGCTTTCTATGGGACCGACAGCTGCAGCAGACACTAGACTGAGTCTGACCAGTGAAGGAAAGCATTATGACACATGTCTACATAAAATGGAAAACATGGCTGGTTTGGATGATCAAGATTCAAAGATCAAGACTGGAACCTTTTCTACATTAAGTCAGTTAGGAGCGTCACACAAAGAAATTGACCTTCCCTTAGAAGACTCAGATCTTTTGGAGTCCAGTACACTTTTGTTGTCTGCAGAGGCCAGTAATTTAAAAAACACAAGCAAAAACTTTCCTGGCATCAGTGGCACAGATATCCACAGCCCAACTGATTCAGACATGCAAAATTTGCAAGCGAAGGATCAACCTTCCTTCAATTTAAATTCCTCGGAATTATACAATACAAGTCCATGGCAGAGAAATGACCCTCAGCTGTTATTAAAACCCAGTTCCCTTCTCCTGATTGAAGAAGGCCGTTTAGATATTGACAATACTCATGGAAATCGGAACTCTGAGCTGTTACAGCAGTTTGATCTAGACTCTCAGCTTCAGGTGGATACAAATGATCCTTTTGGACTGGGTCTCGACACTAGACAACCAACTACTGATCATCTGCATACTTGGGGAATCAACTTTCAACCAATGGCCACATCTACTCCCCACATTTCTGAGCCCCTTAATGATATCCTGGATACTTTGAATACTGAGGCAACAGTAGCACTCCAGCAAGCACTGATGACAGTGGAAGAGAGTGTACAAACACCAGATCTTCCATAGTATTGCATGATGTCCAGCCCCGCGCAAATCAGGATTTACTTAATGATGATTTTAAAACCCAAGACTGGTTTATATAGATGTGATTAATGGATAAAAGCACAAACACACACATGCACATACCATTAATTAGCTGACACTGGAAGATGTTTGCTTCACAAAAATCAGATCAGAAATCCAACCAGGAGGTGACATTAGTGCTGAATTTGAATGCCTGTGATAATTTTTGAACGGCATGGAGATCAGAGTTTGAGATCACAGCCCAGGTCCTAGTGGATAAGTGTCCATATCACAGAATCCATGATCACAGCTAGATCCTTGTCAGCAGTCTCCACAGAGAACCTGAATTGGCCACAAGGACTAACCCACCTTTTCTCAAGTATCAGAGGGGTAGCCGTGTTAGTCTGGATCTGTGAAAGCAGCAGAGAATCCTGTGGCACCTTATAGACTAACAGAGGTTTTGGAGCGTGAGCTTTCGTGGGTGAATACCCACTTCGTCAGACGCAGGTAGTGGAAATTTCCAGGGGCAGGTATATATATGCTAGCAAGCAAGCTAGAGATAACGAGGTTAGTTCAGTCAGGGAGGGTGAGGCCCTGTTCTAGCAGTAGAGGTGTGAAAACCAAGGGAGGAGAAACTGGTTCTGTAATTGGCAAGCCATTCACAGTCTTTGTTTAGTCCAGAGCTGATGGTGTCAAATTTGCAAATGAACTGAAGCTCAGCAGTTTCTCTTTGCAGTCTGGTCCTGAAGTTTTTTTGCTGCAGGATAGCCACCTTAAGGTCTGCTATAGTGTGGCCAGGGAGGTTGAAGTGCTCTCCTACAGGTTTTTGTATATTGCCATTCCTGATATCTGATTTGTGTCCATTTATCCTTTTCCGTAGTGACTGTCCAGTTTGGCCGATGTACATAGCAGAGGGGCATTGCTGGCATATGATGGCGTATATTACATTGGTGACGTGCAGGTGAATGAACCAGTGATGGTGTGGCTGATCTGGTTAGGTCCTATGATGGTGTCGCTGGTGTAGATATGTGGGCAGAGTTGGCATCGAGGTTTGTTGCATGGATTGGTTCCTGAGCTGGAGTTACTATGGTGCGGTGTGCAGTTGCTGGTGAGAATACGTTTCAGGTTGGCAGGTTGTCTGTGGGCGAGGACTGGCCTGCCACCCAAGACCTGTGAAAGTGTGGGATCATTGTCCAGGATGGGTTGTAGATCCCTGATGATGCGTTGGAGGGGTTTTAGCTGGGGGCTGTATGTGATGGCCAGTGGAGTCCTGTTGGTTTCTTTCTTGGGTTTGTCTTGCAGTAGGAGGCTTCTGGGTACACGTCTGGCTCTGTTGATCTGTTTCCTAATTTCCTCGTGCGGGTATTGTAGTTTAGAGAATGCTTGGTGGAGATTTTGTAGGTGTTGGTCTCTGTCTGAGGGGTTAGAGCAGATGCGGTTGTACCTCAGTGCTTGGCTGTAGACAATGGATCGTGTGATGTGCCCGGGATGGAAGCTGGAGGCATGAAGGTAGGCGTAGCGGTCGGTAGGTTTTCGATATAGAGTGGTGTTAATGTGACCATCGCTTATTTGCACCGTGGTGTCTAGAAAGTGGACCTCCCGTGTAGATTGGTCCAGGCTGAGGTTGATGGTGGGGTGGAAGTTGTTGAAATCGTGGTGGAATTTTTCTAGAGTCTCCTTCCCATGGGTCCAGATGATGAAGATGTCATCAATGTAGCGTAGGTAGAGAAGGGCGTGAGTGGACGAGAGCTGAGGAAGCGTTGTTCCAGGTCAGCCATAAAAATATTGGCTATTGGGGGCCATGCGGGTGCCCATAGCAGTGCCACTGATCTGGAGGTATATATTGTCATCAAACTTGAAATAGTTGTAGCTGTGAGTATAAAGGCACAGAGCCCCATCAGGCAGCCAGAAGGACTGTGCTGTGGGACTATCTCAGGGGATCTCCGTGTTCCTACAGCTTGTATCCATCTGTGTGAAAACCACATCCTAGCCATGGTGTTTCATCCTAGGATGGATGAGGCTCTCTACACAAACATCCCACACACAGATGGAATACAAGCTGTTAGGAACAGTATCCCTGATGATGCCACAGCACAACTGGCTGCTGAGCTCTGTGCCTTTATACTCACACACAACTATTTCAAGTTTGATGACAATATATACCTCCAGATCAGTGGCACTGCTATGGGCACCCGCATGGCCCCACAATACGCCAATATTTTTATGGCTGACCTGGAACAACGCTTCCTCAGCTCTCGTCCACTCACGCCCCTTCTCTACCTACGCTACATTGATGACATCTTCATCATCTGGACCCATGGGAAGGAGACTCTAGAAAAATTCCACCACGATTTCAACAACTTCCACCCCACCATCAACCTCAGCCTGGACCAATCTACACGGGAGGTCCACTTTCTAGACACCACGGTGCAAATAAGCGATGGTCACATTAACACCACTCTATATCGAAAACCTACCGACCGCTACGCCTACCTTCATGCCTCCCTCCAGCTTCCATCCCGGGCACATCACACGATCCATTGTCTACAGCCAAGCACTGAGGTACAACCGCATCTGCTCTAACCCCTCAGACAGAGACCAACACCTACAAAATCTCCACCAAGCATTCTCTAAACTACAATACCCGCACGAGGAAATTAGGAAACAGATCAACAGAGCCAGACGTGTACCCAGAAGCCTCCTACTGCAAGACAAACCCAAGAAAGAAACCAACAGGACTCCACTGGCCATCACATACAGCCCCCAGCTAAAACCCCTCCAACGCATCATCAGGGATCTACAACCCATCCTGGACAATGATCCCACACTTTCACAGGTCTTGGGTGGCAGGCCAGTCCTCGCCCACAGACAACCTGCCAACCTGAAACGTATTCTCACCAGCAACTGCACACCGCACCATAGTAACTCTAGCTCAGGAACCAATCCATGCAACAAACCTCGATGCCAACTCTGCCCACATATCTACACCAGCGACACCATCATAGGACCTAACCAGATCAGCCACACCATCACTGGTTCATTCACCTGCACGTCCACCATGCTAGCATATATATACCTGCCCCTGGATATTTCCACTACCTGCGTCTGACGAAGTGGGTATTCACCCACGAAAGCTCACGCTCCAAAACCTCTGTTAGTCTATAAGGTGCCACAGGATTCTCTGCTGCTTCCACCTTTTCTCACCATTTGAATGGGGCCTCTTCATGTTGGAGCTGAAGCACAATATCAGAACAGCAAGAAGAAAGCTTGAACTGCTGTTTTCTAAGTTATAATAGATTCATAGAGGCCTTCAGGCTTCAAAGATGTCACTCTAGTAAGCTTTCATGGGCAACAAATTCAATCAGAAACCAGAAGAGAATAGCACTGTCATTTGAGAATCTACCTCTCCTTAATAAAAATGACAGCAGTGGAGATGCAAACTGTGCAAAGAAACAGAACTTCCCATCACTTTTCACCATGTTGTTTCTATAACACCTAACAATAATCCTTGACTTCCTCCTGCCTTCAACACTGGTGATCTCTCTCCACCTCCTCCACATTCTGCCCTCCCCTTGGCTTTCGTAGCACCTTCCTCCCATGGTTTCCCCTTGTCAGTCTAACAGCTTTCGCAGCATGTCCTTTGGCAGTTCCTCTCCTTTGGCCTATCTCCCCTTCTCAGCGGGAGTCTCACAAGATTCTCCCTGTGTGGGTGCGTGCCTGTATATGCATGCATTGCTCCCCTCTACTAGATACTCAGTTCTGTGCAATAGGCCCTCTATACTGCTAATAGTGATCTTCCTTTTTCTAAAGTGCAGGGGTCCTGTGCTTCTTGAGAGAAGTTCTATCCCCTGCTGCTGCTGTGACCTTCAGCAGGGCCACACTGTGCAACTTAACAATAAATGTCACATCTTGGATATCCATGGATTTGTTTCAGGTGTAATGCACCTCCCTCCCCCTATGGAGTTTGACAGCTCCTGGAGCTCTGGACTGAGCCTTTAGAAGATAGCCCTCAAAGCCCACAGACCCCACCCCCAGCATACTTGGAGTCAGGGTTGAAACAGACAATGGGGTGATCTGGACAAGCAGTCTACTGGACAATGATAACCCAGGGCTGCACAGTCCTCAGCAAATTAACAGAGGAAGGGCCAGTCTGACAAAGACGACGTCCCTCCTAACTGTGCAGGAGGCCAAAGCAGGATGGGTGGGGAGCCTAGGTGCTCCCCCTGCGGGATTGAGTGCCAGGAAAGTTGCAGAGCAAGCTCACTCTGCACTCAACCCCCAGTACCAGCTGCTGCAACACCTGTCCTGCAGGTTTGGCTAAGCTTGTCATTGCAACCCCGGTGCGCAGCACCACTCAAGTTTGGCCTAGCCCCCTGATGGTGGGGTTCACAGGCCCACATTTAAGTGAGTGGCATGTCATGGTGCCACTCACTGACATTTGGCTCTGCAACCCTCTGTCAGATGAAACCTGAGCAGCACTGTGACCCAGTGCACCAGGAGCTGGGTTACAACATGCAGAGCAGGGAGCCAAGCCCAGGCAGCCCCACGGGAGAGGAACCACGTGAACCAGGACAGGGGATTGTGTGGCTCAAAATGGGCTAGTCCTGCAAAACCTGGGGCTGTTGGGAGGTCTGAGAAAGCGAGTTTAAGTTGGGAAGCTGGGAGAGAGGCAGCGCCACTCAGGGAGTCCCTGCCACTGCCCCCAAAGGAGCTTGCGCTGCTGTGAGATCTAGGTGCCCGGATCCAGTGGATCCAGCGACCAGAGACAACCAGTAACTGTTGACGGGGGAGGCACAATTTAAAGGTTTGGCGGGGCAATGTGACTGCTCCACGTGTCACCTCTGGCCCCTTTTCCACTCCCCCTGCACCTCCCACACACCAGGGCCGGTGCAAGGAAGTTTCGCGCTCTAGGCGAAACTTCCACCTTGCTCCACCGCCCAGCTAACCCCACCCCACCATGGCAGCTAACTCAGCCCCCACCCGGGGAGCACCCCCTGCAGCAGCTACCGCCCCCACCGTGACAGCTAACCCCTCTCCCCCGTCCCCCCATGGCAGCTAACCCTGTCTGGGGAGACTTCCCCCGCCACATCAGTTAACCCTGCCTGGGGAGACTCCCCCTGCCATAGCAGCTAACCCTGCCTGGGTTTTCCCCCATCCAGCTCACCTCGGCTCCACCTCCTCCACTGCGCACACCGGCGCTGCTCTAATTCTCCTCCCTGCCCAGGCTTGCGGCGCTGATTGGAGGAGACTTAGAGCTGGGCTGTGTGCTCAGCGGAGGAGGCAGAGTGGAGGTAAGCTGGGGTGGGGAGCTGTTCCCCTGTGCGCCCCCCCCTCCCGTTACTGCGGACAGTCCTCCCCACGCACCCCCCCATCCAGCTCACCTCCACCTCCTCGCCTGAGGGGACTTTTAGGCGCCCCCAACCACTAGGCGCCCTAGGCGGCCGCCTACTTTGCCTAAATGGTTGCACCGGCCCTGCCACACACACACACACACACAGCTCCTTCCTCACTTACTTCTCCCATCGCCTCCTATTGTGAGTGCAGCGTGGGGCAGAGCAGGCTCCAGACAGCTAGTGCCGAGCAGGGTGAGGAAGGGGCAGGACTCAGCGGGCTTCTCCGCACCCTCTCTGGCCGAGCTGCACTGCCAGCCCCATCTCTCGTCCCAACTCTGGGCATTTTCTAGCAGGCTCAGTGGGAACGCTAGGTGCCTGTGCCTTTCCCAGGCACATCCCCCTCCACCGCACTCAGTCCAACTCCTACCCTGGCAGAAATCTAGTGGGAGCGGGGGGTATAGACCCCATGTGGCCCCCTCACTCATCTCCTCTGGCAGTGACCAGCATCCAGAGAGATCCAACCTCCCACCAGCTATAGAGGGCCAGCCAAGAGCCCAGGCTTGCAGAGCAGGGAAACCAGCAAACCCAGCTGGAGTCAGGAGAGGTCCCTGCCCTACTCAGGGGTGAAGATAAAGTAAAGGTGACTTTTGTTTAAAGCAACGAGTGCCACAGCACTCCACCTCTCCATCTCAGGCCACACAAGCTTGGCCATGCCATCCACCTCGGGGAGATGCCAGGGAGGAAGCTGGTGTTAGGAGGTGGAGAATTGGGTTATTTATAAAATGTTTAGTAATTATTAATCCTTTCCTTCCCCAGATCTGAGCCCCCACTCTCTGTTTTGCTGTTCAGTTTGGTGTAGCATTCCTTTGCTGCAGTTTGTTGCATTTACTGTTTCTCCACTATGCCCTGGGCTTTGCACTCCAGGCCAGCTTGCAGTATGACCCTGGATTTCTCAAGGGACATCACTCCCTGGTATGCGGCAGAGTGAGGAGTCACCTTGAGTGAAGACACTAGGCACCAAGAACAACAAAGCTAAACAGGTCCCGACCTGCACAAAGGAGTGGGGAGAAGCCACTCCAAGTACTGGGAATCCCAAGTAGATGGGAGAAGAAAGGGACGAGGCTTAAGCCACACCTCAGGGGAGAGGGCTACACAGATTTCAACGCTCCTTTCCCCACATGAACCCTCTTATCCCAGCTGGGCTGGGGAACACAGCCTGAGAACAGCTGTGCCGGTGCTACTTCAGGTCTAGTCAAAACCACAATGGGTTGTAAAGGTCATGCGATTTCCAAACGAAACAGCTGGAGAGACATGTGGGTGAGCTCCTGAAACGAACCTCGAGCCCTCCTGAGGAGGCAGGGGTTAGGCTGGCTCATTGCCCACTCTGCCACACTGTGCCTGTGCAACCTTGGGCTGGTCACCTCGCCCTCTGCGCAGCATTTCCCCTTCTGTAGAATGAAGATAAATACTCTCTTTCCCCTGCCCATTCTCTGTCTCCTCTATAGGCTCTTCAGGGCAGGAACTGCCTGTTATGTGTCTGGACAGCACCTAGCACAATGGGGCCCAGTAACCTATTGCTACTTAGGAAAAACTTCCTAACTGTCAGGGTGGTTAAGCACTGGAATAAATTGCCCAAGGAGGTTGTGGAATCTCCATCATTGGAGATTTTTAAGGGCAGGTTTAGACAAACACCTGTCAGGGATGGTCAAGATAATACTTTGTCTGGCCTTGAGTGCAGGGGACTGGACTAGATGATCTGTTGAGGTTCCGTCCAGTCCTGTGATTCTACAAAAATAACAACTCTGGCTCGGACTCTAATACATGTTGTTGGGCTAGTCAAACACTCCCAATGTACATGACTCCCAAACCCACCCCCACCTCCAGATTCCCAAGTCCCTGTTAAATACATCTGCTAAATATCAGAGGGGTAGCCCTGTTAGTCTGGATCTGTAAAAGCAGCAAAGAGTCCTGTGGCACCTTATAGACAAACAGACGTATTGAAGCATGAGCTTTCATGGGTGAATACCCACTTTGTCGGATGCATGTGTAGGCCAACATCTGCTAAAGTTGTCCTTGAAGTCCAGCATGTGCTGCTACAGGCAGGTGTGCAGACTTTTCTGCCACTGTTTGTAATACTCTGTTGCCTCCTTTACATTGCAGGAAATAATTGCCAGAATGTGTATGGTACATAAATGATCAGTAAGAAGGAAGGAACGATAACAGCCTGCACACCTGGAGGTTTTTATTTATAAATAGAGTTTAAGCCAAGAAGTTTGTACCAGATGTTGAAAAAGAAGGCGAGCCGCATCTTATTAACAATACACAGATTCTGCTCCATCTCCAACCCCTTATCCCTCCCCAGCCTTCATCCCTGTGCTCACCCTCTCACACAAAAGCCTGAATGAAGAGAAGAGCCTTACACCATCACCTGGAGATCGGACAACCATTGGCTTAAGGGAAGTTGTCAACATAGCTCCCAAGGAACGGGAACACACCAGCACTCTCACCAACAAGGGACCCAGGACCTCCCTACTAGATTTTACTGGCTATGAGGGGCACAGGCCTCATCTGTAGGTGAGAGGAAACCTGTAGGTGAGAGCCAGAATCTCAGTGAGCAGATGTGATACTTATTCCTCCTGGTGTGGTTCTGCTCCTACCTCTGAGCAATTTTATCCACAGAATAAGCAGGAAACTCCTCACAGTAAAAACGCTTTCACTCTGCTTTAACTGTGCTGCACGTCTCCCAAAACAGTCCCATCTTTAGTGGTTTTGCAGACAGTATGAGGGAGGAAGATGAAGTCTTCTTGCACGTCCTATGCACCAGTAGTGCTGCAAACAAATATCCTCGGAGCTGCACTGCCTCTGCCCTACGCCTTCATTCCTAGCAAGTTATCTGCATAACAAGGTGGCCTGTGAGGATGCAGCGTAGGGAAAGGACAAGTTTTCCCTTCATATGAAATGGCAAAAGATGATCACAAGCAATTAGAAATCATAGTGATGGGTGCGGCATAAGAAAGGGAACAGACCATCTCCCAGATCACTGCCAGAGCTGGATAGTCTGTATAGCATTTTCTCTCGAGAGATCTCCAACTCCTTGAGGTTCAATAATCTCCGTGGTTGGACAAATTAAATTAGGTGCTTCTCTACAAAGTGAAAACCTGCTTCCAAACAGATCCCCCCAGAACTCAAAGGATTCCCCACAGGTTTTCATGTTGACAGCCAAGCAAGTGACACCTGAAGGACGATTGCTCCCCATTAACCATGTTGGCTGATAGCTTGCCATTCTGCAGCAAAAACCTGGTTAGATATTCTCCCTCCCCCCCCCCCAGGTAACTGAGAACTACATAAAAGCAGCAGGGTTTTATGCGAGTACAGAGTAAGAAGAGAATTAGAGTTGAAAACACTTACTACAGGAGTTCTGAACCTGTTCTGAGTCATACCTCACCTTAGCATTCTTTTTATTTGGACCTGCCCTCCCACTGTTGTGCCCCTGCTGAGTGCAGGTGAATTAAACTCATACTTGGGAAAGCAAAAAGAACAGGAGTACTCATGGCACCTTGGAGACTAACACATTTATTTGGGCATAAGCTTTCATGGGCTAAAATCCACTTCATCGGCTGCATGCAGTGGAAAATACAGTAGGAAGATATATACACACAGAACATGAAAAAAGGGGTGTTGCCAACTCTAACGAGACTAATCCGTTAAGGTGGGCTATTATCAGCGGGAGAAAAACAACTTTTGTAGTGATAATCAGGATGGCCCATGGGACTTACTGGGGAATGCTAAGAGGGAGAACATGGGGAAGAGGAGAACACGAGCTGGCAGAGAACTGTTCTGCTCCAGGAACTACTGTAAATAAAACATCAAGCTGAGTCCACTGCTGGCTTGCAGACCTCATTCCCAGTATATTACGTGTCTTTGATTCCTCAGGATCTTATGGCTGCTCGCTGGCTCAGCTAAATGCGCGTGACCCTTGTGTGTCCTACATCTTGGTCGCCATCTTTTAGTTTCAAGTGTCCATTTTCACTGGCCCTAATGAAAGGGAATATGGTTAAATACAGCAGAAGGACCCTTTTCAATATTACAGCAGCTTTTCCAGCTTTGCCACTGGCTTGCTGTGTAGCCTTGGGCAGATTGTTTAACATTTAGAACATGAGGATAATGCTACTTCTCCTCTCTGACCAGATTAGGGCACCAGCTCAGGGGCACCAGCTCCTGAGGGTGCTACAAAAAGAAACAGATGGGACTCTATCTGATTAATGGACTGGGGAGCAGGCAGCGAGTGGCTGTATAAAGAGGAGGGACATGACTGTGTGGCAAAGAGCTTTCTCCTGGGGAAGCGGGGAGGAGCTAGTGGAAGCTGGTGAACATTTCTGCCAGTCATCGTACAACTGGATATAGTTTCACGGATAAAAATGAAGCACCAAACACAGCGGTGTTTAATCTCAACTCTTCGGGGAAATTGACCAGAATGCCTGGAATAATATGGATACTAGACAGCAGAATAAAAGCCACTTTGATTCCAGAATAATCAGTATGCTATTCTGGAACAGTGTCTCTATCCAAAGAGCCTTTCTGAAATAGCTATTCCGGGCAATTTCCACATGTGGACAAGCCCATAGCCCAACTCCTATTCCACTCACCCCAAGCACTCTGCAGGAGCAAATCCCACTTGCCCCGTGGCTGCTGAGTGAGCCTGCCTTACCTTGAACCACTGAGAGCACATATTTTTTTTTCAGCTCCTCCCAGCCCCTTCATGCCTTCTCCTTTCCCTGAACAAAATTACAGCTCCTCCTCCACCTTCTCAACCCCTCTTACCAGCATCAGAAGACCAGTGCTCTGCTCAGTAACAGGAAGCCTCATGCTCACATCCCACTTGACCGTCCTGCTGCCCCTGCTTCCTGACACAGGAGCTGTTTTAATCTCCATGGCAGTTGCTGATGCATATTGTATCCCCCTCTAGTTCCCGGACCAATCATGCAGTTAAAGGAAGGAATGAGTAATGGAATGCTGAACAGTGTTACACTGTTCAGCCACAGCATAACCACGTGGCACTTTGTGTGAAATACCTTATTTAAAACTGGCAGAGTATTAAAGGATCTTATAACAAACACCTCTGCTGTGTACAAGCAAGCTCTGTGATAGTCTATCTCTGGTACAGAAGAATGTGGCATGGTGTCAAGAGTAAACTAAACAGAAACAGGAAGGAAAACAGCAACAAAGGTTGCAGGACCTCATCAGCATGTCATTCTTCAATGCCTCAGAGGACCTCAGCTTTGACAAACCTTCAGAATGGACAGACTGGAAACAATATTTTGCAAGATTTTGTGTTGCTACCGAGCTCGGCAAAGAAACAGGAGATATACAGGTATCTTCTTTAATTTTGCAATGGGGAAGCACACAGCATATCTTTAAATCCTATGACTTTACTGCAAACAGTCACAAAGTTGACTAAGAAAGGGTTCTGGCTATGTTTGATGCACACTTTATACCTCAGAAATCTAGTTTATGACAGAGCACGTTCCCACCAGAGAACTCAAGATCCAGGAGAAAACGTTGGTTTAAAAAAAACAACAAAACATGCACAAAACCCAGGCGCTCTCTGCATACATTGGCTAAAAGCTGTGATTTGGGGAATGCAAAACATCAGACAGAGGCTGGTTACTGGGAAGACAACTCAGAACTGCTGTTCTATGTTTGGAAAAAATCTCTCTCTAAAGTAGCCAGATGTGAAGAGAGTAGCCAAACTGGATAAAAAGACAGAAAGAGTTGAGAGACATGTTTACAACAGAAATTACTGTTAGAGAACTCCCAGGTGTCAGGGACCAGAACAGCTGCCAGCCTGCTAACTGCCTTCAAACTCAGTGGCCACCGCCCTGACTGGTTCTTGGTTGAGCAGTCCTGCTTATAAGCCTGACTCCACAGCAGATCAGCCTGTGCTTAGTGCATAGCATGTGCATAGCATGCATACAGCAGCGCTTGCCCTGTTCCAATCCTTGCTTCAGCCTGCTTCCAGTCTCTGCTGCTTCTTGTTCCAGTTCTGCTCCCGCTTCTGTTCCCCTCTGGCTTTGACCCCCAGCTTTGCCTCTGGCTTACAACTCTGATTGGCCCTCTGGCTCTGGCATTCAGCTTCTATTATCCAGTAATAATCCCTAGATTCACCTCTAGCTTACAGCACTCGTTTACCCCCCTGCCCCTGGCTCTGGCATTCGGATTCTGTCCATCCAGTACTGACAATAGGCTTGTTTCCTGGACTTTTCCCACCCTGGACCCAGCTCCAACAGGTGGGCCGCTGAACTCTCACTTTCACCACTAGGCATGACGGCCCAATAGGCAACAGTTTAAGCAGCCCAGTGCAAAGGCTAGGGACCCATCTCACTGTCATGGAGCAACACTTTCCCGACAGATCTGGTAGGGGTCATACAGAGCTTCCAGTCACAGGTGTCCACCCTGCAGGGGCAGAATGTGGCCCTACAAGCCCAGGTGCCTTCACCGGCACGCCCAGCTCTTGCCCCCCAGGAGCCAAAGATCCTGCTCCCAGACAAATTTAGTGGTGATCATGGTCATTTCTGAGATTTCCCAAACCAATGCTGGCTCCTCTTCTTGCTTCACCCCTAATTGATTCCCACAGATAAGGGCTCATCAGTAGCCTGCTCACTGGGGAGGTCATAGCCTAGGCCTCCCCACCCATGGAACAGTCCAGTCCCATCCTGGGCCAGTTGGGGCAGTTCATTTAGGCCACACTGCCTATCTTCAGTGACCTCCCACCACACCCAAACCACTGAAACCGTGCTGCAAACGCTACAGCAAGAGCGTCACTCAGCTGCCCAATGCGCAGCCGAATTCCATTGCCTATCCATGGACACTGTGTGGAATGACTCCACGCAGCATCATCAGTTTTGGATTAAATGATGATATAACGGACAAACCCACACAGGTTAAGCCCCCCTCCCATCTTGATGACCTGATCGACCTATGTGTCAGAACTGATGACCAACTTGCTGAATAATACCATGCACATGGCACAGCCCCTTGCGCCCAGAGAACGCCCCGGCCTCCCATCCCTCACCTGTGCACCCCACACATGCCACGACCCAGAAAACCACTTTATTTGCAAATTATAGGTTCCATTCTCAGTATCACCCCGAAATCCCCCTTGACTTGCCAATGCCCATCACTGCTGATCTCACCACACACATCCATCAAGTACATCAAGAATTCAGGCACTGATTAGAAGAGAGTAGGCCAGTGTACAAGTGCCACACCAACCAACACCATCAGCTGACCTCTAATCTCAAGGTAGGGGATAAGATTTGGCAAAACCTGAGCTCCATTTGCAAAACTGGACCATAAATACTTGGGGCCATTTGCAATTATTGAACAACTTAACTAGGTAACCTTTTGATTCCAGCTGCCAGAACTCCTTGAGATCTACCCATGTTCCACATCTTCCTCCTGAAACTTTTCATCAAGAATCCCTTCCCACAATGCACTACTCCTTCCCCTCCACCGATAGCCATACAGGGCCAAGAGGAATACATGGGCCAGCAGATTCTGGACTCCCACCAAGTCTAGGGATGACTCTAATATCTGACTGGGAAGCCCAGAGGACTTTTCCTGGGAACCTGTGGAACACATCCAGGCCCTGGACTTCCTATGCACCTTCCACTGGGCCTACCCCATGAAACCTGTCCCAGGGTCTCCTGGGAGGCAACCCTGATGGGAGGAGGGTGCTGTCAGAAACCAGACCAGGTAGGAACAACTGCTGGCCTGCTCCCTGACTAACTGTGCTACTAGGCAACCAACGAGCCCAGCTGCATTGCCTTAGAACTCAGGGGCAATAGCCCCGGACTGGCTGCTCGTTGAGCAGTCCTGCTTATAAGCCTGGCCCCCACAGAAGATCAGCTGCTGCTCAACACACATCATGCCCAGAGCTATGCTTGCCCTTGTTCCAGTCCTTGCTTCAGCCTGCTTGCAGTTCCTGCTCATTTCAGTCCTGCTCCAGCTCTGCTCCAGCCCCTGCTTCCCTCTGGCTTTAACCCCCCGGATCTGCCTCTGGCTCACAACTCTGGTTGATCCTGTGGTTTTGGCATTTGGCTTCTGTCCAGGAATGACAGAAGATCCCTAAAAGTGGGGGAGCCACTGGCATCCAAACCATGGCCCTGCCCCCCTTTCCACTGCCTCCTCCTCCCAAGACCCTTCCCCCTGCTCACTCCTCTCCGCCCCTTCCCTCCCTTCCCTCACCCTTATGGGAGGTAAAAAGTGGGAGCGCCATTGCTCCCTAGTCCCCCCTGTTCCAGTGCCCCTGCTTCTGTCACTCTGGGGCCAATTGCTGGTTCCACTTCTCGCTTATGACTCTGGTTAACTTCCCCTCCTCTCCCAGCTCTGGCATTTGGCTTCTGCCTCTCAACTTGTTTCCTGGATTCCACCCATTCTGGATCCAGTTCCAACCAGTAGGCTGGACTCTTGCTTTCACCACTAGGCATGACTGCCCACATCCTGGTCAGCAGTATGGTGTCTAGAACCTAGTGACTGAGTTCATGTCAAACTGGACATCTCCAATTTGACGTAAAGAAAAAGAATTCAGCGCCCAGATCATATGTGATTGAGACTGACAGTGAAGAGTTCAACAGAAACTGTCAAAGACTACAAATTATTCCTCAGGAAGATCAATCAACACAGCAAAAACTCAACAGATTGTGGATGCAGAACAAGGCAACAATGACTCAAATTCCAGACCAACCTCAGCCAGTCCAACTGATGGACAACCAGATGACCAAGTTGTTACACATTTGGGTCATGTAATTAGAAAACCAGTACAATTCAGAGACTCTGAACTTCAAAGACAGTGTGATAGTTTATACAGTAAAAGCTGTGTTATCTGGCACTTTATCAATCGGAAAGCTCTATTAACCAGCATTTCTGATATCTCCCAATACAAATCTTTAATCTAGTAACTGGGACTAGTATACTGCCCAGGAGGTTATGCAATTGCACATTCTGCACTCTACTTTTAGGCAAAAGACATGTCAGCAAGCTGATATCAGGGATTTATTCAAAAAAGCAGCTTCCAGGGTGTGTCATAGGGTCGTTACAGATTCAACCCAATCTCCTACACTGTCTAGAACTACAGTGATAATTGATGTTGATAATGATGACCCTGAGGCACTGCAAGATCCTGAAGTGCCTTCTGAATCATCAAAGACTAAATTATGTTCAATATAGTTGTAGTGTCAAGTGTACGTTTAGTGATCTGGGTGTACGCCATGCGCTGCCCATAGTGATACGTAGCGTCATAAGATAACCTGTACACACCTAAGTGCTTCGAGAAACCAACCACTCTGCAGTGCAGTACTTCTCAATTGGTCCGTGCCTGTCTACTATTTTATACTTTATTCATTTTATTATATTCAAATTCTCTGAAAATTGGTATTCCATTTGTAAGTATAACTCTTAGTCAACTGGAATTATTGACTAACCAGCACCCTGGCCCCATACCTCCAACATGTCGGATAACAAAGCTTTTACTATTATTTCGTATATGTTAGAAATGTAGAACTAGAAGGGAGCTGTAATGGAAGGCTGTTCGGCCACTAGGTGGCACTGTGTGCAAAATACCTTATTCAACTTTAACTTTAGCCATACCTGGCAGAGCATTAATAAATCTTATGATGAAGACATCTGGTATGTATGAGGAAGCTCCGTGACTAGTCCATATCTGGTACAGAAGAACATGACAGAATCGGGATAAATTCCTGACAGGGTCGATCAAGACTTGCTTCAAGCAAAAGTCCCAGTCAGGTTCTGGCACTGGGGCCCCAGGAGTTCCTCCAAAACCTAGGAAGTTAAGCAGCTGGGGACTGGTATTTCCCTAGCGGATAGTCCCCCCATTTTCCACACCCCTGACTCCCTCTCTCATCCCCACAGTCACATTGTTTAGTCTCTTCCCTTCAGAATTAGATCTTGTCAAGCCACCGGCTTGATGATTGACAGTGCAGGGGGGAGGTGGCCGAGTGGTGCATTTCATTCACTGATGGGTCTGAAAGAGCTGGCAGCTCAGTTGGAGACAGCTCCTTGTTTCACCTCAATGCTCAAACACTTTGTGCATTGCAAAGTTTTTCATGAGCTACAAGTCAGGCCTCAGCACTGCTTTGAGGAGCATCAAAGAGGGAAGCAACAGACCCCACCAGTGCCATTTAGCTATGGGTGAAAAGATGAGGGACATAGAAACATCTGCAGACATGTTCTGAGGACTCACCACTGGCTCTCCTTAGCTTCCTCCGTGTGATCCTGAAGCTCTTTGCCACGCGTCTCTGGAAGCAAGAAGCAGAGGATTCCTGCAGTCACTGGAGTGCTTCCAAATATCACCATGGGAATAGCAGGATGGTACTTGTGCAATAGACCAATCAGAGGGGAGATGATGCCACCCACTCTGGATGACATTGAACACAGCCCCACACCAGTCTGCCTAGTAAGAGAGCAAAACATGGAAGGTGTAAACAGCATGCGTTAGAAGAAAGTCTTTGCTTATGAGGATGTCTCCAGGAGTGTAGATCCTTGTTCTAGTTGATAGTTTGGGAAAATCACAGTTCAAGCCTTGATCAGCACCTCGCCTTCCACAAGTGTAGGTAGTGCTAGAGGAGAACTTAGGATCTTTAGCCTTTATAATTTGGGGGGAAATCTCCCATCTTTGCATTACCATTAGAAAAAGCTATAGCATAGATGGGGCTCCAATGTTTGGAGAAAGTTGCTTAAAAACAACCTCTGGTCCTCATTCAGTGAATTCTTGATCACCATGTGTAATTGATTATTGACCTTTCAGTTAAAAATTAGTGGCTTTAGGAATAGGGAATATTAGTGGCCAAAGAAAGGCATTTGCCAAAAAAAAAGAGTAATTGATGAAACATAAACCACCCGTGGGTAAAGGGAAGAAAAAAGCACCAAGTGGATTCTGATTTTAAGGAAAATAGCCAGCCCAGTCCCCATGCTACTAGGCCATGTTGTCTCTCAGGCAGTAAAGGATGCATGTGGTCACCCAGTCTGGTATCGTATCTCAATTCAAAACCATTGCTCCAGAGCCTTAACAAGGACAACATCTCTCATGTTAACTTGTACATCAAAACCTGGCCATTGACCCCTGTCTGTTCTAGAGTTGGGAAACAGGCGGAAATTGCTGTGCAGGACCTGTAAATGTGGACAGAGCTTCTGATCACAACGATCTATTGAAGAAAAGGTTACTCCTTCAGCAGGCCTATATCCAAATCCTCTGTTACCATATTAAAAACTTGTATTAAACCCAGTTCCTGGGCTAAGACTGCATGAAAAAAAAGGATACCTCACCTGATGATGGTAGGGAACAGCTCTGCAGAATACACATAGGAGATAGAAAAAGAGGCTGCGATGGCAAACTTCCCTATCACCGCCAGCGTCGTGACCACCACCGGCAAATCTAGTGGCAAAAGGAGATGATTTTATACAAAGCCCATATGGGAGGTTAGCTCAGTTTGCGCAGCTCCACATACACCTGCCAGGAAGAAAAGCTATTATACATGTACAGAAGACGGTGAGAGCTCCACTAAGGAGCCCACCTCCAATGGGCATCACCATAACCAGGAACAAAGGACGGTTCTGCTCTGAAAAGTGACTCTGTACACATGGCATCTCCACCTTTATTGTACCTTACTGATCAAATGCACTCAGTGTACCAAGTGCAAAGACCTTTGCTCTAACTGCCAGCCCTACAAACTCACCCTGGATTTGGAAAGGTAAATGGAGTTTTTTTCCTTCTGATCATCATAAGCATTTATCAAAGGTGCCACAGACCAGATTACACCCTCAATTACACTTGTGTAGCCCTGTTGCCTTAAGATTATATGTACTTATTTATTCCTGTGTAACCCCCTCTGCCTTCACGTTGCTCCCTCGATGGCACCTGTGCAGCTCCACTACCTTCAGATTAGGCCCTTGGTGACATCTGTGAAGTGAAGGGTAGAATTTGACCTTGCAATAAAATGTTTGTAATTCCATAGATGATTTATGAGTCAGATTAGAATCCAGCTCCCACAGCCAAGCTGGATCGGCAGAGCTAACAGCTATGAAATTTTAGTTTGGGAACTGAAGTCAGTAAATACAACTTGAGATGCACCCAGGAAGCTGATCCCTGGGTTAAGAAGGAATCAGTTGTATACAGTCACTTGCCAGATCAGAGCCACATTTTACAGAATCCCCAAAGTTTCATGGACACATAGGAGTGAAAGGGCCCTCAAGAGGTCATCTAGTCCAGTCCCCTGCACTCATGGCAGGACTAAGTATTAGGACTAAGTATTTCCAGTGCAACATCAGCCAACTGCCAATTAAAGGCAAACCTCTATTAGATGATCAGTTGCAGCAGTTCCCTGAGACAGTTACTTAAGATAATTTATGCTGTAGACTTTCCAGAAGCCAGACAGAGAGGTGCAGTGACTCACACTAGTGCAATCAATCAAGTTCGGCCTACAGCTGACTTCAACAGAGTTGCTCCAGGATTGAATTTATGATGATACTTGATACTTCAGAAGGGGATTTTCAAAAGGTACACATGAGAATTAGATGCTCCCACTTCCAGTTGACTTTCAGAAGAAGCAGTGTGCAAAACTGCCATTGTGCCTTTGAAAATCTTTCCTTGAATGTCCTTTATTTGAAAAACCCTGACAGGTAACTAGCCCAGGGGAATTCAGATAGTCTAATCTACCCAGGCAACTCTTTGTCACTACTGAAATCTCTGGCTATGCAATGAACCCCAAGCATTGCTTAAGGATGAAGCAGGAACACAATGTTGTTCAATGGAGCTTGCTTGCAAGGAAGGGGGAAATTTAAAGAGCCAGAGAGAGAAAAAAGTAACACTGAGAAAATTCAGCTTATCATTGGCCAGTCAGGTGCCATCTCCAGAAAAGGTGGCTCAGACACTGAAAGCAAGTGTTAGGAGTCAATAGAGAGGGCCCCAGTCAGCTGAGCTATGGAAGGAAAGAAAATGGAGTACAAAAGGAAAGTGTCTGGGACTCGACTGTTCCAGGTACCGGGTGGGTTGAGCTGCACTCCAGGGACTTGCTGTTTACCTTTTGGGATGCAGGTGATGATGAGACACGTGGCTCCGCCCAGGAGCAGAAAGCAACCCTGGCATTTCTTCCTCCCAAACCACTGCAGCAGGAAGATACAGCCGAAGCGAGCTGGTATTTCAACAGCCCCGAACACAAGCTGCGTCAGGTAAATGTCCAAGCCAAAACTCCCCACATTAAGGCTGAGTCCATAGTACACCAGGCTGTTCACAAACCTGAAAGCAAAGCAGAGCAGAGTGTATTTATCTCTGAGTGTGGTTAGCCTAGAGGATCCTAGTTTCCATAGCGATGAGAAATACCCACTAGTCACATCTGCACTGGCACATTTAATTTATCATTGCTACAGCTGCATAGGTTTGGGCTGTGATCTTGGGAGATCTCACAAGGTGAATAGGGTCAGATGAAAGCTCATTAAGTGACTACAAAATTTCCATGGACCAAATCTGCACACACAGAAATCCCTTAGTTTTTTAAATAGCTGTTTGTGATAAGGTATACAAACCCCACACTGGGCAACAAGGGGTTAAAGGATTATTTTGGGCCCTGTCGGCCCCACCCTGCCACACCTGCAGCAAATGCTCCATCTGCTGGAGCAATTAAAAGACAGAGAAACAGCTCATTTGGGCCACAGTGTGAGAAGAGAGCAGACCTGTAGCCACAGCTCCAGTAGTGGAGAGCAAAGGGAAGCCTGAAGTCTCTGACACAGCTGCCCAAAGGGACCCTCCCTGAGGAAAGGGAGGACCCACCACAGAAACAATCAGAGGGAAGTACCTCTCTTGCCCTGCCTGTGGATCCTGGACATTGGTAATCTCCTCCCCACAACCGTCCGGCCAATCACGGAGTGCAGCCTTAACCACTAGGGCACGCTTCCCTACCATACCCCAAGTGAGGACCATTACACTGTTATAAAAATAGAGTAACGTTTGGACAACTTACCAGGCATAAGCCATAACTAAAGTCACTTTCCTCAGGCGTTTCTTCAGGAAGAGATCCAGAATATTTCCAGACTTAACCTTCTTCTCAAGCATCAGCTTCAAAATTCACAAGGCAAAAGGGTCAAGACATGAAACAGAAACCAATGGCCTGATCCAATTCATACTGAAGACTTTCACCAATGTCAGGGAAGTGGATGGGACCCAAAAAGTATTCTGATTATGAAAGGTAGAGCACCGCAGTACACGACATGCGGGATTTACATGACCAAAGTCTGTTTTTCCGATTGCAATGTTTCGGTCATGAAGGACATTTTCTGACAAGTCAGTTTTGGGAAAATGTGGTAGAAATGTTGGGTTTGGTGTTTGGCTTTGGTTTTTGTTTGTTTTTTTGCAATGCGATGAAGAGAAGAAGCACTGAAATATCCAACAAATTTCATGGCATTTGAGCAAACATCTGAAGAACCATTGTATAGCTTGAGAGCCTATGTACAACGAGTTTGGACACCATGGATGGACCACAGGATAGCGAGAGCCCAAGAATGTGCTAAAATGTTGTCCGTTTCCCTGATCTGCTTTCTACAATATACAGCCTTGAGTAGAGACAGCTGGAATGACCGTTCCATGGTAAGTTCCAAAATTTCAACAACAAAAAAAATAGTTTGAAATGGAATGAAAACTGCAATTTCAGAATCTCCTGTGGATCAGGAATCCCAAAACAACATTTTCATTTTGATCTTTTCTAAATGTTTCCCAGGCTGTCCAAGCTGCCCAGAGCCTAGGAGCCAGGTCTCCCAAGGCTTTGAGGCTGCCAAAGAGCTGTGAGCCTAGAAGCTCTCACTCATCATCAGCCAGCCTGATGTGCTGCCCAAGAGCCGAAGACCCTGGAAGTCCCCATTCTATGGCATTGTGCTTGGCAGGCTGCCAAAGAGCCAGGCAGGCAAATTGGCAGGAAACCAGGCTGGTGTTGAAACCTGCCTGGCAAGCAGGGTCCCATCAGAAACCTGCCTGGTCTTTCTTGCTCCTTTATTTTTGTTAGACTGTGTCTGGCACAGGTTTTGTGTCCAGCTGCAACACTGACCCATGTAAGATTTATGTGCTATATCTGCATCATTCAAATTATCATTATTAATCATCGGCTGGAGTTGCAACAAACTCATGGGCACAAATAGGCACTGCAGGCCCCAGCTGAACTGTGCACTTCCTGATCCAAGGACAAAATCCAGGATTTCAGAAACATAGCCCTCAATCCTATGAGCTAAAGGTCAATTCCTTCCATTAGCCATCGCTTGTGATTGAGGATTTCATCCTTTGTAGGTCGACCACTAGAGGGCAAAAGTCCTGTGCATCTGACCAAGCTTAATGCTGTACCCAGCAAATGACAAAGTCACACAGCTGCGCACTAGTGGGACCATGTCGGCTCATACCCAAAATAAAACCAGATGATATAAATACAATAACAGTTTTGAATTTGGGAGAAGTTAAAAATCCTTCTTACATTTAGGATTAAAATGTAAAAGTACTGGGGCGGGTTACGGAAAAGTTCATCGTTCGCGTACATCTCCATACTGTGCCCTGGCATAGAATGCCCTCCTTGGATTGGTCTGCAAAGGCCACTCCCACTCCTCATTAAGACCCAGCTCTGCCATGGCACCTATATGGAATCATTCAGTCACTGATGTCTTGAAGGCCAGGTGGGGATAGTTAACATTCCCTTTATTTACAATAATCAAAACAAAGTGTGAAGGTAGGTATAAAGCCCTCATCCCTATTTGGCCAACACAAGGAATTGAACTTGGGACCTCCATAACTAAAAACACGAGCCACTACAGCTTGAACTAAAGATCCAGCCTCTTTACCTGCTCATGTGACAGGTTCATATTCTCTGTGGGTTGGTCACAGCGTGCTGACACTAACCAATGGGCTATGAATATATGCATATAAAACTTGTACATTTGTATCCCTGTTCCACTCCTTCAGCATGGGATTTGTTTTATTAGATAGTAAGCTCTTTGGGGGAGGGCCCATGTGTTTGGACAGCACCTAGCAGAACAGGGCCTGATCTTAATCTGGGCTTCTTGGTGCTACTGAAACAGTAACATGAAGGAAAATACAACATATAAGTTACATTCTCTGAGGGACTAAAATCAATAAAGGAATAAAAATTGACACAGTTCTACCTCCGGCAAAATGATATCAATCAGCAATTGCAATTTTATTGACTGTTCCTTTCTGTTGTTTCAACAGAAGGTCTTTGATCCTTTGATATCACACATGCATGATTTGGCTGGTGGTCATGGGGTTCAACATGGCCAGCCATGAAATTTTTGCCAAGTCCAATGGAAGGGACTTGCAAGTTTCGATTACTTTACTCCTGGGGGAATTCTGCATCACTGTGCAATGTATAATTGGCACAGAATTAATGTTCTGCTCAGAATTTCATTCCCCCCGTAACAGTTGGTGCTGCAGAGCTTTTGGCTGCCCTGGGTGTTGCTGGACCCAATTGAGTCTGGCTCTCCAGCTCGCAAATACTGGGCACTGCAGGGATACAGGGGAAGGAGTAGCTGGAGGGTTCCAGGAAGTTGCAGTTCCCAGCATGTCCTGAAGGAAGAGGCAACATTCAGGAAACTCTTACTCTCTGGATCCCTGGCGGGGAGGGACGTGGGTGTCTGTTGGGGAGGGCGTTCTGCAGCTTGGCTCTGGAGTGTAGTGAGTGTGGGTGTCTGGGCTGTGGTGGAGCGTGGCTGGGCTCTGGGAGGTAGAGGGTACAGTTGTCTGCGACCAGAAGGGACGAGTTTTCTCCCAAGATGTGACCAGCTGACGCATGTTACACACCCAGACTGACACACCCAACAAAAGCATAACAGACAAATAGGAACTGAGTTGTTGTAGGAGTTCCTTTAACATTCTATTTCTGGGGGAATGTTTTTTGTTCTTTGTATTGTTACAGACATATTTGCTGAAAGAGGTGTGATTATACTGTGTTATTTTGACAAAATAAGCAGAATTTTGTACAATTTTAAAGTATTGTGCACAGAATTTTTAATTTTTTGGCCAAAATTCCACCCAGGAGAAATGACTTGCAGGACTTTTAAGGGCAGTGCAGTCACACCCTTATGGAGCACCTACAAATGACACATCATATGAACAAAATCTCTGAAGTTCTCTTCCCCACTTTTGGTAAACAGGAGAAAATATTAGGGGCTTCCCTAAGCACAAGATGATAAGATGACTTCACAAGTGAGGATTGTTTGCTCATATGAGATGTGAGAATATTCGGATAATTCTGTTTGTAGAGGGAGATTTTAAAAAATTCTTAAGGAATTTAGACATAGCAGTCCCACTGGCTTGAGACATGTGCACCTAAATCCAGTAGGTGCTTTTGAAAATCTCCCCCCTGTATTTTGGGTTGTTTGCTCGAAGACAAAGAGAAATTCACCCAAGAGTTGCTTACCAAAAAACACCTTTTTTATGGTCTATATAACACTGAAAAATAAGGCCTGAAATACTCCCTGTCTCAGGATTTATTACCTGATCAAGCAGTTCTGGAGGGATGGTCCGTCTATTCACAGATGCTGCCTTTTGAAGTAGGTTTTTGGCTTCCTTTATCTTCTCTTTTGTCATGAGCCACCGAGCAGATTCTGGAAGGACCCTACAAAGCATGTGAATTCCAAAGAGTTCTTTGCTATCAAAACCCCAGTTACCCACTTAACTTCATCCACTTGATGCATCTTCCATAGCAGTAAAATATATTTGACGACGTGTGTTTACTACAGGAGATGTAATTCTTCTGAGGCACTATGGCTTGTGTGTATATGGGTTGTTTTGTTTCAATCGAAATAACATTACTGTAGTGCCAAGATTTTCAAATCTTGGGGCCTAAAGTTAGGGACCTACATAAAAGTGGCCTGACAGCCAAAAATGCTGGGGGCCCAGCAGATCCCATTAACTATGTATAAACCTTTACAAGATATGGGTTATATTGGGAAGGACCAACCCTGCAATGTGTAGATGAATCCATTCTGTAAAGCCCATGTATAACCTGGATCACAAACAACACTGCAATGCTTGAGAAAAGCTCTCTGGCAAATGCACGCTTACCATATGTAAAAGAAAAGGCAAAATACAGGGGCAGATCCAGCAATCTGCAGCAATCTCCAGTTGCGAACGCCATAAGCTAAACCAGCCAAAACCATGATTCCAATGGAAAAGCAGCACTGGGTAACAATTACTGGATGTGACCGGTAGGGGACTCCAACCCATTCAGTACCTAGAGACAGTAACACAGATTGAACTGCTGAGAATCCTAATGATTCAGCACCATTTAAAGGATTTTTTTTTCTATTCCAGACTCAATCCACTTTCATTTGGGGAATGTTATCTAGTAGCTGGAGTAAGTACTCTGGGATTTGGCCACTGGGTGACCTTAGATAAGGCTTTCAAAACTGCCTAGTGACTTTAGGGGCTTCCATTTCCGAATGTTCAGAGTCATTTTAAAGGGGTCTGATTTTCAGCAGCTGTGTGCTCAGCACTTTTTGAAACTTGGACCTCTTTAAGTTGACGCTTGTTAGGCACTCAAGATTCACTGGTCATGTTTGAAAATTTCTGCCATAATCTCTGAGCCTCAGTTTACACATCTGTAAAATGAGTATAAATAATGATAATAATAATTCCAGTACTGGTAAGAGATAGAGAATCTGTTTAATAGATGCAGTTGTAAAATTTTAGACAGGTAAGGAGGGGTGTTGGAGGGGATGGGGAGAGCGTGGGGGCCCCAGGCTGGGGCGGGGTGGGAAGGAGTCACATGGAGAGTCACTTGAGGAGGACACATGCCCCCACTTGTGTCCCTCCCATGAGTGCAGTACCAGCAAGAAATTATTTCTACTTGCACCACTGGAGATACTAATGATAAACCAAGCACAAATAAACAACATAATAAACATCTCCAACTAAAAGCTCCTATGCTTTCTGCCCACCTCCCATCAACTATGTAAATACCCAGGACAGATTCTCCTCTTTCCTCCACTGGTGTCACTCTCCTGACTTTAATGTGATTACTCCTGATTTACACCAGGGCGAGAGGAAGATCAGGCCCACTGTATTTCAAGCAACATTAATTTGGTAGTAAATTTTTTTAAAACATGTAGCATGTAATTGTGCCGAGCATTTGTCCATGGGTTATTTTCATTGCCATTTGTCAGAGCACTTATACTGCATAGCTAAAACATCTCTAGCAGTGAGGGAGTCTTACCTAAAGCCAGGACGCCTATAAAGATTCCAGATACAGCAGCACCCACAAGACATCTCAAGATGACGTAGACATAGAAATTTGGCACAAAAGCTGCTCCAACACCAAATGTCCCCATTACAAGCATGGAAAGCAAAATGATGGGACGCCGCCCAATCCTAGGGGAGGAAACGTTTTCGTAAATCTCTGAGGCTACTGTCAGCTTTCACTCCTAATACAGCAGCTAAGGCACCTGGATACCGTAGTGATAGTCATCAGTGAAAGAACTTGGCTGGATACACTAGTTGATATAGTGCAGAAATCGTTAATATAGTTAAAATGGGATTGCTGCAACATCCAAGTTCTGGCCAAGATTATCTGAAGTGACAAGTGATTTTGGGTGCCCAAAGTGGGACGCCTTTAAAAGGCCTCTTTAAGGTGTGTCAAGCCGGTCACCCAAAACTTGAGGCAGTGGGGCCTGGGGGACAGAGCATTGGACTGGCAATCAGGAGCCCTACGTTCTATTCCTGACTCTGTGACAGGCAGGAGGACCTGGGCAAGTCACTTCACCAGTCTGTGCCTCAGTTTCTCCATCTATAAAATGGGGAGAATAATGTATAGCTGATATTTACAACACCATCCTCTCCATCAGACACATGTTCAGTTCACCCCACTTCTGAATTACCCTCTGCATCCTCCTGTCTTAGAGAATTTAAACTCTTTAGGGCAGGGGCAGATCTTTATTTTTATGGCACAGTGCACCTTCAGCAGTAAATAATAATAAAACTTATGGTAGGTTCTGAAGCCCATTCTAAACATAAGAAAGGGTCAGAGCAGTGAGCACTTTGCCTGCTTTAGGGAGCATGGGAACACAAGTAGAAGAATGGGTTTGAGGAAGAGTGGGCAGCAGGAAATTGTGAGGAGACTAGTGAGGTTGACATGGCTAGGGCTGGGGTAGGAAGAAATTCAGACAATGCCCTCCCCCAGCAGTGGCAAAGCAAGGTCCCACAGAGCCCTGGTGCAAGAATAGGTTAGGGGCTCCATTTCCATTTCTGAAATCGGCCTCATTCCAGCTTCCCCCATTCCTGCAGATCTCTCCACAGCCCAATCCAGCTCTCCCATCCCCCACCTCCTGCCTAGGTCCCCCACCTCTCCAATCCATCCATCCCATCCCCCACTTCCTGCCTAGCTCTCGAATGGCCCCAATCCATCCATCCCATCCCCCACTTCCTGCCTAGCTCCATTAATCCTAATCCAGCCCTCCCATCCCCCACCTTCTGCCTAGCTCCCCCACAGCCCTGATCCAGCCGTCCCATCACCCCAATCCTGCCTAGCTTCCCCACACCACAATCCAGCCCTCCCATCCCCTATCTCCTGCCTGCCTTCACCAGAGCCCCAATCCATCCCTCACATCCCTTACTACCTGCCTAGCTCCCCCATGGTCCCAGTCCAGCCCTCCCATCCCCCACCTAGTTCCCCCACAGCCCCAGTTCAGCCCTCCCACCCCCCCACCACCTGTCTAGCTCCCCCACAGCCCCAGTCCAGCCCTCCCACCCCTCACCTCCTGCCCAGCTTCTCCGCAGCCCCAGTCCAACCATCCTGTCCTCCACCTCCTGCTTAGACTCCCCCCTCCACAGCCCCAATCCAACCCTCCCATCCACCCAATCCTGCATAGTTCCTCTACGGCTCCGATTCAGCCCTCCCTGTGACACTCCGTACCGCGGGGGAACACCCTACACCGCCAAGTTCATCTTTATGAAATGATGGTGTGGTATTCAGTGCAAAGTTTGCCGTGTTGGGTGTCTTCGGAAGGCTCACAATGCACTGAGCATGGTGCATCCGATGAAGTGGGTATTCACCCACGAAAGCTCATGCTTCAATACGTCTGTTAGTCTATAAGGTGCCACAGGACTTTTGAGCATGGTTGCTATAGTGATGTTATAGTAATTGGTACAATAATGTTGCATTGAGGTTACAGGTTATAATTTCATGTATATAGTTAAAAGGCTGAATATATATCCTCGGGGCTTAAAGCAAGCCTATGCAAAAACTCTCCAAGAACAGAGAGGCAGTTCACACCTCATTAGGGCATGGATGGGACAAACCCATCCCAGCCTCACAGGAACAGTGGACACTGGCTTAGGCAGCAACAAAAGTCTGTTAGACCCTCGAGGGAGTCACACCCTTCCTTTGGGGAGTTTGGGACTGCAATGAGGTAATGCTCACCTGACTCTAGGGGAGGCAAAGCCAGGAGGAGAGAAAGGACATGATAAAAGGGAGAACCATTTTGCCATGCTCCCTCTCTTCCACCTACATCTACAGACACCACCACCACCACTCGACTGAAACGCTGATCAAAGAGGAGAGCCTGACTGAAGAGCCAGCCTGTGGTGAGCAGCATCTAAGTTTTTAAGGACATTGAAAGTGATAAGATCCTCTCAGAATGCATTTTGCTTTTATTTTATTTGACCAAATCTGACTTGTTATGCTTTGACTTATAATCACTTAGTTAGTAAATCTGTTTGTTTATTCTACCTGAAGCAGTGTGTTTGGTTTGCAGAGACTCCCCTTGGGACAACAAGCCTGGCACATATCAATTTCTTTGTTAAATTGACAAACTTTCATAAGCTTGCAGCGTCCAGTGGACATAACTGGACAGTGCAAGATGGAGGTTCCTAGGATTGTTTCTGGGACCGAAGATATTGGCTAGTGTCATTCGCTTGCAAGTAGCTGGGAGCAGCATACATGCCAGAGGCTGTATGTGAACAGCCCAGGAGCGGGGGGTCTCACAGTAGAGCAGGGTAAGGCTGGCTCCCAGAGTCAAGGATTGGAGTGACCTAGCAGATCAGCGGTCCAGATAACACCAGAGAGAAATGTCACACTCCCATCCCCCACCTCCTGCCTAGCCCCAATCCACCCCACCTAGCTCCTCCACGGCATAATCCAGCCCTCCCATCCCCCACCTTCTGCCTGGCTCCCCCATGGCCCCAGTCCAGCCCTCCCATCCCCGCCACTCATGCCTAGCTCCCTCACAGCCCCAACCCATCCCTCCTGTCCCCCACCTTCTGCCTATCCCCCAAGTCCCAATCTAGCCCTCCCATCCCCCATAGCCCCAGTCCTGCCCTCCCATTCCTCACCTCCTGCCTACCCCCCCAGTCCCAGTCTAGCCCTTCCATCCCCCACAGCCCCAATCCTGCCCTCCTGTCCCTCACCTCCTGCCTAGCCCCCTCAGTCCCAGTCTAGCCCTCCCATCCCCCACCTCCTGCCTAACTCCCCTACAACCCCACTCCAGCCCTCCCATCCCCCACCTCCTGCCTAGCCCCCACATTGCCCCAAACCATCTCCTGTCCTCCACCTCCTACCTAGCTCCCCCACGGCCCCAATCCAGCCCTCCCATCCTTCACCTCATGCCGAGCTTTCCTCTAGATCCTTCATGCCCCATCACTCCCCGTCAACCACCGTCTCCAGCCTCCTTCAGTCTATCCTGTCGCTCCCCCAGTCCCAATCCAATCAGCTCCCAGGCCCTTTTAGCTCTCTTCCTGACCCACATTTCCCTGACCCATCCTCCCCCAAGCCCCATTTCAGGCCCTCACAAGCCTTCCCCCAGACCTCCCCACTTGGCCCCCTTCAGCTTCACTCCAATACCCACCACACACCCCCACAGCTTCCCAAGCTCTGATCCAGAACCCCTGAGTTCCACTCCAACTTCCCCAATCCAGCCTTCCATCCAGTTCTTCTTCAACCCTCCTGTCCCACTCCCCCCACAGCCCCACTCACAGTGGCTGATGCTTAAACCTTGCACTCCATCTCTAGGAGATCCAAATCTAACCTACAGGGCACAGAAGTGCCAAGGCCTAGGGATCTGGGCTCCAGTGTTATAACCTCACCAGCCTTTACTCCCAGGCTCTATGCAATACGCCCCAAAGCGAGGTTATGTTGCTGGCTTTGCACAGGTAACTGCAAGTGGATTTTCTCTCTCTTTACCTGTCACTTAAGGAACCAAAGACCACAGCTCCAAGGAGAAGTCCTAGCATGTAAATGGATTGGGAGATGTCATTTAGCTCTTTTCGGTCACATACCAGGTCAAACTGAAAGAAGGAAACAAAGTAGGTTTTATTTTAAAAGGGCTTGAATTTGGTGGCTGGATTCATGACATGCTAGCAGCACAAACATTCCCAGAGAGAAAAGGAGATTAAGGTACCTGGCCTATAACGCCAAAACCACCATTCACCTATTACAGCTCCACCCCAGTCAGCACCTAGGGTTGCCTGAGAGGCTCTGATGTGTTCATAAGTAATACAACTCCAAATAGCACAGACGTACCTGATCATTCAGTCCCTCTCCCACTCACTGCAGGATTACCCCAAGCAAAGAGGCTTTGTGGAGAAACTATCCCATCACAAGGGATCTCATTGTCACAAAGCTTTTCCCAATATTCCACCTTCCATAAATTCATCCCGATACCCCTCATTACACTGCTGCAATAAGTGCCATGGTAAATAGTTCCTCTCCCTTCTTGGTATTAGATCCCTTCAGGGAGGCATAAACCACTCTCTCTCTCTTTTTCTTTTTCCTTTTTGACTCTCCCCTGACATCTTCAGCCCTCAGATCCATTTCAGTTGCTCTTTCCTGAGCTTCCTGCATTTGTTAACACGATAACAAGCGGAGCTGGTCAAAAACCAAAAGCAACCTCAACATGTATTTTGGAAAAACAATGGTTTTGGGGTTGTTGTTGTTGTTTGTTTGTTTTTTTGAAGATTTCAAAAAGCACTCATAGTTTGTTTATCCAAAATTCTGTTCAAAATTGTTAAGCTTCTCCGTTTCTTCCTTTTTCCCCCTTTTCTGCTTTGTCACAGAAAAAAGCAAAGTTCATCATTTTAGTTAGAACAGGAAAGCTAGAGCATACAATATTCTAAATATTGCACAATGGACTTTCCATTAGAAAAATGTTACATAGCTGCCATCAATAGTTTGTGCATATAGGAAAATATGTAAAGACGACAAAGCATGGACTTAGAGGTATAGTTTTTGCAAGGCTCTGGCTAGTCTCTCTTGTTTTGGTAAAGCCCAATTCTTCAGTTACATAGTTTTATGACCTCCTACACATCCTTGCACAAAGAAAAGCAACAACGGAGACCTAGAAGTCACAGTTTGTGTCACAGAAATTGTGGGCATGATTAACCTACAGCTTCATTCCTACAATGGGCATTTGTGCAAGGACAGAGACAAGCTGAAAACCAGCACTAGCTCCATCTATCAATCTATGACATTTACACAGCCCCATCTCCATGGTATCGGAGCACCTTGCAAGCTTTAATAGCTGTAGCCTCACGCCATAGCCCTGTGAGATGTGCTTTTGTTCCATTACATGCAGATGGAGAACTGAGGCATAGAGTACGTCTACACTGAAAATTAAGGTCTAGTTGTAGCAAGGGCAGCCATGCCCATGAGAGCTTTAATCTAGCTAACATCGTAACAATAGTAGTGAAGATGTGGTGGCATGGACCCACAGCAACCCGGGTACCTATCCAGGTTCCCCCATGGTCCAGTACTGGAGCTCCTAGTCCATGCCACCACTACTACTGCTATATGCACTAGTTAGACTAAAGGTAGCGCAGACATGCTTAGCCATGCTACAATTACACTTTCATTTGCAGTGTAGATGCACCCTAAGTGCCTTGCACTGGGTCAAACCAGATGTTTGCAGTAGAGGAGGAACTGTAGCTAGATCCCCCATGGGCTAGAAGTGCTCTAACCACTGAACAATGCTTCCTCTTTCCTTTCTGCCTGGCTGCTAGCAAACTGCAAACACTAATGGCTGCTCTACACCTAATAGCTGCATTCGTTTAACAAAAAATTGGCATTTAAATAACCAGACTAAGCTCAATCGATATAATTCAGGTGTAAACCAATCTATGTGCATCCACACGATTGGGCTGGTTTAAATTGATTTAAAATCCAGCATATCCATTATGTGGAGACAATCCCCAGGGTGCGTGAACGCTTTCAAATCAGCATGATCCTTAGCAATAAATATAAGCTCAAAATGCAGTTACAAACCTGAGTCACCAACGTTGGGGTTTGTTCTGAAGAATAGACCCACCCCTCCTGGCACTTCTTAGTGACATTAAGGCCGTATTCTACGACGGAGTCAATATCCCAATTCACAGGAGTGTACATGAGGCATTCTTCATAAGATCCCTGTGTGTTCCTAGGGATAGTTAGGTTCAGCAGCTGTTCCTCAGTCAGGTTTGGGCTAATGGCATAGATCCAGCTTGTCTTACAGTGATGAGGCACATCCAGAACCATGAACACTTGGCCAAACATGGGAAAAGCCGTTAGAAAGTTTGCAAGGCTGAGCATCAGCACCAGCCATTTTTGAAATGGTCCCAAATCTCCTATGGCGCTGATAATATCTCCAAAGTTTGTCATTGTTTGCTTGTCTAATGGTGGAGTGTAGCACGTTAGCTTTTTTTACATTGGCTGAAGTTAATGTTTAAACTCAATGTGACTCAAAAAAATTATCAGCTAAGACAACATGAGATGTTGTTGCATGCTCCATGCTCATGTCAGCCTAATGAAATATGTTTTTAATCTTCAAGCATGTACTTTGTAACCCACTCATTACTATCCACACTTCACATGCAATAGCGAAGGGTCTGTTAGCATTTCCACAGCAAATAAAACCAAGACACACAAAAGTTGAACTTGTTATGACTTTAACTGGCTTCTGAAGGCAGAAGCTTTGGCAAAATGGATGGAACTGGAGAGCATTCGTTGGGATTTTCCAAAGCAAAGCAGAGGATTTAGCCACACATGTGATGGAGTTGGACCCAAAAAAACCCTGGATCCGAACACTGATCTAATTCTAAAGGTTTAAGAAGAGAAAGGAAGGAACATTAGGCGCTAGCCTAGGATGTGTGAATTCTGGGTGCAAGTCCCTGCTCCGCCACAGAGTTCCTGTGTCTCAGGGCAAGTCTATAGTACCGCACTACATTGGCACAGCTGTAGCATGTCTGGAGAAAATACACTATGCCAATGGGAGAGGCGGAAGCTATGTTGGTGGAACAGTGTCTTCCATGACATAGCACGGATGGACCCTGTTATAAGTCGATGTAATTTACAGCCCTCAGAGAGGGGTTGGTGGGTCGTTTTCTTACCCCTAAGTGATGTAAGTTACATTGACTTAAGCAGTAGTGTAGCCCAGCCCTTAGAGATATGAGTGAAATAAACAGTTGGACAGATAGAATGTGTGTTGAAGGCTGTTCGCTTTAAATATACAAGTGATGCTGGTGCCTGACTATACTGAGCATCCACAGGATTGGATATAGACCTAGTGTGGCTCTCTTAAGGACACGTTTCCAGCAGATCTATTTATGCAAGTCCTAACACGCTCCTCCTCCTTTTCTGTGTTACTCTGGACAGCAGAGCTTGCTTTGAACCAACAGAGATGGGTCACGACTGACAAACAGAATTGTGGCTCTGCACCAAGTTGTTTCTGTAAGAGTTCAAGGTTCCATTGATTGATTGCCCAGATTGTGATGATCCCAGCTAAGGACAAACATTTTACAAATAAACTCTCCCACGCTGTGTACCTTACGGCGCAACGGGGTCCACCAGTCAAACACCAACACCACCCTTATCTTGCTGTGCATCCTCTATCACCACCAGAGACTGATCCGAAGCCCACTGAGGACAATGGAAGAACTCCGGCCAACTTCAGTGGGCTTTAGATGCTTTCAGTTAAGACATTGGACAGGGATTTGCGGCTTCTGGTTGTTGGATATTTAGCCTAAATGGGAACTGTTGGAAGCTTAGTTCATTTGAAAATCTGGCCCATAGCATTGAGCAGTCAGGGAAAATGTGCCTCCTGTAGCATGCAGTGTTAATGAAGCTGGGTTGGTCCCAGGATATGAGAAACACAAGGGGGATCAAGTAATATCTTTTATTAGACCAACTCCTATGGGTGAGAGGGATGAGCTTTCGTGTGACACAGAGCACTTCTTCAGGTCAGGGAAAGGTAATGACAGTGTCACATGGGGGGGGTTGGGAGAGGGAGTCTCCTCCAGATCCCGCTTCATGTTGTTTATAATGTCCATAGTTCGTAGCATATGAGGGGTTTTCTAAGCAACACCTACAAAAGAAAGGTCCTTTCCTTTCTCTCTCCCTTATGAGAGCGGGGAATCTGAATGAAAGAAAAAGGCCAAGATGGCCTGGCTCTAAGGCAGTCTCTCTGAATTCAGCTCTTTGGGCTTGGCCTATTGGTGGGTCTATCATCTTTTATTAGGGTCTACGTCCAGCCCCTCCGCTTGGGTGTCCTGTTTGCAGCTGGTCCATGGGGTTTCAGGGGTCGTGAGGCCTATGACTGACTCCTTCTTGGCTGATCTGTCTCTGTGGTCAGCAGTCTCTGAAGAGTGGCAGCCCAGCCCCCCGTTTGCTGCCCCTTCCGGTGGCAGGATTTCCCTTCATAAGCCCACCCACCTACACACTCCAAGCAGAGCAGACCATACAGGTGCACCTCGTTAGTGCTGCACAGGCCCAGAAGAGCTTGTTAGCCCCTTCTCTACTAAAGTGAGGGCATGTCCCTTCACATATCCCACCTCTCAAGTTGGAAAGGCTGCTCGGGGATGAAGACAAGCTGCACCCAGATTTCCTGTGAAAAGAAATCAGTCGGGTCCTTTCCCACCCAGTGTCAGACTCTGAAGCTAGAGGGTTGTAGCCCAAGGTACCGTGGCATTATATGTGGGTTTGCATCTTTCATGGTGTGGATGCAGCACAGGGGTGCATGATCTGTGATCATGGGTAAGAGGCTACCCACCAGGTAATACCTGAGGGAATCCACAGCCCATTTAATCACTAATGCCTTCTTTTCAATAACTGAGGAAGCCTTTTCTCTAGGAAATAAATATAGAAGTGGGTGTTCTCCTCCTAAGTCTTGTCGGAGTACAGCGCCGAGTCTGAAGTCTGAGGCATCATGGGAAAAATCAGGGCTGAAGAGCATAGTCTTGCTTTCAAGTCACTAAAAGCTTTCTTGCATTTCTCATCCCATTGGATCCTCTTGGAGTTATGAGTTCCATAAGGGGGCCATGATTGAGACAAAACCAGGGACAAACCTTTGGTAACAGCCTGCCAGGCCGAGAAAACACCCCACTTGCCTCTTTGTCTGGGGGAATTGAGCACGCTGCTGGGGCCTGTATCTTTTCAACCACTGGTTTCATAATGCCAACTCCTACGCGGAACCCCAATAGGTTATTTCATCTATAGCTAATCTACATTTTGCAGGGTTGGCCACCATAAGTCCCTTGTCCTTGGGAGCTTTTATTACTGCCTTTAAGTGCTGCAGGTGATCTTCCCAGGTAGGACTACAGACAACAATTTTGTCTATGTAGGCAGCAGCGTATGGATGGTGAGGACTGAGGATCCTATTCATAAGCCTTTAGAAAGTCGTGGCAGCTCTGTGGAGGCCAAAAGGCAGAGTCTTGAACTGAAAGTGCCCCAAAAGGGTGGAGAAAGCAGTTTTCTCTTGTGAGGAAACAGCTAAAGAGATCTGCCAATAACCTTTTGTTAGGTCAATAGCGCTCACATGCTTTGCTAGTCCAAGCCATTCTAGTAACTTGTCTACCCTTGGCACTGGGTAGGCATCACATTTCAAGATGGACTTAACCTTGCTGAAGTCAAAGTAAAACCAGACCCACCCAACCCAAACCATCTGGTTTGGGAACGAGTACTATGGGTCTCCCTCATTCACTTCTGGATTCCACAATTACCTCCATCTCCAATTTCGATCCCATTTCCTCTCGGACTGTATCCCACATCCTCCATGGCAGTGGTCTGGAGTTCTGGGGTTCTCCCTGACTAGATGGCCTAGGGTGGTCTCCAGATGATGTTGGACCAAATGCATTATCCCTGGGTGGGGGGGAATAATACAGTCACAAAGTCCTCAATCAACTAGAGGAGCTGCTTCCTTTGCACAGGAGAGAGTCCCTCACCCCCCCATACTGTGACTGGTTCTTGACTGCTGGATACTGGGGCCCTAATTCAGGTTCTGTAGAAGAATGAGTTTTCAGCAGGGTCTCTCATGTCTTCCAAAGTTTAAGATTCTCACAATAGACCTTGGTTTCTTTTTTCTTCCCAGGTAGTTTTATCTCATAGTCCACTAGCCGTACCTGCCCGACCACTTCAAATGGACCCCGCCATCAGGACATTAACTTAAACTTAGCTGAGGGTATTAGCAGAAGGATACAGTCATCCGGGTGGAAAGTTCATAGTCATGCCTCTCTACTATAATTTTGTTCCTGCGCATGTTGGGCCTCTCTCAAATTCTCTGTGGTGCACACCCCTATGTTTCTGAGTTGTTCCCTCACTGTCAGATGTATCAGGTTGTGCTTAAGGCACCTGCATCCTGTTTCTCCCAACCTTCTTGCGGCACATTGAGGATTCCCCACGTTTAGTGACCATAAAGCAACTCAAACACAAAGAACCCTGTAGAGGCTTGTGGGACCTCCTTTATGGCAAACAGGAGTGGTGGGAGTAGCTGGTCCCACTGGGGTTGTCACTAACAAAGCAACTCAACATTCGCTTCAGAGTCTTATTAAACCTCTCTACTAGGCCATCGGTCTGCAGCTGGGACACTGAGTTATCAGGGACTTGACCTTCAGAAAGGAGCATAATCCACACATCAGCTGGGAGGTGAAGCTAGTCCCTTAGATCTGTTAGTGTTTTGCAAGGAAATCCCACACATGAGAAGAACTTCAAGAGTTCTGGGGCTATCACTGGAGCCCTCATGAAGCAAACAGAAACTGCCTCCCATTGGCATAGACCATCTTGACCACACACTCTGCAGCCACTGCAGTGCCGTAAGTGTAGACATGCCCTTCGTAGATGACAGATCATTGTAACGGGGATGTCAAAAGGAGGTTGAGTGATACTCTGGTTTGTGTCGCCTAGTGGAGAGAGTCAATGGTTGCTTCGCCTAGTGGCTGGAGTCAGTGGCAGTAATCGCCCAATTGCAAGAGTCAGTGGCTACTCTGCCTAGCAATTGGGGTCACTGGTTTTTTCGCCCTGTGGCCAGAGTCAGTGGCCACTTTGCCTAGCAACTGTAGTCAACAGCTGTGTCACCCAGTGGTGAGAGTCCACTGCCATATTGCCCAATGGCAGAAGTCAGTGGCCACTTTGCCTAGCGACTATAGTCAGTCGCAGCGGTAGGGACCCCAGGACCAGCTACACTGGCTGCTGCTCGGGTGGCTCAAGGGAGCACCTGAGCCATGGTCCTGGGACTGCCTTGGGGACCAACCGAGCAGCAGCGGTCTGGGGCGGCTGGAACAGTAGCCCCAGGGGCATCTGGAGGCCATCTGGAGAGTGGTACCTGGGAGCAGCAGCAGAGCAGAGCCCTCCTTCAGCAGGGCCCCCCCAGAGCAGCATGGCCATAGAAGTAGAGTTTTAGTCAGGGGTATTTTTGGTTAAAGTCATGGACAGGTCACAGGCCGTGAATTTTTATTTATTGCCTGTGACCTGTCCATCCCTCCCCCTCCCCCGGCCTGCTGCTCGACTCCTCATTCGCCGCCTCACCCCACTTGCCCGCCCACCTCTCATCTCACCTCCCCGCCTGTGAGGCCCAGGGCGGTCGCCCCAATTCACCGTACCCAAGAGGGTGGCATAAGAAAGCCAATAGACCATCGGCCAAATCATCACTAGAGCAGGTACTATCTGTATAGTTTTCTCTGCTAAGAGCGGTCAGACTCCAAAAAGCCCATCAGTCTTCTTGGATGGACAAATTAAATAGGTCCTCTAACACAAAGGGACACAGGCCCTCCAGAATACAAAGGATTCTCCACAGGTTTTCATTGTATTGACTAAGCCCAGCTACGCCCCATTAGGGATGCCAGTCCATTGCTTGCTGTATCTGCAGCAAAAACCTGACTAGAGTTTTCTTTCTTGGGTAACGCTAGCTAAAAGGTACAGGGGTTTGAAATGAGGGTAGATAAGGGAGAGAATTTGAAATGAAAAGGATTGTTAGCTATCTAGTGTAATCTATCCATGGGATTGTTTTCTTGGGTTGTATCCAGTCTACCTTTATATATTGCACGATTCATTTTTCTTTGCAAGGCTATTCCACCATCTAACAGAACTCAAACTGGGGAAAGTTTCCAAACATGCCACACATGGCGGGAAGCGAGGAGAGAAAAGATGTTTATTGTGTCCTAATTTCAGATTTGTATCTTAAATTCATAGCTCCAGTTTTCTCCCAGCCAGGCTGTTATATCGAACGCTCGCTGACCAGGGCAGGAGTGACTAACTGCAGTGCTTACTGGGAAGCACTAAGAGGGAGCTTAGGGAAGGCAGATCAGATAGAGGAGATGAAAATCTGGCAGGGGGCTGATCTACTTGAGTTAGTGTGAATGAAGAACCCAAGCTGAATCCACCCATGGCTTGAAGTCCTTATTCCTCAGCATCTTATGGCTGGCTTAACTAGAAGCGCATGCTCCTGGGTCCAAACATTTTGTCTGTCTTCTTTTAGTTTCAGGTCTCCAATTTCATAGCTATCATTGACATTTTCACAGCCCTAATGAAAGGCAATATGGTTAGGTACAGGAAAAGGACGCTTTTCGAAATTGCAGCAGCCGTTCCTGCTTTGCCACTGGCTTGCCATGGAACTATGGCCATTTTCCCCATAGCTGGAAGGTGCTTGGTCCTGCTGTGAAGGCAGGAGGCTGAACTCAAGGTCACTTCCAGTTCTATGAGATAGGCATATCTCCATATTACTTGACAAAGCCCTGGCTGGGATGATTTAGTTGGGGATTGGTCCTGCTTTGAGCAGGGGGTTGGACACCTCCTGAAGTCCCTTCCAACCCTGATATTCTATGATTGCCCAGCTCACATTCCCCTTGCCCCAAACACAGCCTACTCTGAGCCACTGAGAGCATATATACTTACCCACAGTTCTTCCACTGCTCTCTTCAGCACCTTCCAACCCACAGAAACACCTCAATTTCATCCCTTCTTCCTTCCCTGAACAAAACCATAGCCCTCTTCAACCTGCAGGACTCCACCTGCCACCAGCAGAAGATGGTGCTCACCTCTTCAAGCAGAAAGCCTCATGCTCACAGCACACTGACCGTGTTTCTGCACCTACTCCCTCCCATGCGGTTATACTGGTCTCCATGGCAGTTATTGCCAATGCGCATTGACTTCCTCTCCGGCTCCCAGCCCTATGGCAGAGTTGGAAAAGGATTGGGAGCGGATTGGGGCAAATCAAGATGCACTTTGCACAAGAGAGCTAATCAGGCATGGGAGGTGGCACATATGTTTCCCCAAATCCTAGGAAGTTAGTGCCCAGATGACAGGCACATAAGGATTGACATTTCCCTATGGGTTGGCTTCCCCATTTTCCACAATACCTGACTCCCCTCTGCACCCCCACAATCAGATTGCTTAACCTTTTCCTTTCAGAATCAAGCTACCTGCTAGCATGAGTATTGACAGTGCAAGTGGGAGGTGGGTGAATGGTGCATTTAATTCACGGATGGGTCTGAAAGATCTGGCAGCTCAGTTGGGGATAGTTTTTGTCTCAGTTGCCTGAATACCGCTGAAGAGGGAAGCAAAAGACTCCACCACTACCACTTAGCAACATGTGAAAAGGCGAGGGGGATGGGAAACACTGCAAACATATTTTGAGGACTTACCGCTGGCTAGCCACAGCTGCCTCTGTGTAATCCTGAAGCTCTTTGCCGAATGTCTCTGGAAGCAGAGGATTCCTGCAATCACTGGAGTGCTTCCAAATATCACCATGGAAATAGCGTAATGGTACTTGTCCAAGAGACCAACTAGAGGGGAGATGATGCCACCCATTCTGGCTAACATAGAACATAAACCCAAACTGGTCTGCCTAGTAACAGAGGAAAGCAGAGAAGGTGTGAACAGGATGCAGTAGAAGGTCTTTGCTTATGGGGTTGTCTCCAGTGGTCTAGATCCTTGTTCTGTTCTGCAGCGTAGCAGAATCCCAGTTCAAGACCTGATCAATGCCCTACTTCCCAGGACGTTAAGTGATGCTGGAAGTCAATCAAAAGCCTTTTGTCTTTAAATATCTGCAGAAATCTTCCATCTTTGCATTACCATCAGTAGGGGCAGTATTGTAGATAGAGCTCCAATGTTTGGAGAAGGATGCTTAAAGTAACCACAGGGCTCAATTCAGTGGGGTCTTGATCACTGACTGTAACTGATTATTGCGGAAAAAAAACAGTGGCCAAAGGAAGATGTTTTCCAAACAGGTTAACTTGATGAAACACCATCCATCAGTGGGTATATGGGAGGAAAAAGCAACAACTAGTGGATTCTGGTTTTGAGGAAAATAGCCAGCCCAGCTCCATGCTCCCAGGCCATGCTGCCTCTCAGACAGTAAACGACGCAGGTGGTCACCTGGTCTGGCGTCTTATCTCAACTCAAAGCCATTAATACAGAGCAATACTGTCTCTCTATATCAGTATGTCTGTGATCCACATCACCACAGCATCTTGGATTCAAATTAATCCATTTGATTTCTAGATCAAAACTGGAGACTGACCACTGCCTGTTCTACAATTGCAGAAAAGTTAAAGAGTGGGGCTGCTGAGGAATTAGAGTGGAGTATAGGAGGAAGGGCTATTTTTTCATCAGGGATTGATCCAGATCATCTGGAATCATAGAAAATAGAACTCTCTGGACTTTCTGAGCCACTATTTCACTCCTGAAAGCCTCCATTACCAGTGAAAATAATAACCCACCTAGTGGTGAAAATAGCCTAAGGATTTCAATCTTAGAGTAAACCCAGTTCCTGGGCAAAGGAAGGAGAGCTCACCTGAGAACTGTCGGGAACAGCTCTGCACAATACACACAGGAGGTAGATAAAGAGGCTGAGAGGGCAAACTTCCCTATCACAGCCAGCGTCATGACCACCGCCGGCAAATCTGGTGGCAAAAGGCAATACTGTTATACAAAGCTTATATAGGGGTGGGGGAGCGGTGAGCACAGTTAGCGCTGTCCCATACAGGCCTGCCAGGAGGCAAAGCTAGCATACATGTACCGCTACACTAAGGAACACACCTCCAATGGGAATCACCAGAACCAGCATCAAAGGATGGTTCTGCTCTGGAAAGCGACTGCAGAGATGGCAGCTCAGGGTTTCGCGTTTATCACGCCTCCCCAATTCCTAGATCAAATGTATTTGGTGTACCAAGTGCCAAGAGCCTTTCCCTAGCGACCTGCCCTACAAACTCACCCTGGATTCTGAAAAATAAGCTGAGTGTTTTTTCCTCTTCATCACTATAACCGGTAATCAGAGATTGCCCAGATCAGATTATGCTCTCAGTTATACCTTCTAGCCCCTTACCTTCAGATCATGCTTTTATTTACTCCTGTGTAACCCTCACCATCTTCACGTGCTCCCCAATGACCCCTGTGCAGCCCGGTTGACTTCAGACTATGCCCTTGTTGACAACTGCATAATGAGGGGCAGAATTTGACCCTGCAATTAGAACTTTTGCAATTGTGCGAATGATTTACTAGCCCAGTTAGAATCCAGTTACCATAGATGTCCTGGATCTGCAGAATCAACAGGAGTGAAAACTTATTTCTGGCATTGAAGTCAACAAATACTACTTGAGACACACACAGGGAGTCAATCCATGGGGTAAGTCCTTGTCAGACTAGAACCACACTTTATAGAATCCTCAAGGTTTCCAGAGCAACTTCAGCCACCTGCCAGTAGAGACCAACTTGTATTAGGTAACCAATTGCAGCCACTCTCTTGGATGGTTGTTTGAGATAAGTTACACTGTAATACCCTCTAGGAGCCAGATAGAGAGGGGCAGTGAATCATCCAGGTGAAGTCAGCAGAGTTCTATCAGCCGCTGACTTCACTGGATTTACACTAACATCAAATATAGCTCGTGATACTTCTGAGGGAGATTTTCAAAGGCACAAATAAGAATTATGCCCTCAATTCCAATTAACTTTCAGTGGTTAACTTTCAGAGCTGGCTGCAAAACTGCCCTTTCTGTCTTTGCAAATCTTTTCCATTATGTTCTTTTTTCTTATTTTTATGATTGTTTCTTATTTGTTATTATGGTAGCATCTAGGAGCCCCAGTCATGGACCAGGACCCCACTGTGCTAGGTGCTGTACAAATACAGAACAAAGTGACAGCCCCTGCCCCACAGACCATACAAATTAAGTATGAGACAAGAGAAAACACAAACAGTGGAACACAAGGAAACAATGAGATAATACTGTGTAAATAGACCAGAAAGACACAGGTGGGGGCAGGGGTAGAATATACAAGCAAAGCGATCGATGTGATGTTGGCTAATGGCACGTAAGTGCCACAGTTTTGGAGGAGGGGAGGGTTACTTAGGAGGGGATCAGCTACATGAAAAGAAAAGAGAAGGGAAAGGGGAGATGGGACAGCGCAGGGGTGGAGAGGCATAAGAACGGTCAAATGGGTCAAGACCAATAGTCCATCTAGCCCAGTATCCTCTCTTCCAACAGTGGCCAATGTCAGGTGCCCCAGAGGGAATGAACAGAACAGGTAATCATCAAGTGATCCAGCCCCAGTTGTCCACTCCCAGCTTCTGGCAAACAGAGGCAGTTGTGGAGTAAAGGTGAGGTGAAGAGACTCTGAGGAGGGAGAGGGAGAGTTGAGGCAAATAGCCTGGCAGCACAGAACAGAGTCAGAGAACAGTCATACAGTTTTGGCTGGAACATCCAGAAGTCCCCTGCTTGGGTCCTAGTGCACCCGGAGCGAGGGGGTCTGCAGAGTTCTGAGTCCAGAGAGCTGCTGGGGAATGAGGTGGCCCTTTTTAGTTTAGTTAATTAGCACAGGGGATTCAGATTTTCTAACCTACCTACCCAGATGCCAGCAGGCTATTGTCGCTACTCAAATCACTGGCTCTGCAACAAGCCCCAAGCACTGGCGAAGGCTGAAGCAAGCATGAATCGCTCCAGCCCGCTCCAGTCCCTTTGAAAAGTGCTAGTACAGAACCATGGCATCAGCATGTTCTAAAGAAATTTGTAACGAGTTTCCTTGCATCTTGTACAGTGCTGAGCACACTGCCGGCATTTCCAAAACAACAGGGGAAGGCAGTGAGATCACAGGCAGCAGGAGGGAAAAGAAGAGGAAAAAATGAGGAGGGTGGGAGGAAAAGAAAAACACTTCCAGCCCTTAAAAACTTCTCCTTGTCTTGCAAGAGGGAAGTGTCTCCTTGACAGGCACACCATGTTGTTCCACGGAGCTTGCCTGCGAGACTGGGGGAATCTTAAAGAACCAGGCATAGGTGCTGATTCCATGGCTGGAGCACCCAAAGGGAAAAATTAGTGGGTGCTCTGCACCCACCAGCAGCCAAGCTCCCCGCCTCACTCACCTCACCTCCACCTCCTCCCCCGCGTCCCCATTTCTCCACCTACCTCCCAGTGCTTGCCACCACTAAACAGCTGTAGCAAGTTCTGGGACGGGGATTTGGGGAAGGAGTCGGAATTGGGGAAGAGAGGGGGCAGAGTTGGGGGGAATGGGGGCAGGATGGGGCAGGGCAGGGGTGGAGTCAGGGCGGGACTGGGGGCGGGGGGGGTGAAGCACTCACCGTCGCCAGTAGAAGTCGGCATCTATGGAACTGGTAATGTAAAGAGAGAAGAAAGTAACACTAAGAAAATCCAGAAATTCATCAGGAATGGAGCCATGTGGGTGCCATCTCCAGAAAACATGGCTCAGGCACTGAAAGCAAGTGTTAGGAGTCAATAGAGAGGGCCCTAGTCAGCTGAGCTATGGAAGGAAAGAAAATGGAGTACAAAAGGAAAGTGTCTTGGACTCGACTGTTCCAGGTACTGGGTGGGTTGAGCTGCACTCCAGGGACTTGCTGTGTACCTTTTGGGATGCAGGTGATGATGAGACACGTGGCTCCGCCCAGGAGCAGAAAGCAGCCCTGGCATTTCTTCCTCCCAAACCACTGCAGTAGGAAGACACAGCCGAAGCGAGCTGGTATTTCAACAGCCCCGAACACAAGCTGCGTCAGGTAAATGTCCAAGCCAAAACTCCCCATGTTAAGGCTGAGGCCATAGTACACCAGGCTGTTCCCAAACCTGAAAGCAAAGCAGAGCAGAGTGTATACATCCCCAGGAGTGTGGTTAGCTTTAGGTGACCCCTGTTTCCATGGGGAGAAGACACATCCACTACTTGTGCTATAGAGTAAGTACTCCATGAAAGCCAAGGCATGGAGTGCTGGAAGACCCAGTGAGGGAGGTAATATCAAAATGGCTGCTACTGAGCCTGTACCACTGTAAGCAAATATTCCAGCAGCTGTGAGGACCAGGGGAAGTGCTGAATATATATGAGAAAGGTTCAAACAGCAATTTGTGCTGCATATCTGTAAGAAGAGTCAGGATGAGCTCTTCTCTGACATCTGGTGATGAATTGTGATGAGTTGTGGAAAAGAACTTCAGGGGCTGGTCTTGTTTGCATAGGCACACCCACTCTGCCTAGCATGACCCCACAGCTGCCCCAAATGGTCACTTAGGCTGCTGTGGGGATCCCCAGTTTCTCTGTTATTGGGGCAGGAAGAATACAGTGTTGATACCCTGATTATGTGAATCAAGGCCAGTGGAACTGTTTTATGATCAAGGGACTCACCATCAACTAAGTAGCACTCACTAGACAAGGGACATGGGTTCCAAAACCCAGTGAATTGAGAGAGGTTGGTGACAGGTATTTGTACCTGATGGGATGGGCCCTCTTTGAGGGCCTGAAACACCAATTGCACCTCTTCCTCTCTCCCCTGTTGAATATCAAAGCTAATTTTGATTCCATTAAGAGTCTAGTTACAGGTTGCTGTGCTGAATTCACTTTGGGCCAATGGCACTCCTACTACAAGCAGAAATCGCTAAGAGCTAAAATCACTAAAAAGCTAAGATCACAGAGTGCTGTGTTAACTAGTGGGGGAGCCTGAAGATGTATTGCTAAGTGGTTGGCAGAGTGGAGCAGTTTGTGGGACGGCTGAAGTGGCCCATGGGACGGCGAGTGGAGCGAAGCAGCTTGTGAGACGGTTGGAGTGGCCCATGGGATGGCAAATGGAGTGAAGCGGTGCAGAGTGGGGCAGTTCGTGGGATGGCTGGAGCGGCTCGTGGTGAAGGCTGCAGCAGAACCCCACAGAGAGGCAAGGCAGTCGGCCTTGGACGACGTAAGGTGCCCCTTAACATCCTGCATGCCCCTTTCTTCCCTCAGCCCCATTTCCATTCAGCTGGGGTATGTGTGTGTAGAACTCTGCAGATAAACTTTTGAACTCTAGGGCTGCAGGGACAGAGACTTTTGGGGTGTTGGACTTTTGAGACTTTGGGGTGATCTTTTGGGTGGTTGAACTTAAGATCCTGAGGGGAAAAACTTACTTGGGGTGGGTCTTTTGCTCACGGTTTGTGTTATTAATCCTGTTTGTGGTGTTTCCCCAACATAATGCCGCATTGTTTCCTTCCTTTATTAAAAGGATTTTGCTACACACAGACTCTGTGCTTGCGAGAGGGGAAGTATTGCCTCCTAGAGGCTCTTGGGGGCTGGTAAGTAATTGTCCCAGGTCACTGGGTGGGGGCTCGAGCTGGTTTTGCATTGCATTATTGAAACGGAACCCCTAGATGCTGAACCTGGCCCTTGTTGCTGCCAACTCAGACAGGCAGAATGAAATACATATGAAAGCCACAGGGGCAAATAAACTGGAGAATGAGCAAAAGGTTGCCCTGCTCTTAACAGTAGCAGGCATATTAGCCATGAGTGTACACAATGCATTCCAGGTGGGGAAAGACAGGAAAGCTTTGCAAAAATAAAGCAAATGTTGGAGCATCATTGTGTCATTTGAAAAAAAATGTTTCTTGTGAAAGATATATGTTCAGAATGAGAAAGTAGAACATAGAATGCAGGGAAACAATAGAGAGGTTTGTTAGACTTACAAACAGGTCTGCCAATATGGAAAACTAAAAGATTTCCTCACTAAAGGCCAGAGTGTCCTGCAGCGTACCAATAACAGCTTCATGAATGGTCACTAAGGAAGACGAACCTGACACTAGAAAGGGCAATATGTTTATGCCAGACAGCAGAACAAATACAAACCCTAGAGAGAAAGTCACAAAGCATATGACTCAGTAGCAGAGTTAAGCTAGCAAGGGAAAGGTTCACAGAAATTAAAATAGAAAACAGGAAACAATGCCAACGATGTGGCAACCAGCATGACCATAGGAAATACCCAGCATTTGGGCAAATATGTGGAAACTGTAATAAACTAACCATTGTGCTAAAGTGCGCAGAGAAGCAGGAAATTAAATTAAATGCAGAATGGGACTCCTCACGTGAAGAGGAAGACCTGTTCTTATGCATAATAAGGGTACACCAATTGTGGTTCCCTCTGTGATGAGAAGAAAAATATTGGAATGAATGCATAAAGGGCACCTTGGGAAGACCAAATCAAAAAGGAGAGCCAGAGAGATTGTATTCTGGCCACAGATGAATAGCGACACCAAAGAAATAGTGAGTAAATGTGGAACGTGTCAGATGTACATAGATTCCCAGCAGAAAGAATCAATGATATTGCAAAAGCAACTCACAGTCCATGGGACAAAGTCAGAATTCACATGTTCAGCGTGGGAAGACAAGATCACTTGAAAATAATTCACAAAGTGATCCTGTTATGGACAACGAGTCTGAACAGGGGTACATACAAGGACTGGAAGACTGTTGAAATGTTTCAGAGACTGATCGAGGGTTGTTCAGTCAGCTACTGTATTTGTTATAGTTTTTTTAGTTTATTTTAATAGTGTTTTAGTTCCATTAAGAAATTTAGAAAGGGCTCTGAAAAAGAAAAGGGATGCTATGGACTAAGGCCCCTCTGGAGTGCAGAGAGTACATTCTTTCTGCAATCATTTGATCATTTTTCTGTGAGGCATTGTATGCTGGGTAAGAGAAACATAGGAACATAGGACAGAGCGAAGTCAGAGGCTGCAGCTAAAGAATAGTAGGAAATTGTGTTACCTAATTTCTATACATAGTGTCTGTGCTTAATAAAGGGTTTATCTAAAACTGTTCCACTTGTCCCTAAGATATCACTTTAGTCATATCTGCACTGGTGCTTTTAATAGATCCTTGCTATAGCCGTATAGGTTTGGGCAGTGACTGCGGAGATCTCACAAGGAGAGCAGTAATCAGATGGGAGGCCTTTAAGGATAGTCCAGGGTCTACAGGAAATAGTTCTCTTGATATAGCAGGTGGCACTCTGAGTCATTGCTGAATCAATGACCTACCCTGACATTAGTATATGGCACTTCTACAGCCCCTTACAAACATTCATTTTCACCTATGAGAGGTAGGGTTACCCTCCACTTTAGAGATGGGGACCTGAGACAAAGAGAGGTTAAGTGACTTGCCCAAGGTCACCCAGAGTCTGTGCAAAGCTAGGAACTGAATCTAAATCTTTTGAGTCTCAATTCAGCATTATGATCACAAGGCTATCTTTCATCTTTATTATTCATGAAAAAAACATGTGGTGTTGTTTCACAGAACAGTACATTTGCTCATTCATCTCTTAAGGGAGTAAGAAGATGACACACATTAATATGAAACCGAAGACACATTAGGTGGCTTTACAAAATTTCAGTACACCAGATATCCATTCCTTTTTTTTAAGGAGTTATAAAATGGAGAAATATTTGAAGGACTTACCAGGCATAACACATAATTAAAGTCGTTTTCCTCAAGCGTGGCTTCCTGAAGAGATCCAGGATATTTCCAGATTTGCTCTTTTTTCAGGTGTCATCTTCAAAATTCACAAGCAAAAGGGTCAAAATATAAAAGAGAAACCAATGGCTGGATCCAACTCCTACTGAAGCCAAAGGAAAGACTTCCAGCAACCCCAGGGAAATTAGATTGGTACCAAGAGGGTTCTGGTGATGAGAGGCAGAGAACTGCAGCATGACCGTTCCCTTTTCTGCTTGAGTTGTGGCAAGGACCTGTACCCAGGCGAGTGCCCTAACCAGCAAGCTATTCTGGGGTCTCTCTCTCTCTCTCTCTCATGCACACACACTTCCATCCCGAACCTAAGAATCCTTCCCGTTGAAACTGACCTTTTTGTGCAAAAAGTTTCGGTTTTAACCAATCAGTATTTTTCTGACCAAAAAAACCCAAAACCTTTCATCAAAAGATTTCTGAACAGCCCTAATTAGAAGAGCCTGGCTAGTATCTTTGCTGCCCCATGTACGTGATCTGGCCATGAATTTGTCATCCAGGGCAATGGGAGGCAGATGGAGTTTTCAACGACTTGCAGGATTTTGAAGGGACAGTACAGTTACTTCCTTGTGAAGCGTTTGCAAAAGTCACATCAAAGGAGCACAACCTCTGACTTTCTTACCCCATTTTTGGCAAACAAGAGTTGGCATTAGAGGCTCCTTGGAGGATAAGAAAATAACATGAATGCACAGCGATGAGGTTTTTGCTCATATGAGGTTTGAGAGCATTGGGTTTCTATGGGGAGATTTTGAAAATTCCCTAAGGAATTTATGCACAGAATTCCCACTGACTTGAAACACGTGCATCTAAATCCATTAGTTGCTTCTGAAAATATCTCTCCCTTCCCCGCCCTCACACACATTTTAGGTCATTTGCAAGAAGATTCAAAGAGAATTTCCCCCAAGAGCTGCTTACCAAGAAAACTTTCCTTCATGGTCCTTGTGGCACTGAAACTACAAGGCCTGAAACCAGGTGATCAGTGCTTGAGCCTAGGAAAGATTTGGGGAGTGTAGCAAGGGCTGTATTGACATTGCAAGCTGTCACCTTAAAAGTGAGGGAGAGGAGCAGGGCTCCTGCTTGCAGGCTATGGGGTTCTGTAGGGAAGGATGCCAGCTAGGCCTAGCAGTAAGCAGCCTAAAATAAGACAACGTGAGTTATATATCTGTATTTTAGGGAGTAGCTGACTTTGTCTTGCTCTGTTTTGGGGTTCTTGTGTGTCCTTCAGAATTCTAAGAAATAAAAGTCTTGAACTGTAACTTTCCAGCAAGGCTTTTTTTGTCTATCTAACTTCTGTGTATGTGTATGCTGTGAACATAGCTGTTTGTTCACAGGAAGCACAAGAGCCATTAAAATATTTTTAAAGCTCTTTTATCCATTTATATAAATATTTATGCTCTGGCTCTCTTTCCCCCTCCCCCTCCCACAAGAGATTTCCGACTCTCCATGTGCAGTACATTTTTCAAATGGACCGCCTGACTCCAAACCTTTTAGGAGAGTGACCGACTCCCATCTCAACACCCGTTACCTGATCCAGCAGTTCTGGTGGGATGCTTTGCTTATTTTCACACACTGCCTTTGAAGCAGTTTTTTGGCTTCCTCTATCCTCCCTTTCATTGCAAGCCAGCGAGCAGATTCTGGAAGGACCCTACAAAGTGGTTGAAAAACCACAGTTACCCACTTAACTGTATCCCTAACTTCATCTACCTGATATGTCTTCAGTGCTATTACCTTCAATCTGATTGTGCTTGTTTACAATAGGAGACATGCAGATCTTCTGAGGCAATATGGCTCAGGTTTGTATTTGGGGGGTGCTTTGTTTCAATAGAAACAATTGTATTGTGCTGCCTACAGTTAGGCTCTTAAATCAATATTAAGGCACCTCAATAAAAGTGGCGTGATAGTCAAATACACTGAGCTCCCATTAACTTTGTATACGACTTTACAAGATCAGGGTATAATGTGAAATAACCTCCCCTTTGATGTGTAGATGAATCCACTCCGTAAAGCCCGTGTGTAACCTGGATCACAAACAACTAGGGTGACCAGATGCAGGGGCGGCTCCAGGCACCAGTGCTCCAAGCATGTGCCTGAGGCGGCAAACCACGGGGGGCGCTCTGCTGGTCGCCGCGAGGGCGGCAGGCAGGGTGCCTTCGGCAGCTTGCCTGCGGAGGGTCCACTGGTCCCGTGGCTTCAGCGGACCTCCCGCAGGCACGCTTGTGGGAGGTCCGCCGAAGCCACGGGACTAGCGGACCCTCCATGCTTGGGGCGGCAAAACGTTTAGAGCCACCCCGACCAGATGTCCCAATTTTATAGGAACAGTCCCAATTTTGTGGTCTTTTTCTTATACAGGCTCCTATTACTCCCCACCCCCATCCCGATTTTTCACACTTGCTGTTTGGCAGGCCTGCACAACTCGTAAAGCAGTGAGGGCCACATTACTCCAAAGAGAACAGCTGAGGGCCAAAACCTCCCAGCCCCGCAGAAACACCCTGCCCCAGTGCCGCCCCACCAAAACAGCTGTGGGCCAAAAAGGAAGGTTAGGGGTGGGGAGATGATACTTTATTTTAAATCAACCACGGGCTCCCAGCTGAAGAGGTGGCTGGGAGCCCTCAGGGGCAAATTAAAGGGCCTGGGGCTCCGGCGGCTGGGGGAACCCGGCAGGGCCGGCTCTAGGTTTTTTGCTGCCCCAAGAAAAAAAAAATTTGGCTGCTCCCCGTCCCAGCCCTGGGCTCCCCCCTGCACCCCCCTGCTGCCCCAGTCCTGGGCTCTCCCCCCTCTCACACCCTCTGCTGCCCCAGCGCTGGGCTTCCCCCTTTCCTCCTCACCAGTGCCCTCCCCCCACCCTGCTGCCGCCCCAGCCCTGGGCTCAGCCCCCTCCACCCACACCCCCTGCAGGACA
>NC_133770.1:14099717-14120200 GCF_003597395.2 Chelonoidis abingdonii | reverse complement strand
GGGAGGGTCTCAGGAGGGGGCATCTGGGGACAAGGTGAAGGGAGGCTTAGATAGGGGCTGGGGTCCCAAGGGGCAGGGGTCTCGGGAGGGGGCAATCAGGGTACAAGGAGCAGCGGCATTTAGATAGGGGGTGGGGGGCAGTTAGGGGCAGGGGTCCCAGGAGAGGAGTATCAGGGGACAAGGACCAATGGTGCTTAGATAGGGGGTGCAGGTCCTGGGGGGTAGTTGGGGCATGGGTCCAGGGAGGCAGCAGTCAGCCCAGAGCCCTTTCATTCTCAGCCGCGGCTGGGATTTAAAGGGCTCAGGGCTCCCCGCCACTGCGGGCAGACCAGAGCCCTTTGATTCTCGGCTACAGCTGGGATTTAAAGGGCTCTGGGCTCCCCACAGCTGCCGGCAGCCCAGAGCCCTTTGACTCCCAGCCGCGGCTGAGATTTAAAGGGCTCTGGGCTGCCTGCAGAGCGCCGTGTGCGGCGGATTTAGAATCCCCCGAGGGCTGCACAGTGAGGCTCTGCGGGCTGCATATTGTTCAGGCCTGCTGTTTGGTCATCCTACAAACACTGCAAAGGGTGGGAAGAGCTCTCTGGCAAAAGCACATTTACCATATGTAAAAGAAAAGACCAAACATTGGGGCCGATCCAGCAATCTGCAACAGCTTCCACTTGCGAACCCCATAAGCTAAGCCAGCCAAAGCCATCTGTCCAATGGAAAAGCAGCAAAAAGAGGTAGCTACTGGATGTGTCCGGTAGGAGACTCCAACCCATTCAGTGCCTAGAAACATTAACACAGATTGAACTCCTAAGAATCCTAATGGTTCAGCACCATTTAAAGGACTTTTTTTCTATTCCAGATAAGTATAAAATAATAATTCCCTACCTCTCAGTACTGCTGAGAGTCTTGCTTAACTGACCTTTGTGAATCTCCAGGGAAAAATGCTCCATACATGTAAAGTATGTTATTAAGAGAGGGGCTTTCGTGACTATGTGTAGACAGTGATCTCAGAGATACAATAGCCTACAACCACTCATGGGAGATACTGATGACAACCCGAGCACAAACCAACCAACATTTCATATTCTCCAACTATGCTTTCTGCCTGCCTCCCACCAAATACTGGGCCAGATTCTCCTCTTCCCTTCACTGGTGCCACTCCCCTGACTTCAATGTGATTACTCCTGATTTACACCAGTGTGAGAGAAAGACCAGTCCCACTGTATTTAAAAGACATTACATTGGAAGCACATTTTTAAAAACATGTAGTGCGTAATTACAGAACACTTTTTTCCAGCAGCTTTTTCATTGCCTTTTGTAAGACGACAGATATTGTAAAGCTAAAACATCTCTAGTAGTGAGGAAATCTTACCTAAAGCCAACATGCTTATAGTGAAACCAGACACAGCAAAACCCACAAGACATCTCAAAGCCATGTAGACATAGAAATTTGATGCAAAGGCTACTCCAACACCAAATGCCCCCATCATAAGCATGGAAAGCAACGTAACCGGACGCCGCCCTATCCTGGGAGAGGAAACATATTTGTAAATCTCTGAGGCTACTGTCAGCATTCTCTCCTAAAACAGTCGGAAGAGCACCTGAGTACTATTGTGATGGGCATCAATGTAAGAGCCTGGATTATTGGTGGTTGATACAATGCCGAAAGAAAGTGTTTAAATAGTATTGCTGTAGAATCAGAGTTCTGATTAAGATTATTGGAAGTGACTCCTGATTTTGGATCCCCAACTTGACATATCTTAAAGAGGCCTGGCTTTCACAGGGTGGGTGGCTCAGCGCTTTCTGAAAAAACAGATCCCTTTAAAGTGGTGTGAGCAGAGCATAGGGTGACCAGATGTCTCAATTTTATAGGGACAGTTCAGGTATTTGGGGTTCTGTCTTATATAGGCACCTATTACCCCACACCCTCATCCTGATTTTTCACACTTGCTGTCTGGTCACCCTAGCTGGGTACCCAAAAGGATTTCTTCTAACAGCAGACAATCTCCCTGGGAGGGATTGTGAATGGGAGCTAGAAGATAATCAGTGTGTGGACATACCTTCTGAAATACTCCACAGGACAGAGCAGAGGGCAAAGCAATGGACACTTTTGAATGGATTTGAGAAACATCCAAGGGACATTTAATTAGAGACCATCATAATGGGACACTTCCTGAGGGACTCTCACATCTCTCCTCTTTTGAGGTAACTGGGGTCACACCAGAAAGATGTTTATTTCTTAGTTTATACTTAAAACACAATCATACCCACCAAATCCACTTCAGTTCTCCCCATGTTTGAATTGCCCTGTACATTCTGTCTTCTGTGTCTCTTAGAGAAGTTTAGCAACTTAGGGCAGGAGCGACCTTAGTGCATTGTTAGCAGTAAATACAAGCTTGCAGAGCTCCATACACCCCTTCTTAACATAAGAAAGGGACAGAGGGTACCTGTCACTGCCCAGCACTTGCCTTCTTTGTGTAGGAAAAGAACACAAGTAGAAGGGGATGAGGTAAAATGGGAGCAGGGAACTGTGAAGAGAATAGTGAGACTGAGGTGGTTGAGGGAGGCGGGATGGAAGAAGTTCAGAAAATGCCCCACCATCGCCAATAGCAACCTTTTAATCTGTGTCTTTCTGATCTATTTACATTGCAATCACTTTGGGGAAGACTGTTACTATTGGCTTCTTGTACAGCATATGGCACAATGGGCTGGTTGAAAATTTCTGTCAAAATGTTGGACAGAAAATTGGGTGTTCCACAATTTGAAATTTTTCACAAAGAGTGGCTGCTTTCTGTGAGGAAAAGTTCATTTTTTGTTTGAAATCAAATGCCTGAAAAAAGCCAAAATATTTCAATTTGGATATACTTATGCGGCGACTCATGGCAGTTGTAGTCCACTGCCTCTTCTTGTAGCATTGGTAGGAATATTTCTGTGGGTTAGTGTGCTGTTCAGTAGTGTGGTGGAAATATTCCTTGAGTCGGAGACGGCAAAAGTAGGATTCCAGGTCACCGCAGAACTGTATCATGTTCGTGGGGGTGGTGGGGCAGAAGGAGAAGCCCTGAGACAGGACAGACAGCCCCGCAACCTGTAGCAAATACTCACCAGCAACTACACACCACACAACAGAAATACTAAGCTAGGAACTAATCCCTGCAACAAATGGTGTTGCCAACTCTGTCCGCATATCTATTCAAGGGACACCATCATAGGACCTAATCACATCAGCCACACCATCAGGGGCTCGTTCATGTGTACATCTACCAATGTGATATATGCCATCATGTGCCAGCAATGCCTTTCTGCAATGTACATTGGCCAAACCGGACAGTCTCTATGCAAAAGAACAAATGGACACAAATCAGACATTAAGAATTGTAACATTCAAAAACCAGTAGGAGAGCACTTCAGTCTCCCTGGACACTCAGTAACAGACTTAAAAGTGGCCATTCTTCAACAAAAAAACTTCAGAAACAGACTTCAACTAGAAACTGCAGAACTGGAATTAATTTGCAAACTTGACACCATCAAATTAGGCCTGAATAAAAACTGGGAGTGAGTGGGTCACTAAAAAAAAATTAATTTCCCCTCAGTTGATATTCACATCTTCTTGTCAACTGTTGGAAATGGGTCACATCCACCCTAATTGAATTGGTCACATTAGCACTGACTCCGCCCACCATGTGGTAAGACAACTCCTATCTTTTCACGTGCTGTGTATTTATACCTGCTATTGTATTTTCAACTCCATGCATCTGATGAAGTGCGTTTTAGCCCACAAAAGCTTATGCCCAAATAAATTTGTTAGTCTCTAAGGTGCCACAAGGACTCCTCATTCTTTTTGCTGATACAGACTAACACAGCTACTCCTCTGAAACCTGTTAAAATACACCTCCCATGATGCACTTGATTCCCTCTCCAAGAGGGGTAACAGTAGTGATTCATGGGAGATGTAGTTCAATTTGGGAGCTTGGCTGGGGCAGGGTGCACAAGCTCCGCGCCAGCCAGGTGAGGGTTAATGAACTGCTATGGGCTTAAGCAGCCCTACCCCGCCATACCTGAAGGTATATCAGGCTTGGAAGTAAGGCATGAAAAGGCAAAGTCTAGCTCTGTCAGCAACAGCAGCCCTGGAAGGGGGATAGACCTTCATAGATTCCAAGGCCAGAAAGACCATTGTGGTTATCTAAGCCTGACCTCCTGTGTGTAACACATGCCATAGAATTTCCCCAAAGTCATTCCCAGTGAAGATCTTTTAGAAAAACATCCAATCTTGATTTAAAATTTGTCAATGATGGAGAATCCACCACAACCCTTGGTAAATTGTTCCAATGGTTAATTACTCTGACTTAAAAATTTACACTTTATTTCTAGTCTATATTTGTCTAGATTAAGGATCTTGTTATACTTTTCTCAGCTAGACTGAACAGCCCATTATTAAATATTTGTTCCCCATGTAGATACTAATAGACTGTAATCAATACACGCTCTCTCTGTTTAAATACACAGGTTGAGTTCCTTGAGTCCATCACTATAAGGCAGATGTTGTAATCCTTTAAATCATTCTCATGGCTGTTCTCTAAACCTTCTCCTAGGTATCAACATCCTTCTTGAACTTTGGGCAGCAGAACTGTTCAGTGTTCCAGCAGCAGTCACACTAGTGCCAAATACAAATGTAAAATAAATAACCTCTCTACTCCTGCTCAAGATTGCCCTGTTTATTCATCCAAGGATTGGTCACAGTGTCCTACTGGGAACTCATGTTCAGTTGATTATCCACCATGACCCTCAAATCTCTTTCAGAGTCACTGCTTCCCAGGATAGAGTTCCCCCCACCCACCAGCAAGCCTGTAAGTATGGCCTGTGTTCTTCATTCCTAGGTGTATACATTTAGCCACATTTAAAATGCCTATTTTTGACTTGCGCCCAGCTTACCAAGTGATCCCGATCACTCTGTATCAGTGTCCTGTCATCTTCATTATTTACCACTCCCCCAATTTTGTGTCACCGGAAAACTTTATCAGTGATGACTATGTTTCTTCCAGGTCACTAATAAAAATGTTAAATAGCACAGGGCTAAGAACCAATCCCCGCAGGACCCCTCCAGAAACACACCTTGTTTGATGATGATTCCCATTTACGATTACAGTTTGAGACCTATCAGTTAGCCACTTTTTTAAAACTTTATTTTTACTGTTTTTATATAAAATATAAGCATAAAACAAAACAGATATAAATATGTACACAAAGTGGCAATAGCATATAAAAAAGTTCAATGTTCATTGAAAAACAAACAAAAACAGAAAACCCTGAACCCATAAAGGTCATGCAGGGTATTAATTACTGAAGTGATTTAATAGCTAAATAAGTGAGAACATAGTCTATGAGTATCAGGGATTAATGTATGCTAAGATGCAAAGGTATGCAATAGTTTCACGTGTGACCAGATGTCCTTGTATTTTTTTCACATTTCTCTGGACTAGATGATGTCTCAATCCTATAATTCTATATTGCATCAACACTATTACCTTTATCAACAAAATTTATAATCTCATCAAAAAGATGTCAAGTTAGTTTGACATAGGGTGACCAGATGTCCCAATTTTATAGGGACAGTCTCGATTTTTGGGTCTCTCTCTTATATAGGCTCTTATTACCCCTCACCTCCTGTCCCGATTTTTCACATTTGTTGTATGGTCACCCGAGTTTGACAGGATCTATTTTCCATAAACCTCATGTTAATTGGCATTAATTATAGTAACCTCCTTTAATTCTTTATTAACTGAGTCCCATATCAGCCTTCCTTTATCTTGCTCTTGATCGATGTCAGACTAACAGGTCTATAATTACTCAGGTCATCCCATTTACCCTTTTTCAATATTGGCATATTACTTTCTTCCAGTCTTATGGAACTTCCCTAGTGTCCCAAAATCTATTGAAAATCAACATTAACAGTCCAGCAAGCTCTTGCTCTTTTAAAAACTCTGGGTGCAAATTATTCAGACCTGCTGATTTAAAAATGTCTGACTTTCATAGCTGCTATTTAACATCTTCTTGAGATATTACTGGAATGGGGAAAGTTATCACCATCATAGGATGAAAATACCCCCAAATACATAACAGAAATATTTATTGAACACTTCTGCCTTTTTTGCATTATCATTGATAAATCTACCATTTACATCCAGTAATGGACAAATAATATTTTTAGCATACTTTTTGTTCCTAATATACTTTTAAAAAACTTCTTTTCATTGTCCTTAACACTGCTGACCACAGATTCCTCCTTGTGTCCTTTAGCTTCTCTTATCAATTTGCTACAATTCCTAACTTCTGATTTATACTTATTACTATCAACTTTGCCTTTATTCCACTTGTTATATATATATTATAGCTGCCTTCACTTCCTTTCTAAACCGGGTCTTTTTTTTTTTTTTAAACCAATATGACCTTCTTCCTCAATTGTGGGAGTGTGACTCTTTGGGCATCTAGTAAAGTGTTCTTAAGCAATTCCCAATTATTATTCACATTTTTCTGATTAAATTCATTCTCCCAACTGATTTGACTCATAATTGTTTTCAGCTTTATGAAACTGTCCCTTTTAAATTACCAAGTATACATATCACCCAACTCGACTTTATTCTGTTTGTGCATTATGAATATGACCAAGTCATGATCACTTGTACCTAAGGTTACCATTAATTTTTGGTTCTGTAATTAGTTCCTTTTATCTGTTAAGATGAGGTCTAAAAATAGAATTCGACCATGCTGGATGCAATACTTTTTGAATTAGAAAATTGTCATCTGTGATATTTAGAAATTCCAAGGATGTTTTAGTACTGGCAGCACAAGACCTCTAGCATGTGTCACTCAGATTGATATCTCCCATGATCATCCAGCTTTTCTCCCCTACACATTATAGATAGGTGTGTAAGGAGGCAGTCATCCTGTGCCCTAGTGTGATTTGGTGATCTGCAGCAGACACCAACGAATATCCCATCTTGTGCTTTATCTGTTAGGACATTGATCCATAAGCATTTAAGATTATTTTCTTCCAAGTTATCAGTAACTCAGAAACAGATAAAGCCATTTTTGACAGAGTGCCACTCCTCCTTCCCTTTTGCTGACTCAATCCTTCCTAAATATGTTATAACCATTGATTTAACATTCCAGTCATGGGAATCATCCCACCAGATTTTAGTAATACCAACTATATCAAATTTATGCTCATAAACAAACAATTCCAATTCTTCTTTTTCACCCAGGCTCCTAGTATTGACATATTGGCAATTAAAGAATTTCTTCTCTCAAGGTCCTTTCATTCCTTGATTAATTTTGTTCTCAACATCTCAATTTTGCATTGTGCTTGTATCTTCTCTCTTTCTACCTTACCCCTTTTGTTAGTAGTTTCATGCCCTCCTGACAACTCTAGCCAGCCTGCTCCCAAGAAGATGGGTTCTTCTTCTACTGAGGTGGAAGACATCCAACTATACAGCTCCATCCCCATGGAAGGTGAGCCAATGTTACACAAGATCAAAACACTTTATTCTATGCCACTTATCTAAACAGCAGTCTTCCGGAATCTTCTGCCTTCTGTCTTCCTTCACTCATGGGACAAGAGCAATCTCAGAGATCACTTGGACATTTTTCCTCTTCAGCATGCTTCCGAGTTCCTTGAAGTCATCTACTACCTGTGAAAGAGCCTGCAATGCAGTGTCTTTCGTGCCAATATGAGCTATCACCAATGGATTCTTTCCCATCAATTTCAAAATCTTATCCAATCTGAGAGTGACATATCATATGTTGGCTCTGGGAAGGCAGCACACTGTCATGTTGTCCACCTGTCCCTTCTAGACTGTTCTTTCAGTTCTTCTGAGTATTGAATCCCCAACAAGGATTGTCTGACTTCCTCAGACAGGCAGTTGGAGAAGTCTTTGTGGGCAAGCATGATTTTCTTAAGGGTTAGGCCAAGTTCCCATCTGCAGTCATGTCCCGTATAACTCTCCATTCCCTTGGACCAGCTGGATCTGTAGAGGTATCTTCCATAGCTTCCACACTGAGGACCTGGTACCTTCAAACCACAGCTTCCAGAAAAGGGCCTGGCTGAGAACACAGACACAACTGCTGTCTGAACCCCCTGAGAAGAAGGTGGGCCAGACCCTGAAGGGGCCCATTAAACCTCTTACACTGATTTGCCAGAGGACAATGGACTGGACAACGACCTGCCAAAGGCTCCTTGACGGAAGGGAGCCTGCTCCCTTCATGTCAGTTAGTTTGGTTTCCCTTTTTGGAGTTTTGACAGCCCTGGAATGTGTAGACTCCTGGGGCTCAGCCGGACCTATGCTGCCAACCACCCAGACATTGTGTATTGGATGCTGGGTGAGTACAGGGTCCTGTCGCACTAACGGGGAGCTTTGGGAGGGCAAGCCCATGACACTGCCCTAGGAAAAAGAAAGGGTACACAAGGCACCCAAACTACAATCCCCATGACAATGAGGCACATTGGCAGCATTCCTAAAGCAATTTTTTTCCTGTTTTCAGCTGAAATGTTTCTGGTATTTACATTTTCACAAACAGTTTCAAATTTTTCTCTGGAAAATGCAGACAAATTAAATTAACCATTTTCCTCAGAATTTTCCATAGAATCCCCCCATTTTCAACCAGCTTTAATAATAAACAGCCACAGAAATGACTGAGTAACTTGCCCTAGTCTACAGGGCACATCAGTGCCAGGGCCTAGGCTCCAATGCTCAAGCCACACCAGCCCTGTGGCTGCGAGGATCTATACTATCCACCCCCAAGCGAGGTTATGCTGCTGACTTTGTGCAGGTTGATCATTCTGTCTCCTTACCTGTCACTTAATGAACTGGAGATCACAGCTCCAAGGAGAAGTCCTAGCATGTAAATGGATTGGGAGATGTCATTTAGCTCTTTTTGGTCACATACCAGGTCAAAATGAAAGAAGGAAACAAAGTAGGTTTCATTTTAAAGGGGCTTGATTTGGTAGCTGGATTCATGATGTGCTAGCAGCACAAACATTCCCAGAGAGAACTGGAAATTAAGGTACGCGGCCTATAACGCCAAAACCACCATTCACCTACCAAAGCACCACCCCAGTCAGCATCTAGCGTCACTTGAGTCTTTGATGTGTTCATAGGTAATACTAACCAGAAAGATCAGCCTTACACGGTCATTCAGTCCGTCTCCCTATTAGGGCAGGATTGTCCACAAGCAATGGAGATTTCAGTACTTCCCTCGAGAGACTATTCCATCATCTAAGGGATCTCACTGTAAGGATGCTTTTCTCAATATTCAGCCTTTCATAAATTGATTCTACTATCCTTCATTTCTCTGATACCATAAGTGCCACAGTAAACTGCTCCTCTTCCTTTTTGGCGTTACACTCCTTCAGAGAGGTGTAAAACGTGTCCTCCTTTGCTATGTGTTGACCAACCAATTCACATTTTTTACTCTTTCTTCAATAAGTACAAGAACTTAAGCCTCCTGATTCTTTACTCTCTTCTGAGTTTCCTGTACTTTCTTAAAATGGTAATGAGTAGAGCTGGTCAAAATCAAAAACAAGAACTTGCAAATGTTTTGAAAGCTTTTTATTTTTATTTTGAATTTACTTCTTCAAAAAAATTTACAAAAAAGCTTTACATGTCTCAGTTTCTTCCTTTCCCCCCTTTCTCTTTTTTGTCTCTTAAAACAGGGGGGAGGGGCAATAGGAGAGAAAATAAGAAATTGAACAATTTTGGTTTTCATTAAAAACCTGGGAAATTTTAAAACCCACTTTATTTTGCAAAATTATTTTTATATAAATATATACATATTTTCTGGCAAAAAATGGTTTTTTTTTTGTTAACAAATTTTCAACCGGAGGTAGTAAAGAGGTATTAAGAACCAAACTCAATATTTCAAGTGCATTGCACCAGAGATACCGGGAGAACCTGTTCTCACTGCCCCACGCTGTAACACCGCTACGTGGATAGGCTGCAGACTATCCACCAAGGTTCTTTTGAGGTCATCCATCACCATGACTCAGCCCTGTACATGGTCTTATGTTCTTGTGTATTGTCAACCAATTCCTTACAGATAGAGGCCCTTCTTTCAGACAAGTTAGCATAGTTATAGCCAGCCTGTTCAAAAATAGCTCACTGAAAGGCAGAGGTGTGCTATCCTGAGCTTCTGTCTTCCTGACAGCAGTGGGCGAACTTTTACTTCTTCAAAGCCTTTCACAATAAACACTAGACTAGAGCCAGGAAGGGGATCCATCATCTAGCCTGGATTCAGATGCTTAGAAGGCAATTTTGGAGCATCTAGAGTAGGTATAAAATGTGACAATTAACACAGTACTCCAGAAGGCTTAAGGAGTCCAATTAGAATGCATAGATTTGGAATCTATCATTTGATTTATGCTTGGCCAGTGACTCAGGAAGGAACTTAGTGACACCATATATAAAGTGCCAAGTTGTCCCATAATTGCACTTTACAAAAGAGTTTCCCACTGGTGCTTGCCCTGGAGAGCTTGAAATCTCAAGCGAAGGGAAGATGAGGCATGGGAATGGATTGAGCCATAATAAATTAGTAGAAGAAAGCAAAACAAAAAAAAGGAGGGGTTTCTAGGAGACCTTAAAATATGGAAAGGGAAGATGGTAGTTGTGGGCATGGCTTTTCCAAACCTAGCGGGCAGCACGATAAAAGGGCTGGAAGTTGTGAGAATAGGTGCTAGAGCTAGGAGTGCTGGGATGCTGACACACCCCTTAGCTTGAAGTGGTTTTCATCATATACAGGGTTTACAGTTTGATTCAATGGCTTTCAGCACCCCCACTACACAAACTGTTCCAAGCACCCCTGGTTGTGAGTGGGAGAAGAGGATGGAAGGAGAGAACACAGGACAGAGCAGGGAAATCAAGGGTGAGGTACAGTTAGGGACAGAGCTTTCACTGTATGCTGTTAGAAGATAAGTTCCTAAGAACATAAGAATGGCCATAAGGGTCAGATCACTGGTCCATCTAGGCCACTCTCCTGTCTTCTGACACTGGCCAGTGCCACATCCTTCAGAGGGAATGAACAAAACAGTGCAACTATGGTGTGATCCATCCCCTGTTGTTTAGTCCCAGCTTCTGGCAATTAAGAGATTTAGGGACACCCAGAACATGAGGTCAAGTCTCTGACCATTTTGGCTAATAACCATTGATGGATCTATCCTCTGTGTACTTACCTTATTCATTTTTCAACCCAGTTATACTTTGTGCCTTCACAAGATCCCCTGGCAACAAGGTCCACAGGTTGTGTGTGCATTGTGTGAAGTATTAATTCCTTTTGTTTTAAACCTGCTGCCTATTCATTTCATTGGGTGACCCCCTGATTCTTGTATTATAAGGGGTAAATAACACTTCCTTATTCACTTTCTTCACACCAGTCATTATTTTATGGAATTCTATCTTATCCCCCCCTTAGTCATCTCTTTTCTAAGATGAATAGTCCCAGTCTTTTAAATCCCTCCTTCTATGGAAGCTATTCAATACCCCTGATCAGTTTCCAGTTCTAATATATCTATTAATTATTTATTTATTTCTAGATGGGGCAACCTGAGCTGCAAGCAGCATTCACGGTGTGGGCATACCATGGATCTATATAGTAGCATGATGATATTTTCTGCTTTATCTTCCATTTTCTAATGGTTCCTAACACTGTCTGCTTTTTTGACTCCCGCTACATATTGAGCGGATGTTTTGAGGGAACTATCCACAATGACTGCAATCTCTCTTCCTGGAGTGGTAACAATTAATTTAGACCCTACCATTGTGTATGAATAGATGGGATTATTTTTTTTCCCAACGTGCATTACTTTGTACTTATCAACAGTAAATGACATTTACCATTTTGTTGCCCAGTCACCCAGTTTTGTGAGACCCTTGTAATTCTTCATAGTTAGATTTGGACTTAACTGTCTTGAGTAGTTTTGTATCATGTGCAAATTTTGCCACCTCACCTGTTACCCTTTTTTCCACATTATTTATGAATATGTTGAACTGCACTGATCCCAGTACAGATCCTTGGGGGGCACTGCAATTTACCTCTCTCTATTGTGAGAACTAACCATTTATTCCCACCCTGTTTCCTGTCTTTTAACCAGGTACTGATCCATGAGAGGACCTTTCCTCTTATCCCATGACAGCTTGCATTGCTTTAGAGCTTTGATGTGGTGCCTTGTCAAGGGCCTTCTGAAAGTCCAAGTACACTATATCCACTAGATCACCCTTGTCCACATGTTTGTTGACCCCCTCGACAAATTCTAATAGATTTCTGAGGCATGATTTCCCTTTTAAAAAGCCATGTTGACTTTCTTCCCCAACATATTAAGTTCATCTATGTGTCATATAATTCTGTTCTTTACTATAGTTTCAACCCACTTTCCTGGTACTGAAGTTACGTTTACTGGCCTATATTTGCCAGGATCACCTCTCAAGCCTTTTTTAAAAATCAGTGTTACATTAGCTATCCTGCAATCATCTGATACAGAGGCTGATTTAAGTGATAGGTTACATACCACAGTTAGTAGTTCTGCAATTTCATATCTGAGTTCCTTCAGAACTCTTGGGTGAATACCATCTGGGCCTGGTGACTTATTACTGTTTAATTTATCAATTTGTTCCAAAACCACCTCTATTGACACTTCAATCTAGGACAGTTCCTCAGATTTGTCACCTAAAATGAATATCTCAGATGTAGCACTCTCCTTCACATCGTCTGCAGTGAAGACAGATGCAAATATTCATTTAGCTTCTCCACAATGACCTTGTCTTCCTTGAATGTCCCTTTATCATCCAGTGGCCCCACTGACTGTTTGGCGGGCTTCCTGGTTCTGTTATACTTCTAAAAAAATGTAATGTTAGTTTTTCTGTCTTTTGCTAGTTGCTCTTCAAATTCTTTTTTGGCCTGCCTCATTATGCTCTTACACTTGACAGATTCTCCTTTCTATTTTCCTCAATAATTTAACTTCCACTTTTTAAAGGATGCCTTTTTGCCTCTAAACTCCTCTTTTACTCTGTTGTTTAGCCTTAGTGACATATTTTGGCCCTCTTACTGTTTTTTTAATGTGGGGTATACATTTAGTTTGAGCCTCTGTTATGTTTTTAAATAGTTTCCATGGAGCTTGTAGGCATTTCACTCTTGTGACTGTTCCTTTTAATTTCCCTTTAACTATCTTCCTCATTTTTGCATAGCTCCTTTTTTGAAGTTAAAAGCTACTGTGATGGGTTTCTTTGGTATTTCCCCCCCCCCCCCCCCCCACCCGCCGACCCACCACACACAGATGTTGATTTATTGCGGCATGGTGCTGGTGTAACCGCCCAAGTGGTTTTTAGCTTATTTAGCTAAATAACCTCAATCCGCATCATTAAAGTTCAATTTAAGTCATGGCAAGGTCCAGTGGCATAAGGCCCTATAGAATGGAGAATGGCTGGAGTGTGGGTTATAAGTGGCGGAATAGTTTATTCATGAGACTTTATGCAGTGGCACTCTATGCAGCATTTAGACCTACTGGAAAGTTTTTCACTCCTAAGTAAAATGATAAAAATTAAAGCGAAGCCTGCTTTTCAAACTTGTATCATTTTTGGAGAAGTTGTCTTGCTTCAGAGATAAATGTGTATTAATTATGTATTTTGATGTGTAGCTGAAGAATGCAAAATATGAAATTTCAACAACTGATGAGCTACTGTTATCTAAAAGATATTCGTTAGAGTTTTAGATTTTGTAATGTCCAGGTATAGTTGTGTAGATAGCTAGAGATTTATGAAAATCCATATCTGTAAACCTAGGTCTTTTCATGTGTTGTACTGGGTTGTTTTACAAGATAATATTCACACTGTCCCTGTTTAATGTAACTGTCTTAAAAAATAAACCAAAGGGTTATATAAAATAAAATTTATTATGAAAACAAAAGGCAAAACTATTATAAAGTAATAAGTTAGGCTCCTATTCAAGTGTCTACTCGGTCGCTGTCTGCTGTTCCTTGTATCATTAAAATGAGCATGTTTTCACTCGCCAGCTAGTCTGCAGCATTGATGGTCTCTATTGTCCCCTGATAGTGTTTCTCCATTGCTTGAGATGTCCTGAATGAAATCGCGTCGCCGGATCATTCGTCACATGCTCCGCAGTTTGATGGAATAAAAATCTAGATAAGAGTCCAAAAAATGTATCTTCAGTGACATGGTTGCAACCAAGGCTTTTGTATGCTTGAGGAGTGTTTTCCACAACAATCTGTAGTGTTGTCCTTTGTTTCGAGAACCAGATTAGCCATCTACTGGGGCAAGCTCTCACAATGCCATCTTTTCCTTGCAACGCAGTGCATGGTCAATGATCATCTCGAAGAAGTTACAAAAATCGTGAGGACAACAAAGACACATTCCTTAATCTTAGCTCACTTTACCTTTGAAATTTTCCCGGAGATCTGACAGCTGTCTTGTGTTTGTCATGAGCCTTGGACAAAGTTTACTCACAGACCCAGCTTGATGTGTAAGTGGGTGGTAATCAAATCTTCCTTGATTCACAAGTGTGAGATACTGTGGAACACTTTTCTCCAGGCTCCAATGAACTGTCGAGGGCCAATCTCTTCTTGATGTAGTGGGATCATCTTTCACGACTATCCCATTCACAAGAGAAACAACAGTTACTTTGTGTAAACAATCTGCAGACCAAGCAAGAAAGCAACAAACCTTCAAGTCGCACAAAGCTGCCACTGAATGTTTGGATCTAGTTTATGCTAGCCTAAGTTATCTTCATGTTGTATAGAGTTTCCTTCATAATGGACTGCATTGACCAACTGAATTATCGAGTCAAAACATTGCCATGTATGCAGCAAAACAGCTTTAATGATCTCTGTTTCGATAGAAAATGAACAGTCTCACAACTCATCGGATCGTGAACGATATTAGGGCTGGGCCATCATCACCATCGATGTGATTGCACGCTACAAATAACTTCCATGAGAAGATGGGACAAGATCCCTTTTGCACGGTCACGGACATGGAAAACACTAACACACCTGCCAGGAGATCCACTGCTGTAGTCTGGAGTCCACGTAGACCTAGAGGCCACACAATTTATAGCATCATTTTCGTTCCGAGTGACCACAGAATTAGTAAAGTTGACTACATTTATTTCAGAAGCATTTGGCTGTAGAAGCAGTATAACTAGAGCAGGGTTGGGGTTTTTTGCATAAATTATTATCAAAAAATATGACTTTTCAAAGCAAATTTTTGCAAAACTGTCAAATGGATATTACATTTCCCAAAAGGTTTTTTTAACCCCAATTGGTTTGAAATTTTTTTAGGTTATGAAATCAGTATTTCTGTAGACCGCCTCTAATAGGTTTTGGTATCTAAAATTTGCAAAAGCATTTTGTAACGCGCGTGTGGCACGTGTGATGATGGCTCTTTTCTAACCCTGCAAATGGAATAGCTTCTCAGTGTTCATCGAAACCTTTTCCCACAGATTTGCCAGTAATTTCATAAGTGATGAGGTGGGGAGTCTTCCAAGGACTTATAGTTTGGATCCGATCCTGCAAGTGGGGAAGATTTTAAGGTTGGATATAGGAAAAAAATTTTTCACTGGGGGATGGTGAGCACTGGAAGGTGGTGGAATCTCCTTCCTTAGAGGTTTTTAAGGTCAGGCTTGACAAAGCCCTGGTTGGGATGATTTAGTTGGGCATTGGTCCTGCTTTGAGCAGGGAGTTGGACTAGATGACCTCCTGAGGTCCCTTCCAACCCTGATATTCTAGGATTCTAAGTCTTAACCTGTCCCTAGCCACATCTGCATTTCTTGGCTTTGGCCAAACATTTAAGCGCCAAAATATCTTAAAGCAGACCATTCTCATGGTTCTTCTACCCTGATTTTTAGGCCTAAGAAATTCAGCTAGACATAAACATCTGACTAAGCATCCAGTCAGCTGGATGCTATTCCAAATGATATTTTTCTTGCTTAACCATAACTAAAGTTGTTTGTGAATTTTCATAATTTTAATTAGAAAAAAGAAAGTCACCATGTGCAACATTCTAATTAGCGTTCCATGAATTTTTTTTTTTAGAAATGTATGTCATAGATGCCATTAACAGTATGAGCATATAGGAAAATGTGTAAAAATGATAAAAGCACTAAAATACAGTTACAATCCATTTTTACATTCTTCAGTATGGCAACTTGAGAGCTCTCCTTTCATTTCCCAATACGTTATTCTGTAAAGAAAAGGCACAACAGAGATCATGACTGTTTATGAAAAGCCATAAAAGTAGGGTGACTAGACATCCCATTTTTAAAGGGACAGTCCCATATTTAAGCCCTCCTACAGGTGTCCCGACTTTTTCTTTAAAACAGCCCCTTTGGCCCAGTGGCTAATCCGCCACTGTAGCAAGCTGTGACACTTCTATATTTTTATGTCCAATTTTGTGAGGTGAAACTTGGAGTACACCACACAAACCAGACCCCTGAAAAGGGTACAGTAGTCTGGAAAGGTTGAGAGCCACTGGTCTAGACTATTGTCATATCAAAAGTAATTCAACCATTTATCACCTTTATGCTACAGCTAATTTGCATGCAACAGTGTCATTGGTTATATGAGAGAGACTGCACAGATGCTGGATTACTTGGCCCAACTCCCAAACTTGTGTGACAACAAGGGCTTTCACCTACTAACAAATACATTATCTATTGTGAGGCACTCAGATATGATGGTAATAGGAGCCATGTAAGTAACTTGGACAGAATGAAGCCAATGCTGATTCACAGCTAGTGTGGGCTGTCCTTGTATGAATGCACCATGTGGAAAACCAAAGATAAAGCTCTATGTTTACCATGCTCAGGGTTTCCATGACATTAACCATGACTTTTAGGTAGGGTGACCAGACGTCCCATTTTAAAAGGGACAGTCCCATATTTAAGCCCTCCCGCAGGTGTCATGATTTCTTAAAAAACAGGCAAATTGTCCCATATTTTCTGTCTTCACCCCATCAGTACTGGTGGGTCCTGCTCCTGGCTGGATCCCTGCTCACCAGCCGCCCTCCCACCAGCGGGTCCAGTGGCAGCTGATAGGGTTGGGTGTGCAAAGCTGATGGTGGGGGAAAGATGCAGTGCACGGGGCCAGCCACTCCTCCTGCTGGCCCATCAGTGCAGCCCCCCGCATACTTGCTCTCAGAGAGCAGGGGACTGCCCCTTATCCTGTTTCCAGCTGGCACTGCCTGCGCGCTGAGAGCTGTGATGGCTGGTGAGTCCAGGCAGGTGCCAGGCAGTGGCCAGTGACGTGTCACCACTGTTGCCCACCCATTGGCCTTTTACATGCTCCCCCCTCCTGCTATCTTCTCCCTGCTTTGCTCCTCCATATCCTCATCCCCCAGTGGAGTGCGTCCCACTCCGAGCACTGTATGGAGAACCAACCCCTAGTCGGAGTGCTCAGCTCACTAGCAGCCTGGCTGTCAGGCTCCTTCCTTCCCCCACTGCCTCCAGCTGGGCTGGCACCCCAGGAAAGCCATGAGGTACTGAGACCTGCATGTGCCAAAGCCCTGCACAGAGCTGGCATGGGGAAGCCCCTCTGCCAAGCTCTGGAGTGGTGGTAAATCAGTGTTAGCAAACCATAATTGATCTAACTGCATCCACACAGGGTCTGGCATGGGTTTAAACTGATTTAAAATCCAGCATAACCGTTACTTGTACAAAAACCCCAACACATATACCTTTCGATTCAGCACGATGCTTCTTAGTGATAAATGTAGAATCACAATGCAGTTACAGGCCTCAGTCACCGACATTGGTTTTCGTTCTGAAGGACAGACCCAGCCAACCTGGCACTGCTCAGTGAAATTAAATCCATATTCTAGGATGGAGTCAATATCCAGATCCACAGGAACATCCATGTGACATCCCTTGTAAGATCCATGTGTGTTCCTAGGGATGATTACATTCAGCTCATGTTCTTTGGTCGGGTTTGAGCTAATGGCATAGATGCAGCTTGTATAACAATGATGAGTCACATCCATAACCATGAACACTTGGCCAAACATGAGACAAGCAGGAAGTTTGCGAGGCTGAGTATCAGCACCAGCCATTTTTTAAATGTCTCAGCACCTCCCATAACCTAGACAATTTCTCCAAGTTTGCCATCGTGGAGTAGGCCATGGCTGGACTTTGTCACATGGAGTGAAATTAATGTTTAAACAAAATGAGAACTCCATGAAATAATCAACTAAGATGAAGTTATATCATGTTCCATCCTCATGGCAGCCTTATGAAATACACGTTGGTCTTCATGAACATACTTTGTACACTACTTAACTTCCACCCGTGTCACACTTCATGTGCAACAGTAAAGCTTTTAAGATAAAACCAAGAGACAAAGATTTAACTAGCCATGACTTCAACAGACTTCTCAAGGCAGAAGCCTCGGTATCCTGGCTGGCAGTCAGGAAACAGTGGTTGCGATTTTCAAAGAGAAATGGGAGTTAGCCACACAACCATGTTTTTTTGGTTCAAACTCTGATCTCATTACAAACAGTCAAAACAAAAACAAAAGAAAGGAAGGTCCAATGGTAGGGCCCCAGCCTCGCTCTTGCGATACCCAGATTCAAGTCTCTGCTCTGAAGCAGACTGCATGTATTCATAAAGTATTTCCCTACCTCACAAGGATAGTGTGGGCATAAATACATTAAGGACAGTGAAGCACTCAGCTGTGACAGTAAAGGAGGCCGTATAGGTACCTAACATAGGTAAAAGACAAATTAATATATTAGAAGGTCAGAAGAGACCATTGTGACCATCTAGTCTGACCCCCTGCATAACACAACCCATATTATTTCCCTGGCATGATTCCTGATTGAACCAGACTAGAACTTTTAGAGAAACTGCTAGTCTTCATTTAACAATTGCCAGTGATGGAGAATCCACCATACCACAGGATGGAATTGGCCCTTTAAGAGTAAAAGACCCGTGACTGGGCCAGCTGATCCCCAGTTAGGCTTAAAAGAAGGCAGCAGAGGCCTACAGGGGGAGTCAGAAAAGGGCAGAGAGCAGATGTGGGACAAGGGACTCTGGGGGGAGCCTGAGAGCTCTCCAGTCTGAAGGGGGCGACGGACTGATGAAGAGCCTGGAGTCACAGAAGACGACAGAGCCAGAATCTTTTGAGTTACGGTACTGAACTTTAATTGGTGATTTGAGGTGTCCCTATTCATACATTAACCCAGTGCATACTCCTGTCTTTTTTGGAGAAGTATTCCTGAGGAACCCTGAGAAAAGGAAACATTTGCTAGAAGCTGGGAATGGGCAACAGAGATGGATCACTTGATGATTTCCTGTTCTGTTCATTCCCTCTGGGGCACCTGACAACGGCCACTGTGGGAAGACAGGATACTGGGCTGGATGGACCTTTCATCTGACCCAGTATGGACGTTCTTATGAGGGCAGGGGATTGCAGGGCCACTCCATGCCAGAAGGGGGCACTCCAAGGTGGCAAACCATTGGCACACCTCGATCCTTGGTAAGTTGTTTCAATGATTAATTCCCCTCCTTGTTAAGCATTTTCGTCTTATTTCCCTGGATCTTGTATTAATTTGAACAGAAAACATGTGGCTAACACCCCCGCAGTGCTTTGAAAACTGTTTTTTTTGGAGGAGGGTGTAGAAGGGATGTAAAAGGTTTTATTTGCTCAAAAATAAAATGTAATTGGGCTCATTGTTTTATATGCCTCATTTAGCCAGGAAAGTCTGGCTACACCTGGTCCCTGAGCTCAGGGAGTAACTACATTTGAGAATGTTCTGAAAAGTGGTGCAAAATACGGCATTTGGGTGATTTGCTATCATTCCATAGCAAATATGCCCACCTTAATGGACTCCCCTTCACCACCCCCCTCCCCAACCCTGCAATTCAGCCTGTTATATTAGGGGCAAATTGGGTTCTTTCTGCCCCCTGCAGCATTGCCAGCAAAGGAGTCTGCTCTCACTGAGACTGGTACTGCTCTATCGCCTCTAGGGATCTGTTTCCTGTGCATGTTCAGAATCCCATCTGCTCCCTGTAGTGATCACAAAGGGCCTTTTGCCAAGAACACTCTGCCACTGGCCAAGTATTTAGTGAGTTACTAGTGGAGGTAACAAGTGTCTCAGCTAATCTCATGTGTAAGGACTAGAACACAAGGAGACTAACCAGGGAAAGTGATAAAGAACCATGCAACTCTCAGAAAACAGCATCCTTGGGACAGAATAGTGATTGCATGGCATCACCCTTTGGGTTCTGTCAGGGAGGAAAGCACCACCACCCTGTTTAAGCTGTAATTTGCAGAATGTTATATCGCCACTAGGTGTCTCCGCATACTGTGCCAAATTCCAGACACACCATGGTGCCCGGTTGTCATAAGTAGATAGGTAAGGTAAGGGTTCATTTTCTTTTGCCTGTAAAGGGTGAACAAAGGGAACCAAACACCTGACCAGAGGACCAATCAGAGAACTGGATTTTTT
>NC_133770.1:14097226-14099250 GCF_003597395.2 Chelonoidis abingdonii | reverse complement strand
GAAAGGTTGGGGTGACTCAGGGTAACTAGGAACCCTAAATAGTCCTAGTTGGTGGCAGCGAGATAAAATCCAAGCTGGGTATAAGCTTGGGGGAGATTCACAGTAAACACTCAGATGTTGAACTCTAAGTCCAGATTTGAGACAGACGTTTATTACACTGGTAAACAACAGCAACAAAGCTGGAACTCAGGTGATGTGGAAGTCAGTTTGTCCTCAGAAGCCATTGCTGGACTATCTGAACAAATTGCTCACATTTATAATGGCTACAAGGAGGCTAAGTATAATCTAAGTAACATGATCATGACGGCAGTCAAGTTACATGAGCTTTCTGACCACAGCCACCACCCATGAAACTGCAGCAGTGCTAACAAAACAGTGGGGGGGGGGGTGAGGACCTTATGAAAAAGGTTAAATGTAGAGACTGCCCCTAGGAAGAAGCAATTCAAACCTGTAACTGGTGAAAGATTTATCTCCTGATCATCAGAGGGGCTTAAGAGAAGGCACTTGGGGTCTACAGGGGGGAGAGTGGGTGGGTCAGGAAAGGGGTAGAGAGCAGATGTGGCTTATCTTAGTTTTCCCACCTCAAGATGGAAAAAGGAGGAGAGAAAAACCCTAATGGATTGAGGGAGTGGAGGGGGAAGAGGGAAGGAAAAGAATTGAATCGTCTTTGGATTTTATAATGAAGCGCTCAGTACCTGCAGTGATGAGCGTAGGGATGCCAACCCTCCAGAATTGTCCTGGAGTCCCCAGGAATTAAAGTTTATTCATTAAAGATTATGTCATGTGATGAAAATCCAGGATTTCATCCAACCAACATTGGCAAGCCTAGAGACGTGTGAAAAATGCTTGGACAAGCAGAATGAGCATTAAAGACTGAACACTTTATACAGAAAAGCGATACTGCAAAGTGACTATAGTGAACATCTGCAAAGCGAGACATAGGGCTTGTCTACACTACCCCCGGATCGGTGGGCAGCGATCAATCCAGCAGGGTTCGATTTATCACATCTACTACAGACGCGATAAATCGACTGCTGAGCATTCTCCTGTCAACTCCAGTACTCCACCAGATCAAGAAACGCAAGCAGAGTCGACAGGAGAGAGCCAGCTGTCAACTTACCTCAGTGAAGACACCGCAGTAAATAGATCTAAGTACATGAACTTCAGCTACGCTATTCAAGTAGCTGAAGTCGCGTATCTTAGATTGACCCCGCGCAGTAGTGTAGACAAGCCCATAGACCTCTCTCGGTCCTCTTAGGAAGACAATTCCAACAGGTCTATCTACACGAGCTCTAGCATGTCTGTGACGTTGCACTGTACACGATTTTATGAAAGTATGCTGATGAGTATGAATAGACTAACAGGAATATGCTTCATGCGAAAGGTCTCCTGTAAGGTATCATTACAAAGGTTATAATCTACTGAGTGTGATCATCCTATTTGTGTCTTGTATCTGAAACTAGAAATATAAAATATAACTCTGAGGGCCTTATTGTAATTATGCAAAGTGTGGGCCATTAATGGTTGTTTGCAATCTTGATGGCTCCCAATCAACCAGGACAATTGAGTACAGATGACTCTTTTACTTGCAAGTTTTCCTGTATAGGAGTGTGCCTGTGCCGGCAAGTGGGTAATGAAGTCTTACAATGACATGTGATCATGTCACTTGAACTGGAATCCATCTTTAACCTGGTGCTTTTCCATTGAAAAGGAGGGAGTGGGAATCCATAGAGGGACAAAAGATTCCTGCCTTATGCAAAAGATATATAAAGGGGTGGAACAGAACAAAGAGGGAAGTCATCATGAGAAATCTGCTAGCTACCACCTGAGCTGGAACAAGGGAGATACCAGGGGAAAGGATTGTGCCCAGACTAGGAAGGCATCTAGTGTGTGAAAGAAACTTACTGAAACATCTGACGGTTGTAGATTGCCACGTATTCGCAGGGGCAAAAGAAAATGCAGGCCTGTTATTTACCAGGCTGCACGTGGCAACAGACTATATAGGTAAGAGATGCAAGGAGAGT
>NC_133770.1:14081415-14082789 GCF_003597395.2 Chelonoidis abingdonii | reverse complement strand
CCCCTCCCACTCTAACCCCATTAGACCCCACTCCCATCCCAGAGCTAGGGAGAGAACCTAGGAGTCCTGGCTCTGAACACCCCCCCGCTCTAACCACTGGACCCCACTCCCCTCCCAGAGCTGGGGAGGGAACCCAGGAGTCCTGGCTCCCAACTCCCCCTGCTCTAACCACTAGATCCCACTCCCCTCCCAGAGCCAGGGAGAGAACCCAGGAGTCCTGCCCCCCAGCCCCCTCTGCTTTAACCAATGGACCCCACTCCCCTCCCAGAGCCAGGGAGAGAACCCAGGAGTCCTGGCCCCCAGCGACCCCCCCTCACTCTAACTCCACTAGACCTCCACTCCCCTCCCAGAGCCGAGGAGAGAACCAGGGAGTGCTCCCCCCACCACCAGTGAGAATTACATCCCAGGAGCAATGGAAACTATCCAGCACCAGATTGAATGGGTGGGAGGGTGGGTGGGATAATGAGATGCAAATATATGCTCAGAGGAGCGAGTGTAGATAGGGTCTGGGGGTAGAGAGAGAGAACGGGCTTGGGGCCCCCCATGTCTGAGTTTCTGGGATGGGGGCAGGAGCCAGGGACAGCACCAGACCCCCCAGCACAGCAGTGAGGCCTTAACTGGCCTCAGGGAAAGGCTGCAGGTGCCCCCCTCCCCCAAGGGGAAAGGCCCCATTCCCTGCCCGCCCTGGAGCCAGCCAGTCCCTGCTCTGGGGCCAGGGGGAGCCGGCGCCCCATAGAGGGGACAGGCCCCTGCCCCATTCCCTGCCCCCCTGAGCCAGCCAGACCCTGCCCTGGGGCCGGGTGGGAGCCGGCGCCCCCTAGAGGGGGCAGGCCCCTGCCCCATCCCCTGTCCCCTGAGCCAGCCAGTCCCTGGCAGAGGGAAAAGGCCCCGCATGGGGCAGCAGAGAAAATCCTGCAGCCCCTGGCGCGGCTGGCAGATGGCTGGGGGGCGGCAGAGGGGGGGGAACAGGCTGTACCAGGGAAGGTGAGAACACGGCGCGGGGAAGGCGGAGCTGGCAGAACACGGCGGGAGCGACAGAGAGAGAGAAAACCCGACTGGGACAGAAATCAGAGCTGGAGACGCACTGAGCCCAACCAGTGCCCCCAGCTGGGCACGGCCGGGCACTGCCCCCTCACCGGCACTCCTGCCCCGTCCCCCCCAGCTGGGCAAGGCTGGGCACTGCCCCCCAGCCGGCGCTCCTGCCCCGTCCCCCCTAGCTGGCCGAGGCCGGGCAATCCCCCCCAGCTGGCCAAGGCCGGGCACCACTACCCCCCAGCTGGCGCTCCTGCCCTGTCCCCCCCCAGCTGGCCGAGGCCGGGCACCACCCCCCCAGCCGGCGCTCCTGCCCTGTCCCCCCCCAGCTGGCCGAGGCCG
>NC_133770.1:14029357-14079809 GCF_003597395.2 Chelonoidis abingdonii | reverse complement strand
GCCCCCAAAAGGTGAGGTAATGCATATTGTTGTAGAATGCGTTCAACACTGAATGACAAAGGAAGAGGCCAGGGCAATACCGGTATGGCAAGTGATACAGGATGCAGACAGGAACCCATTCTAACAACGGTGAGATTTTATCTGTATTTAGTTTTATTACTGTATTATACTTAGATTTGCATGTTTTATTTTACTTGGTAATTCACTTTGTTCTTTCTGTTACTGCTTGGAACTACTTAAATCCTACTTTCTGTAGTTAATAAAATCACTTTTTACTTATTAATTAACCCAGAGTTTGTATTAATACCTGGAAGGGGGGAGAGGCAAACAGCTGTGCATATCTCTCTATCAGTGTTATAGAGAATGAGTTTACCCTGCATAAGCTTTATACAAGGTAAAACAGTTTTATTTGGGTTTAGACCCCATTGGGAGTTGGGCATCTGAATGTTAAAGACAGGAACACTTCTGAGAGCTGCTTTCAGCTAAGCCTGCAGCTTTGGGGCACGTGGTTCAGCCCTTGGTCTGTGTTGGAGCAGAGTGGCATGTCTGGCTCACAAGACAGGGTGCTTGTGTCCCAGGAGGGCAGGGAAAGCAGGGGCAGGAGTAGTCTTGGCACATTGATTGGCAGTTCCCAAGGGGGTTTCTGTGATCCAAACCATCACAACGTCCCTCTCGCACTTTTGTAATTCTGGACAGCAGAGTTTGACATGAGCCATCAGAGAGATTTCTACATGGAACAGCTAACACAAACGGGATCATCAGAGTTCTTTGCCAGTTCAGCCGTAGGTAGGGCTTCTGGCTTTATTAATTTCATTTTGAGGGGGTTATTTTTTTGCAGTTTTTAAGCTCTATGTAGATGTACAAAAATTGAGAGGGGTACACACAGTACTGTTTCAAATAGCACTATGTTAAAGTGCACTAGGGAACATTTATGATACATCTACACTACAACATAGTGCACACTAGCAGGGTCTATGTGGACCTCTTAAAGCCCAACACATTAGTGCACTCTAGAAATCATAGCCCTACAGTCCACATTACTACTCTATGTAGACAAGCCCAGAGACAGCAGCCAGGGAGCAGGGACAGCTGTATAAACAAACCATGCTAGGAAGGGACTGAATTCAACATGAATTACATACGTATTACTAGTGTTTATTGGATAAACACTGATATATTTATTTGTATTTGGGGTGATTTGATCAATGTTTATTGGTTAAAATCAGACGCTCTAGTCACATGGAACAAGTCCATGCAGAATAAGAACCTTAGAAACTATCACAAGAGAGAGGCTGTGTATAGTCAGATTCCCCAAGTCATCACAACTTATCAATCATGGTTGATGCCATGAAATCACTATCATGGAATGAGAGCAGTGAGTCAGCCATGGGTTGACAGGGGCTGTGTCACCTATCTGTCACACTTGGACTGAGGTGGAGATGGACACAGGAGACGGAAGTGTTGAGAGTCTCTAGGTTAGGATAAAAGGGGTAAAAAAACAAGGGTGATGTTGTGCTAGGAGTCTACTACAGGCCACCTAGCCAGGTGGAAGAGGTGGATGAGGCTTTTTTTAAACAACTAACAATCATCCAAAGCCCAAGATTTGGTGGTGATGGGGGACTTCAACTATCCAGATATATGTTAGGAAAATAACACCGCGGGGCACAGACTATCCAATAAGTTCCTGGACTGCACTGCAGACAACTTTTTATTCCAGAAGGTTGAAAAAGTTACTAAGGGGGAAGCTGTTCTAGACTTGATTTTAACAAATAGGGAGGAACTCGTTGAGAATTTGAAAGTAGAAGGAAGCTTGGGTGAAAGTGATCATGCACAGGAATGCCTAATGCTGCAGGCCTTGAAGGCATCTGTTAATTTACATGAGAATTAAAACCCATCCAGCTGTTGGATAAATGCAAAAAAATAGTTTAACCATTATTATTAGCAGATCCTGTTGACACTGCACTTGGTCTTCGAATGGCCTCTTGGACTAGCTATTGAAACAGTTCTTATGATCAGGTTGGAGCAGCAGCAGCAGCTCTGCTAGACTCACTACACTGTGTTGGTTAGGAAAGCATGTGTTGTAGGCAGGGGTGGCTCCCAGGCCCCACATGCCAAGCGCATGCTTGGGGCAGCATGCTGCAGGGGTGCTTTGCCGGTCGCCAGGAGGGCGGCAGGCGACTCCGGTGAACCTCCGCAGGCACGCCTGCGGGGGTCCGCTGGTCCCGTGGCTCTGGTGGTCCACAAACTGTTGGGGCCAGCGACCTCCGCAGCAAAGCCTGCGGGAGGTCCATGGAGCCGCCTGCTGCCCTCCCGGTGAGACTGGCAGAGTGCCCCCGTGGCATGCAGTCCGCTTGGGCGGTCGAAATGTCTAGAGCTGCTCTGGTGCTAGGACAACTCATTCTTATGGTCAGTGCAGATGCCACCATGCACAGAGCATTTCCATATAAGTTATTCCTGAACAGATTACCACACCATAGTAACTTCTGTTTAAACCAGTTTGTTTCAAAACAGCTCGTACCTGCCACTAACACACCATGTCAAAGCGCTGAGGCGGCAGCTAGTGAGATTCATTAGATTCATAGACCCTAGGACTGGAAGGACCTCGAGAGGTGAAGTCCAGTCCCCTGCCCTCATGGCAGGACCAAATACTGTCTAGACCATCCCTGATAGCCATTTATCTAACCTTGCTTTTAAATATCTCCAGAGATGGAGATTCCACAACCTCCCTAGGCAATTTATTCAGTGTTTAAACATCCTGACAGTTAGGAACTTTTTCCTAATGTCCAACCCTTAAATCTCCCTTGCTGCAGTTTAAGCCATTGCTTCTTGTTCTATCCTACAGAGGCTAAGGTGAACAAGTTTCTCCCTCCTCCTGATGACACCCTGTAGATACCTGAAAACTGCATATCATTCCCCTCCGTCTTCTCTTTTCCAAACTAAATAAACCCAATTCTTTCAGCCTTCTTCATAGGTCGTGTTCTCAAGACCTTTAATCATTCTTGTTGCTCTTCTCTGGACCCTCTCCAATTCTCTACATCTTTCTTGAAATGCGTGCCCAGAACTGGACACAATACTCCAGTTGAGGCCTAACCAGCGCAGAGTCGAGTGGAAGAATGACTTCTCGTGTCTTGTTTACAACACACCTGTTAATGCTTCCCAGAATCACGTTTGCTTTTTTTTGAACGTATTACACTGTTGACTCATATTTAGCTTGTGGTCCACTATGACCCCTAGATCTCTTTCTGCCATACTCTTCTAGACAGTTCTTCCCATTCTGTATGTGTGCAACTGATTCTTCTTCCTAAGTGGAGCACTTTGCATTTGTCTTTGTGAACTTCATCCGGTTTACCTCAGACCAGTAAACCGTTTATGAAGTTCAACAAAGACAAATGCAAGTGCTCCACTTAGGAAGAAGAATCAGTTGCACACATACAGAATGGAAGACTGTCTAGAAGAGTATGGCAGAAAGAGATCTAGGGTCATAGTGGACACAAGCTAAATATGAGTCAACAGTGTAATACTTGTTCAAAAAAAAGCAAACGTGATTCTGGAAGCATTAACAGGTGTGTGTAACAAGACACGAGAAGTCATTCTTCCCACTCGACTCTGCGCTGGTTAGGGCCTCAACTGGAGTATTGTGTCCAGTTCTGGGCACCGCATTTCAAGAAAGATGTAGAGAAATTGGAGAGGTCCAGAGAGAGCAACAAGAATGATTAAAGGTCTTGAGAACACGACCTATGAAGAAGGCTGAAAGAATTGGTTTATTTAGTTTGGAAAAGAAGACAGAGGGGACATGATAGCAGTTTTCAGGTATTCTACAAGGTGTCATCAGGAGGAGGGAAAACTTGTTCACCTTAGCCTCTGAGGATAGAACAAGAAGCAATGGCTTAACTGCAGCAAGGGAGATTTAGAAGGGTTGGGGACATTAGGAAAAAAAAGTTCCTAACTGTCAGGATGAGTAAACACTGGAATAAATTGCCTACGAGGTTGTGGAATCTCCATCTCTTGGAGATATTTAAAAAGCAGGTTAGATAAATGGCTATCAGGGATATGGTTCTTAGACAGTATTTGGTCTGCCATGAGGGCAGGGGACTTGGACTCCACCTCTCGAGGTCCCTTCAGTCTAGAGTCTATGAATCTAATGAATCTTCACTAGGCTGCCGCCTCAGCGCTTTAGACATGGTGTGTGAGTGATCCATGGTACGAGCTGTTTTGAAACAAACTGGTTTAAACAGGAAGTTACTATGGTGGGTAATCTGTTCACGGAAATAACATATCATGGAATGCTCTGTGCATGCGTGGCATCTGCACTGACCATAAGAATAGAGTTGTCCTACACACAGAGGCAGCTCTAGACATTTTCGCCGCCCCAAGCAGGACTGCATGCCACGGGGGCACTCTGCCAGTCACGGGGAGGCAGCAGGCGGCTCCGATGGACCTCCCGCAGGCTTGTGCCTGCGGAGGGTCCCGCTGGCCCCACAGCTTTGTGGACCACCAGAGCCACGGGTACCAGCGGACACCCAAGCAGGGCGTGCCTGCGGAGGTTCACCCTGAGTCGCCTGCCGCCTCTGCTGGCGACCGGCCAAGCAACCCCCTGCAGCATGCCTTGTCTCTCTCTCATGCGCATACATTGCCCAAGATCTCGGGTAAGCCAGGTGGTCTTTTGCCCATTTTCCTATCTTTCCTACCCTATCAGAAATCGCTTGCCTTTTTGGGCCCTTAATAGTGTTCCCTTTGAAAACTGCCAACTCTCGCTCAGTTGTTTTTCCCCTCAGTCTTGATTCCCATGGGACCTTACCTCTCAGCTCTCTGAGCTTACCAAAAACTTAGCCTTCCTGAAATTCCATTGTCTCTATTTTGCTGTACTCCCCTTCTGCCCTTCCTTAGAATTGCCAAACTCTATGATTTTCATGACAGTCTTTGTGCTAAACAACTAAGCTACTTGGGTTTTCTCTGCAAACTTTTGATTGACTGGCAAGGGACTGCGCAGTTAATACTTGTCTGGTCTAAAGGGAACATTGTTCGGGAGCCTCCTCTTTCCACATTCACCTGTCCTCACTCCTGCTGCTGGGTCTTTGCTTTTTACACAAGAAAAACAACATGAAGAAACCACCATGTTGATTAAATATACCCAAATGTGAGGCCCAGCTTCATGCACCCTCCTGTTCTGGTGGCTTCTAAAACAGAACAAGCTGAGCATTCTTAGACAGCTCAAACACCATTCAAACACACTCCCGATCCCACTGCCCTTCCTTCCCCACTGCCTTCCCCACCGTGGGCACTCACTGTTGTACAGAAAACAGGATGCGTCGCAGCACACAGAAGGGGAACAAAACTGGCTCTAGGACCGAGGAGGTGGTGTCCAGCTGCAAAGTCAGCAGAGCGGAGTTGCACTCTTTCAGCCGGGCAGCTCTGTGCTCACAGAAATGGGGGGGGAGAGGGCAGTAGCAATGCCGCCACAAATGTCCCTTTGTAGTACAGCCCCATGTCCTTTATCCCTTCAATGAATTTGATACTTGCTCCATCAGAGAATGCTTCTTCCTGAAGAAATCACTTCAGAATAGCCCTAAGGTTTCAAGTCAACCCTGGACTAACTAGTCAAAGACCCACCTCTATTAAACAACTAATTTTTGCTGGCATCACTTGTGACTGCATTTCACACCCTCTTCTTCAGGGGGAGCGACCCTGCTTGTTCAATGCCTGTATAAATCACCACACCGTTAGTCTAAGTTAACGTATCTTATGGCTGGGAGATTCAGGAACGTAGACCCAGTTCTGTGAATAGCTTTTGCTCTTTGGCTGCTTTAGGTACCTTATGATAGTTACATATTTGGTCCAGACCAGGACAGGAAATCAATGAAAGTAATTGTTAAGAAAATAGTAGAGATATGGTATACTTACAACAAATGGTTACCGCCTAGCAGGATACGGCCTTTTTAAGGGAACTAGCTACCTGGATGGTATAATCAGGCCATTTGTCAAGACCCAGCAGGGGAAGAGAGGAGGAGAGAGCGTGGTCTGCCCTGAAGGCGTGCACAGGCTACAGTTAGGCTCTGCATGTGTGGGAAGCTGCAGTACAACACCATTCGAGATCCCTGGGTATTTGGAATATCCTGAAGCCAGAACTGCTGCAACCTCAGGGCAGGCTGAGCTGAGTGGGAAGAATACTGTTAAACTTGTCTGGCTGCAGGGCCCTTTTCTTCACTCACTTGTGCCACAAGTTACCCACCAAGCAGAATTCTGCTCCTGGGGGAACTCTGCACCAAAAAATAAAAATTCTCCGCACAGTATTTTAAAACTCTGCATATTTTGTCAATAAATGTGGAGGCTCCAGCATGGCAGTGGGGAACACAGGCCACTGGCTGCACAGTGGTGGGAGATCACCCTGCACCACTTCCGCCTGGGACTTGGAGTCAGTAGTGAGGCTGCACCCATCCGACCCAGCACAAGGGCTGGGCCTGCCCCAGAAATACCCTGGGGCCCTGTCCCTCTGTGCCAAATGCACCAGGTGTGACCCGCAGGATCCAGAGCAAGAGGGCTGTGTGGGGCAATCCAGGTGTGGGTGGCTCAGTGGAGGGTCCAGATGCACAGGGCTCATTGGGGAGTTCCAGGTGCAGGGACAATGGGACTATGCAGAAAGGTCCTGGTGAAGGTGGTTGGGGCTCAGCTGAGGGGTCCAGGTGCAGGGGAGGCAGGGCTCGTCATGGTTGGGGTCCAGGTGCAGCTGGTTGGGGCTCAGTGGGCTGGGGGTCTGAGGATCTCATGGGGGTGGACCAGGGGCAGGGGAGGTGGGGCTCATCAGGGTGGGGGTGGGGTCGATGGGCCTGCTTAACACAGGAGCCGCTCAGCTCCAGCCAAAGGGATGTAACATGCCGGGCTCCCGCTCCCCCCACCCCACCCCCAATTCTACTATCCCCTTTTCTTCCCCATCCCATGCCCCTTCCCCACTGGCACCCTACACTATCCACTCCCGATCCCACTGCCCTTCCTTCCCCACTGCCTTTCCCATCGTAGGCACTCACTGTTGTACAGAAAACAGGATGCGTCGCAGCACACAGAAGCGGAACAAAACTGGCTCTAGGACCGAGGAGGTGGTGTCCAGCTGCAAAGTCAGCAGAGCGGAGTTGCACTCTTTCAGCCGGGCAGCTCTGCGCTCGCAGAAATGGGGGGGAGGGGGCAGTAGCACATGACCCCATGTGCCCCTCACCTCCGTTTGGGGGCAGTGCCCCCCCAAACTATGACCACAGGCATCCCCACCCTGGGCACGGCTTCCCTTTGCTTCCCCATCAATTTCTGCAGAGAAGCAAAGCAATCTGTGGGGGACATGTTTTCTGAACGTGCAGTGGCACAGAATTCCCAATAAGTCTTCCCAGGAGCTCTAACCAACAGCTTTGTCAGCTACTAGGACCCAGAGAGAAGTCAGAAAAGCGTGTCAGCCAAAGACATACAACAGCTTAGGAATTAACATATATAGAAACAGATGACTGTTCAGGCAGGACAGCACACAGGATAATGTGGCTACCAGCCAAGCAAAATTCTGTTCACCATGTTAATATTTTTTTTTGACCTAGTAAAAATGAGTTTATTCATTACCCTAAAAGGTTTAGAAAACCTGACCTGAGGAAAGTTTAAAAAACTGGGCATGTTTCATCTTTAGAAATGAAGACTGAGGGGACCCTGAGAACAGTCTCTTCAGATGTGTTAAGGACTGTTTTAAAGAGGACAGGGATCAGTCACAAGAAGTAATGGGCCGAATCTGCAGCAAGGGGGATTTGTTAGATATTAGGGAAGCTTTCTAACTCGTAGGTTCTAACTCCAGTTAAGCTCTGGAACAGGCTTCCCAGGGAAGCTTTGGAATCCCCACCCCTGAAAGTTTTTAAAAACAGGTGGGACAAACACTTGTCAGGGATGGTCTGAGTTTACTTGGTCCTGCCTCAGCATAGGGAGCTGGGTCTCAATGACCCCTTGAGGTCCCTTCCAGCCCTACACTGATTCTCATGGAAAGCGAGAAAGGATTTTTCCTGACAGGGTAAATGCTCACGATTGCCTACACTGAAGGATTATAATGCTGCAAGCATCACAGGAAGGTAGTGTGCTCCAGTGGGCCTGGACTTGGAAGTCAGAAGGCCAGGGTTCTATTCCTTGTTCCGCCACTGGCTGCTGGGTGACCCTGGCCATTTCCCCTCCCTCCACAAGTCTGACTTGCCTATTTAGACTACAGGCCTTGCGGAGGCAGTGACTGTCTAATGTATCTGGACAGTGCCTAGCACAATGGGGCCCCAACACAAAATAATACAAGTACCACACAACACCACAGAAGCCAGTTGTAGAGCGGAGCTGAGTGAGAAAGCAGCCGACAAGATGCCATCTGACAAGGCAGTATGGGAACTAGTTTCTTCTAGCCAGCTTCCACAGCACATGGTCTAATGAGACAAGCATCAACATGTTCCTCATCGAAGAGGCCTAGATGAATATGCCCAGCTCCCTTTCCCCACAAGGCCTGTACGCCTCCTCTTTATATCACTGCTGTACAAGGTTCTAGTTAACCCTTTCTCTTCCTAATGTATAGTGATATTTACACCCCTATCATATAATATCTTAGTGGGGATATTACAAGGGCCCGTCAAAAAAACCTGAAGGCATATCTCGCAACGCCAACAAAATAAATTTGCAGTGTACAGGCCATGGCACTTCAACTTTAGGAGCCAAACAAAGCCAGGCAGTTTGGAAAGATTTCAAACAGGCAATGACAGGAATCTACGTTACGTTTTACTTTTTAAATGTTAAGTAACAATTCTGATCATTTTTGAACTTCCTGGAAAAAACTAAGCAGGGAAGAGGAGGAAGATATGAAATTTCAGAGGGACTGGTTTCTTCTTGGGACTATGGGGTTGAATGTTTGAAAAAGAAGGTTTACACCATAGGAAGCCAACTGCTTACTCTGTTTCATAATAGGGAGCAATAATGAAGTAGGACAACAATTTTGCATTTTTAGCCCAGTAGCTATATGCTGCAAGATGCTGATAGAACACAATTTATCTACCAACAGACTGCTGGGGTGGGATGCTTTTAAAGACTGATCACTTATATAGATCTATCCAGTCATTCACTTGACTGGTCACTAATCTTTGGCACAGTTATACTAGTTACAGAGGACATCTGTGGTTCAACACCAGGTTAGAGTAAGAGTTTCAAGTACTTACCTTGGAATTCTCTTGGTAGCTTGCCACGACTGGTGGCCTCCTTGCATCCGCACATTGCAACAAGATCTTTAACATGGGACACCTTCCTGTTGTAACAGTCAAACAGAAGCAACTGCTAACAAAGAGAGCCTTGGAAGAACCCACGCTATTAGGGTTTAAGAGGATGAGTTGCATGATTAGAGTTAGGGTATGGCTACATTAGAAATTTCAAAGCACTGCCACGGCAGCGCTTTGAAGTGTGAGTGTAGTCAGAGCCGCAGCGCTGGGAGAGAGCTCTCCCAGCGCTACTTGTAAACCACATCCCTTATGGGTGTAGCGTGCAGGGCTGGGAGCCGTGCTCCCAGCGCTGCCGCCCTGATTACACTGACACTTTACAGCACTGCATCTTGCCGTGCTCAGGGGGGTGTTTTTTCACACCCCTGAGCGCGAAAGTTGCAGCGCTGTAAAGTGCCAGTGTAGCCAAGCCCTTCGCTGGTGATATATTACAAGATAAAGAGACTTGTAGCATCTCACTACTGCAAAAAGATTTCAATGCACTCTTGACTTCTCCTAAAATTTGAAGCAAAGTTCTCACAAATTCCTGAATCAGATCCTCTACTGTGGAGGATTCCTGACAATATTTTAAGACAGAAGGAGAAAAAAAGTTTGGCTCTTTATAACCCAGTACACCGTGCTAGATCCCAGTTCTGCAGAGGTGAAACCCCAGTGCAACCTCCCAGTTCTTCAAAACCCATCCCCACTAGGGTATGTCTACCTGCGGCACAGCTGTGGCTGGCCCCGATCTACTGACTCAGGCTCACAGGGTTTGGGCTGGGAGGCTTTAAACTTGCAGAGTAGACATTCACGCTCAGGCTGGAGCCTGGGGTCTGCGCACCCAGGACAGGGAAGGTCTCTGTATCCAAGCTACAGCCTGAGACCAAACGTCTAAACTGCAATTTTTAGCCCTACAACCCAAGTCAGCTGACAAGGGCTCAGACTCACTGCTGCAGGGTTTTTGTTGCAGTGTAGATACACATTAATACATTTTCACTTGGAGAGTCAGGGTATGGGCTTCTAAAGTTCAGTTATGTACATGAATTCTGTTATCCATGACAGCCCCATATCCCAGCTTTCCGATACGCAACATCAGACCCAACTTTTAAAACAAAATGGCACCTAAAGCATGGTCATGGACAATTTACTCTTTATTGATTAAAAATTAGAGATACATGCAACAAAATACAAAGTCAAAAGAAAAAAGGCGGAATATTTTACATCTGTCATTATAATCTACAACACAACCAAGTTGTGGAGAGGATCCTGTTTCATTAATGTAGCATTATCCTTAGAGTTATCAACTAAATTAAAAAATACCACCTGGTCCTAGGTTCAGACCAGAAGTACCAAAAACCAAATCCATTAATGACATATTAAAAAAAATATTTTTTATGAACAGCATTGGCACTTAGAAACTAAATTATCTAGCACTGTAGTATCCCAAGCAAAATTTTGAATGACTACCAAAAATGTCTAGACAGCGAATCTCAAATACACTCTAGTTGCCTTTTTTTTTTTTTTAATTTAAAAAACACACAGAAGCCTCAATGTCAGTGCAAACTCACTGTCTCTGCTAGTTCTGAATTAGGGAGGGCCAAGGATTATTTAATAAATAGATACTACGTGGTTTCATTTGAGCAGTTTGAGTCTCACATTTCTCAGCACCAGTGCGGAAATGCACAGTGAGGTATGCATGGCATGCAGACAGAAGAGAAGTAATACTGTACCAAAGTTTTTGGTCTCCATATTCTGTCTAATATTTAAAAATTTAAGAAGTATCACCCACTGGCCTTCATGAATGTGCAGATCACAACCAGCTCTTCCAAAGCCAATAAGAACTTTAGAGGATAAGCCATGAGCGTGCTTTGCATCACACAACACGAAAAGGTGCCAAAACTTTTCATACACTTTTAAAATGAGAACTAACTGCCCCATTATAATAAAAATTGTCATGTGCTTTATATTCCTTTATTCGCTCTCATACTCAGCACTTCAACGCTGCTCAGACTCTCATCCTCTTCTCCCATTCCCTCCCTGTGCACTTGTTTAATGATGGGATTGGGCATAACTGGCAGTCCCAGTAGGAAGATATTAAACTACAAGCTAAAGAAACAACTGCAGTATAAAACCATGCAAAATTTAGGAAGCTTCCATAGCTGCTCATAGAGAAAAATATATAAATATATATTGTTCATTACAAGACTTAGAAATAAAAAAGTCCTAACTGAACCCAGATGTCCCATTTTAACACTCCTTTCTGAATGGTATGCAACTGATGGAAACAGAACGTATTTCCATATTTCTATGTTAAATTACAGGCTTACAATTTAATTGTATAAAACATTTCAAAGCCAATAGAAGATACAAAGGCGAACTGTGAAACAGTAGGAAAAAAATCAACACCATTTATTATTCACATATTGCATTACAAGTGTCTTTTTTAAACTAAAAGTATAATTTATATTATTTATGTAGAAATTCAAATTAAACACCACATACTAACAAAACCTAAATGTGAGTTACATGGTTTCAGTGACCTCTTGATCAAACTTCGACACTTGGGTCGAGAAGACATCTGAAAACCCAAGCAGTTAGTGCAGGATGGACACAAGGTCCAGAGCTTACTTGCCTAGTATACATCTACTGGCAATCCTTTTATTGCTGTAAAACAGAACAGGGATTGTTCCACATGTACCTGTTTGCAAAGCACATAAGGAAGGACTCTCAGCAGGGCAGAGGGATTGGTTTTAAAGAATAATTCAATGTGCAGGCTTTCAAAGTGCCAAGCAGCATGGATTTCCTCTCCTTTGTACAAATGAGTATTACTAATCTACCTGAAATGTCAGTTTCTGGAAAGCCTCCCAGTTCTACTTTAAGAATGGATTACATCTGAGGACTACTTTAAGCAATAACCTGATCATGGTAAATTAAGAAGTTCTGTCCCAATGCCACACTTAGCACTAATGTGGAATGAAGGGAGGGGGGAAGGCTATTAGCAGTTTATCAAAGGGACAGATGAATAAATGGCTGGCACCCAAGATCTCAGTTTAAAGGAATCTCTCAGAAATGTGATCAAAGAAAATTTTCAGCTGTCCTACTGGTAAGACTTGGCTCGCTTTCTGAGATGCAGCATTCAAATCCGTTCAGTTTTAAAAGCACAGCCAAAGATGAGCAAGATTCCCCAGCATGTTGGCTGACCAATCAGCATCTCCCATTTCAGATGCAAGGTTCAAAGTAGATTCAAGAGCAAAAAACAAAACCAAAAAAAGGCCTTTTAAACTTGTGCAAAAACAGCAAGTGAAAGAAATGAAACCACATGTAAGCAAACATTTAGGCTGGATGATTAGGGTAGTGGAACCCCTGTTTCGTACTCAGTAGTTTTGTGTTTTTGTTTTTTAAAGTAAGGCAATAATAAAATGACCATGCAGGCAATGAAGTGTTGGATCTGCATGTGTGAGATGAAGGAGATATAAAAACACGAGAGAGTTGTTTACAAAAGCAGTAAACGGAATCAGTAATTTCAGGACGCTGAATAGGTTTGTGATCCTATTTCGGAAAAAAACATTAAAGCTCCTAGAATGGGGGCTATAGTTCAATTCTTTGGCAGTAGTGGTTTTTGTTTTGTTTGTTTTTCAGGCCAACAGAAGCATGAGAAATATGCACATATAGGTTTTCAGTAAGGAAACCTCTCCTGGGATTGCAGTTTAGCTGATGCTGAGCTGTGCAAATCCTATAAGTTTGCCATCATCAGGAATATCTGAGCCTTCCACACCAGATGCCTGGGAACACAATAGGAAAGAAAAATTCAATAGCACTACGTTATGCATTATTTATAGCTTGACCTGAGTGAGCTTAGTTCAGGGAAGGAGCAGGTACAGGACAATTTTGGTTCTGTTCACCAGATGGCAGTGTCTGAAGTTTACCTATGAGCATTTTTCAGCTATGAAGATCTGTGCTCAAAAGTTTCATCAACAATTATTCACTTTATGGCTAAGCCCGCTAGCCAGGGTGAAAAATACAGGTACTCTCTATCCCAAGATAGGTCTAAATTTATAATGGAGTGTCTTCAACCCCCTACTGATAAACAATTCTGGGTTTTGCTACTTCTTTGCAGGGCTCCTCTGCCACTACCACCATGCTTCTTGGGCTCAAGGACACCCTCAACCTCCTAACTCTTCATTTGGTCTTTCTTCTGCTTCCTCCCCTCTCAGAAAAAAGCTCCTGTCATCTGGAGCCTCCCTTTTCTCCTCCAGAAAGGAGCCCATGGCACCTTACCTGGCCAAAACACCTCTACTCTTGCTGGGTACATAGGGTTTTCAAGTCCGAATAAAAACCACCACACTATTTCAATACTCTTATTGAAAAGTTCAGGACAGTAAGTAAGGGGTTCAGGAAGCTTTTCACTAAATATGCAGTGTTTTATTTGCAAAAATGGCAACTTGCTTAGCAAGGGAACAGGAATAAATACCAATTTGAAAGTGACGGATCTGTTTGCCTGGGGTTCTTCCACAATTTTCTGCAGATTAGCTGCAACTGAAATCACACACACACAAATGTTACTTTAGGACACTCTTGATACAGTAAATTCCAAATTCACTAGGCACTTCTTTAAACACTGCTCAGAATGTACAAGCTTAAAACACTTTACAAATAGAGGCTAATGTATGAAATCTTTAGGCTCATAACTAGGCAAAATAAAAAGTTATGTTTAATCTACACCTTTAAACTGTACAAATATTATAGCTTGGTTCTGAAAAGCAAACTCTGTTTATGCAGGTGTGGTCTTAAATGCCTGACTGCGCCGGTAAATCAGCTTAGCTGCTAGCTGGAAGCATTTCTACCTTCCAAGAGGGAGGCTGGGGCAAGCACCTTTTCAAAATTAGTCTCTATGGAATGCTATTCGACATGCTATAGCTGAAGAGAAGTGCTCATGCAACGCAGATTGTTGTTAGTTTTAGCAGTAACATGCACCATTTAAGAGGATGTATTTGTTCAGGAAATGATTGTAGGACGTGGGGACCTAAGGCTTGTCTATACAAACACTTAGTTCGCAGCAAGCTGGGGTGCGTATGTACCCTGCACTAGCCTGCTGCGCACTGTCTGTGTGGACCCTGCTACAACATACTAAATGTTTTGTAGTGCACTTTGATCTGCTCCCGTTGTAAAATGGGACACCAGCCAAGGGCCTCCAGGAGTGAAAGGAGGTGAAAAGCAAGTGTGTTCACTGCACTGCCTAGATGCTGTTTATTTTAGTTTGTATTACATTACAGTCAACAGAACCTTTTCTTCACAGTTCTTAGAAATAGGACGTGTTCTCTGAACTCTGGGGCTCAAACCCACACACTCAGGCAAAACTCCCACTGGAATTAATGTCAGTTTTGCCCAGGTATGACATACAGAATCAGGGCCTAAGTGAACTTTCCTAGAAGAACTAAGTACCTAAAGATCTGGTCTATTTTCCACATGCGATATTATGAAAGGTGTTTATTGTAAAGCATACACATGCATACAGAGAAATACTATAGCATCACTTGTAATTACCTATTACTAAATCTCTGCCATCAACAAGCCCAGCTGAGATGAGTTCTTGAGACACACCATCAGCAGTATCTGTAGGGGACAAATAAGTATTGTTCAGTTTACATTACAACTAGTCTGGGAGAACTTACGCTATGGTCACTCAAACAACGAAGTCATAGGTACAACATTGGACAATCAAGTTTCTCACTAACCCAAATGATTTGGGAATCAGAAATTTGGCAAGGTTAAAACAAACAACTAAAACCTGCACAAATTGCACAGATTATAATTGATGATAACAATAAAAGTTCGCTGAGCTGGCTGAGCTAGAAAAATGACTAAATGGTCACATTAGAATGCAATAACAACAGTGTCAGTTACAATTTTGCTTCTTTTCTACCCTGAGCCAGTATTGACAGGTGGCCAGGCAAATTTAAGGCCACTAGAGACTTCTGAAAATATCCACATCTGCCTCCACCCCCCGCCCAAAACCTAAAAGATGGACACTATTTAAAATTAGCTACACTGTACCACCTCAATTATCCAGAGGTCTTGTAGGGACACCTAGAACTTTCAGATTGAAGGAACTGGCCCAGCAGCCTTCAAATCCTGCATTCATCACGTAACGTTGCACTCTATATGATTTTATGAAACACGCTGGAATATGCTTCATGCAAAAGGTCTCTTGTAAGGTATCATTACAAAGCTTATAATCTACTGAGTGTGGGCATCCTATTTATATAAATGTATCACTCTTGCATCTAAAACTAGAAATATGCACTATAACTCTGAGGTCCTACTGTAGTTATGCAAAGTGTGGGCCATTAATGGTGGTTTGGAATCTTGATAGCTCCCATCAACCAGGACAACTGACTGTGGATGGGTCTGTTTGCTTGCAGGCCTTCCTGTGAGTCAGGCTAGGAGGAATGAGGGCTTGAAGTCTTAGAGTGACTTTTTTTTTCGGGGGGAGGAGAGGGCGGTGAAGGAGAGATATGTCCCATTGCCTCAGCATCAAATTTCCAAGAAATGATCCAGGCAGTTTGCTCTGGATAGCTCAAACATTTAACGGGTGGAACAAGCACACTCCAGTGGAGCACGCATCTCAATCTGAACTTCTGCTTCGATCTCCACACATTCATTTCAATTTTTTGCCAAGAAAAAAAAACGAAACAAAAACCCACCACAAAGATAGCCCCCACCCTCCCACCCGTTCCTCAATACATTTAATTTCCACAACTACTCACCTCTCCCTGGGGTAAATTCAAACCGAATATCATTTAGTTCTTTCTTTGAATTCCTGTGGTAAGAATACATAGTATTAATGAAATTAAAATGAAACAGCAGATGTTGTACAGAGTTTATTTCGGATTGTTTGGGGATTCCAGTGTTCTGGTTGAAGGGGAGTGTAGCAGGGTGGATCCCTGCTCCGGCCCTGAAGGGGTTAAAACAGCCCAAGGAAGGGGCCAGGGCTGGAGAAAGCAGCCTTGTAGGCTGGGCTGATTGGGGAAGTGGCTGCAGCTGGGGCCACACCCCAAACTGAGTCACAGGCCCTTATAAAAGGGCAGAGAAGCCAGGAGCTAAGGAGTCCCTCTCTGCGTTCAGAGAGAGAAGGGCCTGGCTGCTGAGACAAGGTACCTAGCGTGGAGCAGGGCTGGGGAAAGGCAGAGGAGCTGGGGAGCTCCTGCCTGGAGAGCCCCAGGCTGTGGCCTAGCAGTAGGCTAGGAGGTACTGGGGTTGCAGGGTGCAACCCAGGGGTAGGCCAAGGCAGCAGGCCCAAACCCCTTTGCCGATGATGAGAGGCTAATACTGCAGTCTCCCCCAGGGCATGGGGCTAGCTAATGACTGGGCAGTTGCCAAGACCCTGAGGCAAACTGGGGATAGAGTGGAGGGGTTCCCAGGGAGGGGAAACCCTAAGGAGAAAGGGGATACTGCCAGGGGGCAGCACCCCATGTAAAAGGGGCACCGGGGTCCAGGGAGGGACATGGGGCCAGAAGCCAGATCACCGGCCTGCAGAGGGCGCTCCATCTACATATTTGAGCTAATTCCCTGAAGCAACCAGCAGGAGGCGCCGGAGGGGTGAGCTGGCCTGGTTACAGGGAGTCATTCAAAAGTCAGTTTTAAAAAGATAACTGGGTTTTAATTTTTAAATACTAGCTACTCTATCCAACAGGGATGCACAGACAGTCCCTGGATTTGTGCCTGGGAGGAAAGCTCTCAGTGGAGGGCCGTATACTTAGGAATGTGCTTCCCCCATTGGTTTGACAGAGCCCGTGCTTGTTGATACCTGGGATACATAAGGCCCCTCTATCCAGGAACTTATGAGCATGCTCTCCCCACATAAAGACATTCCAGTATCTGAGCACCATGCAAACATTAATAGATTCATCCTTGAAGCATCCCTGTGGGGTAGGAGAAGTATCCCCATTTTGCCAATGGGGAACTGAGGCAGAGAGATTAACTAACTTGCCTAGGAAGTTTGTGGCAGACTCAAATCTTAGCAACTCAGTCCAGTGCCTTAAACCAGAAGATCGTCCTTCTCTCAGCTCTCAATGAAGGGACTCTTCAGGAGACACCTGAGAGCTGAATGTTCTTTAATGGAACTGCTGATGTTGCCAGTTTAGATTGTATTTATAACTGGTTTTCTCTTTCTTGTACCTAACTACAGAAGGACACTGTGCACAGTGGTAAACTGTTCTAAATAAGCTGATATCCTTATACAATGAACTTTAGGAAGCGCCCCCCCACCCCTCCAAGTTAGTTAAACACAGTTGTGCTTACGAAAGCACAACGGAAGGCCATTCAGTACAACGTCAGGTCTCTTGTGCAGACCGCTGGCTGCTACTCCATGAGACACTCCCAGCATGCCAACACAGAATCCCATTATAGCTGAGCAAGCCCACAAGAGAACAGGTACCATATGTGATTTCTGATGTTTTAAACAACTTAATATCCCTGAACCTCCATGGGGAAAACAGGGATAATTCATTCTTGCCTAGCGCACAGACTTTGGTATGCTTTAAACCAAGATCGATACCTTTCAGGATATAGAATTTGCAAAGCTGCAAGGAGGAGTCTGAATAAAAGAATTTGGGCTTCCTGGATTTCCTCATGCCCTCCAGTCGCATGGCCAAACGTTGCTGGGTTTTGGTCCCAGTTGGGACATGGGATGGAAACTAGACTGGAGTACATGTATGGTCACCATCCCTTCAATGCAACAAGGGAGAAGACATGACAATCTATGAAATTAACAACACTTCTAGAATACTCTACAAACAGTCGTCCTCACAGCAACCCTTCAAGGTGGGGATAACTTCACCTACCTCTCTTACAGATGGGGAAAACTGGTTATATAATTTACTCAAGGAAACAATGTTTCAGTGACAAATCCAGGATTACAGTTCCAGAGCTCCCTAGTTTAACAGCCCAGGCCCCACCCACTGCACCTTCCTTTCCAACAGTTCCACAGTAGCACACTTACCTTAACCTTAGCACAAGGCTGATGGGGACTTTTATATCCTCCTGAACTGGTGCTGCAGCAGGGGCAGGGACGGGGGCTGGTGGTGCCTAAAATGGGATTGGATTATTTTAAAATCAACTAGCACCAACCCCTCTTCCCCCCAGTCTTAAAAGCACAAAACAGATTACAACAATTGAGTATAAATACTGAATACCATACAACTATCAAATACTACGTAATGTGTGGGCATATAACCACTCACTGGAATACAGAGAGCACAATGAAAACCCAAATGAGGGGAATATTAATGTACACTTGAACTATACTACATAGCAATATTTAGAATGACAATCCTGTCTGGAATTGTCTCCAGAGAAAATAAATGGTGGAATAGGTATTTGCCTTTTAGAGAACTGGAAACTGGCCAGAGGCTTCAGAAGAGGTTTTCAGCACACTTATCAAATAATTTTTCAGGCAAATTTGATTTGTCTGGAATCTAAGATATTTGATAGATAAAATATTTGATAAATCATGATAGATTTTCTATCCCCTGCCTCAAGATATCCTACACGGCTTTTTGAAGATACAGGACAAATTTTTCAAAGACATCTAAGTTTTTTATGAGCCTTAAGCCCAATTGACTTTCAGTGAGATTTAGGCGATTTAGAACATTTTAGCCACAATCCATAAAACCATAAATCAGTGGATTTATAGATAAGTAGGGACATTCTGTACATTCCTGAATATATGGTTGTTTCACAGATTCCCTAACTAAATGGATTTTAAAAAGTTCTAAAAGTGGTTTATCTGCCCATTTTCACTGCTGAATTACGGCTGATTATTTCTGCTTGGAGTCAGATATTTGTTTCATGCTCTTCAGTAGTACATTTCTAGATCTTTATATTGCTGGCGATAGATTTTAGTAAAGGGATATATTGTTTAATCAAAATCTGGCACGGAGTGGGGGGAGAATTGATTGCTCTTTCATTGTCTAAATCTTGGTCTACATTTCAGATGCTGCACAAGATATTTTAGCTTGAAGCAATAGGACAGGACAGTATACTAGGCTGACAAAACATGGAAACTCTTCCCAAGACCCTTTTTTATCTGAATCACTCTGTTTTGTTTATCTGAATCACTCTCACAAATTGACTGAGGAATGAGGTATTTCACTCTGATACTAATTTCACTACCTTTTCTGAAAAAAAATCTGGCTTGGGCAAAGTTTTTGGCCTGAGGGCCGCATCGGGTTTCGGAAATTGTACGGAGGGCTGGTTATGGGGAGGCTGTGCCTCCCCAAACAATAGGCATGGCCCAGCTGCCATCCCCTATCCCCGCCCCCTGCTTCTTGCTTCCTGATGCCCCTCCCCAAGACTCCTGCCCCATCCAACTCCCCTCCCCGTTCTCTGACAACCCCTCCCCCCCCAGCACCCCTGCCCCATCCATTCCCCTTGCTCCCTGTCCCCTGACCGCCCCTGGAACACTCGCCTCTGTCTGCCCCCAATCACCCCATCCCTCATTCCTGACTGCCCCCCATCCCCCACAGGACCCCTGCTACATCCAACCAGCCCTTCTCTCTGTCCCCTGACTGTCCCTGGAACCCCCACCCCTGACTTCCCCTCCCATCCCCCCATCCAAACCCCCCCCTTCCTGACTCCCCAGGATCCCTGCCCCCATTCAATCCCCCTGTCCTCTGCCCTCTGACTGCCCCGATCCCTATCCACACCCCCACCCCCGACCACCACCCTGAACTCCCCTGCCTTCTATCCACCCCCTCACGCCCTTACCGCGCTGCCTGGAGCACCAGTGGCTGGCGGTGCTAGAGCTGTGCTGCCCAGAGCACCAGGCTGGAACCATTCATGCCACCACGCAGCACAGAGCACCAGGTCAGGCTGGGCTCTGCAGCTGCACTGCCCCAGGAGCTCGCAGCCCCGCTGCCCAGAGCGTTGTGGTGGGGCGAGCTGAAGCTGCAGGAGAGGGGAAACAGCAGAGGGGGGAGGCCGGGGCGAGCCTCCCGGGGCCGGATGTGGCCCGCAGGCCATAGTTTGCCCATCTCTGGTCTAAATGCTTGCCCTATTTTAAAAAAAAGCATCAAAGATTCTGAGCTATGATTTAATGCAGCGAAGTGACTGTCTACTCCAAACTGTACCATTTCTCTTTAAGACTAGTATGTTGTCAGTAATGGTTATCTTTAAAATGGGAATAGGAATTAAGTGCGATGAGTTTATATATAATTCTACTACCAAAAAAAAGTTTCTAGGAAAAAATGAAGACCAGAGTTACTTTTACTAGTAGCATTGCCAAAACTCTTCCCTATGTGGCTGCTAGTGAGATCATGTTAGTTTTGTCCTTTCTAATATTAAATGCTTCTCCCCAACTGCAAATACGAACATTAGTTTTTTTATTTAAAAGTACCACCATTCAGGAGTCTGGCAAATGTAGCAGCACAGTAAGCCAGACAAACTGTAAGACATATTCCAAATATCTCTGGAATAGTTTATTTTGGCAATTTCCGCCCCCCACTGCCCTTTCAGCCCAAGACATCAGAATTCACTTTTTCCCTCCTGGGTAGTCTCTCCTAGCTGGGCTTTGCACTAAAACAATACAGAAAAGAATTAAGTTCTGTGCTACTTAGCATGGTTTTAGGTTTCCTCACACACATCTGCACCAAACAGGAGCCTGTCAAAAAACAGCCTCAAACTCAGGGAAATCTGGTTTCTCTATTAGCCTTTTGTTAATACGAAGGCTTTTTCAATGCACGTGTCCTGCATCTCCTTTCAGAGCCTGGAGGACCTCCTGCTTCCACCTCCAGTTTCCTCCTTATAGACATACCCTTGAGACTCTGAGGCTGCTGAGAGGTCTGGCCAGAACCTGCTTGACAGCCCTGTCAATGTTACTTCTTAATCACCTTAAAAAGCTGCTGATCTAACCAAAAGTGGGGTGCGCAAGACCATCCATTGGGGGCTGCGGTCAGAGGAACACCGTGGGAGCAAACAGGGTGGCACGGCCGGAGGAGCGCCTCAGGAGCAAACAAGGTGGCGCGAACGGAGGAGTGCCACCGGAGGTGGAAAAGGGGGGGGGGGGGAAGAAGGGGAAGAGACAGCTGGAGGAGCTTCGCCCTAAGATTGGCCAGAATGCTGCCCCAGGCACGTGCTTCCTACGCTCTTGCCTGGAGCCGGCATTATGAGGTATCCTGAGGGAAGAGAGGGAGTTCCATAGCACGGAGGGGTTGACAATAGCGCCCTCACTCATTTGTTCGCTTTCAGCATATTGCGACGTATTACAGTTTATGTGAGCCTGGTTAAGTGGATTTATGGATCATATTATCTCGTTTTAACTACACTAACCCTCACAAAATGGACAAGTGGCTTAAAAAGATTCCTGCAAAGAAACCGCAGATTGAAGATCATACTAATACGAGGACAAGAAAACACCAAGAAAATGGCAGAGCTGACAGTTATCCTACTCCTAGTACGAGCTCTTCATCAGCCACATTACGAGGTAAAAACAATGAGGATCTAATCAGATCTGACAAGAAGTCAGCCCAAAAAATTCGAAATTATCAAGACGACTTTTTGAAATATGGATTTACATCCACTATCGTTAACGATGAAGCTCGCCCTAAGTATATTGTGCCTTGAGATATTAGCTAATGATAGTATGAAGCCATCATGATTAGCTAGACATTTAAAAACTAAGCATCCAGAACATGAAGACAAACCTCTACAATTTTTTCAGCCATGCTTAAGGTCATGTGATACTCAGTCCAGTACTTTTTAGTGAAATTTTCTACTTAATGATAAATGTTAAGAAGCCTTTTTTGAGGTTTTTTTTACTTAATAGCGAAAGACAAAAAGCCACATACCATTGGGGAAATACTTCTTCCTGCCGCGGTAAAAATGGATGAAATAATACATGGAAAACAATATGGCGACAAACTAAAATGCATTCCTTTGTCAGCAAATACTGTTGGAAGATGCATAGAAAACATTGCTGAAGATTCGAAGGACAAGTATTAGAACAAATTACGCAGTGTGGGTGGTTTGCTATATAGTTGGATGAAAGTACAGATGTTTCTAACATGTCTCAGCTTATGGTATTTGCTAGATTCTGTTTCAATAATGAAATACATGAAGAACTACTTTTTTGTGAGCCACTAAAGGAAAGATGTACTGGAGAAGATGTATTCTCAACAGTAAATGGCTTCTTTAATAAAAACAATGTTTTATGGAAAAACCTGTGTAAGTGTAACCACTGATGGAGCAGCTGCTTTGACTGGAATAAAGAAAGGATTCCAGGGTAAGGTTACAGAGATAGTACCACATGTGAAATTCGTTCACTGCATCATTCATAGGCAAGCTATTGCAGCAAAGAAGTTGGAGCCAGAAGTCCACAAAGTGCTACAGGATGTCATCAATGTGATTAATTTTATAAAAACAAGACCTTTACATAGTAGAATCTTTAGAATACTTTGTAACGAGATGGGGAGTGACCATGAAAATCTTTTGTACCACACACAGGTTCACTGGTTATCTCATGGCAAAGTGCTTAAAAAAAAGAGCTGCAGAACTTAAAGATGAGTTACGCATTTCTTTTACAAATAGACAAGTGTTCCAAATTTGCTGACCTTTTCAGTGATGACAAGTGGTTGTCAGTAGTATGCTATCCAGCAGATATTTTCGAAAGAATAAACACACTTAATCTGTCCTTTCAAGGTAAAGGTGACCTTTTAACGAGAGAGAAAGTAACTGCTTTTCGAAAGAAACTCGTGCTATGGAGAAAGCATTTTGAAAATGGATGTTTGGAAATGTTTCCATCGTTATGTGATGTTTGTTGCTGAAAACGATGTAAGTGTGTCACCTATAAAAGCTCTCATATCTGCACACTTAAACTGGGAAACAGAATTTTCTAACCTGTTTAAAAATCTTCCAAATGAAGAGTTTCAGTGTGTTTTGAACCCATTTGTTAAAAATATAAAAATGCAACACCTTCCAATTAGTTTGCAAGAACAACTGACTGACATCAAGGAAGATGGAAATTTACGAGCAGAATTTCAACAAAAACCTTTGTATAATTGGTGGATGGGACTGAAAAATGAGTATCACGATTTAGTAAGCGCAGCCAACGATGCACTTCTTCCATTTAGATCTACGTATCTTTCTGAGGCATCTTTTTCAGCTATGACAGCCATTAAAACCAAGGTGCAAAATAAACTGAACTTAGAACTAGACCTTCGAATCACTGTATCAAAGTGTTAAACCAAGATTTTCAAAAATAATGAAGCATATTCAATCACATTGCTCTCACTAAAAAATATTAATTTTTTTTAGTGAGAGCAAAAAGTTAATAGCTAATAAATTATTTTAAAAATATTTTCTCTCTCATCTTTTTAATTTCTATTTTTTGTGTATGTTTTAAAATGTACATAATATATTAATACAGTAGTACATATATATAATTTATACATAAATAAATATACATATACTGGAGGTGTGTGCTCAAAAATTTTTTACTGATAGGGGTGCGCGATCAAAAAAGTTTGGAGACCACTGATCTAACCAATGCACTCCCCTGTACAGCACTAAAAGCCACTACTAGTTCAGAGAAAAGAAAACCAGGGAGCAAGCAGATCCCTGCAGGATTCTGCAAAGCTAAGCATCTCAAAGCCACCAGGGCCTGCCTACTCCTCTTACTGAACTGGACAATTTATCATGCTAGTACAAATTATCGTAAGCAGCTTTCCTGGCTTAAGTAAATTCTAGTGAGACTGATACTTTAAGGAGGGTCTACTACAAAACTGAACATATGTATAAGGGTTTCCAGCCTTACCTGCCCTGCTGCTGGAGCTGCTGCAGGAGGCTGAGTAGGTGGAGGGACAGCAATTTGAGAAGGCTGCGCAGGTGCTTGTCCTGCTGGCTGAGGTAGTTGAGCAGGAGTCTGTGCTGGAACATGGAGTAAATGACCTGTCGGTTCAGCTGGTGGGAACAGCTACAAAAACAAGACATTTTAATGAGAAAAGGAATGTCATTAAAAGTAGGTGGTTGTGCATGATGTGCATTTTGACCCCACTTGCCAAAGCACAACTGACAAGTTTACTGCCAGCTACATTTCCATCCCCTCAAACCACTAAGTCAGATCCAAGTGTGTGTCAAGGGGCTTCAACTTCTCCTTGCTCTGGAAGATGATTCTTCCTCTCCCTCATCTCCTGAAATGCTTGTCCTCTCTATTACTATGGACAAGAAACTTGTATGGCAGAAGGACTGAATGCTACATAGTAATACAAACTGAGCTCTTCCCTGGAATATACAATCATATGCTGTAGTCTCCGTTTTCTTTGAACATGAGCATTATTGACATGTCTCATTTGCCAAGTCATCGGGTCAACCTCCCACACTGCTTTATTAAAACTAGCTTGTGATGCCTTTCAGAGGGGATACACACACAACACAGTGAAGAATTAAATCTTCGTAGATAATTATCTGTTTCCAGAGAAATAGGATTCCAGTTATTAAGATGTCAAAACAGTTTGGCATTCAGTTTTGAGGTATCACAAACAGAGTGCAGGCTCTTCAAAGCATGTAAGAGCAGCATGATTGGGACTGGATGTATAGATTTAATGCTCTAGTTCCTGGCTGAAAAAATATGGAAAAGCAAGAACCTAGGGGAGAAGGATGGGTGAAATGTGAGTTATTGCAATTATAAATCTTCTGACTTCATTCTGAAATGGCTCCAGGGAATTGATCAAGTTCTCAGTTGCAAGCTGAAGTTAGAACAAGTAGGCTAAACCTCATCAGAATTCTACAAGACATGCCAGCTTAACATCCCGTGTGTGTCGGGAAGGAAATAAGTAATATCCACGCACCAAATCAGCAAGCAACCATATGCTAATACCTAAGATACACGAACAACATTCCTGTGTAAGATTTACAGACTGCAAACAGTTCTGAGGCAAGATTTTTCACTGTCATTAAATTCTGGCTCCACTGCCAACTGTGAAGGACTACTGAAGGCCTAGCTCAGAAGCTTAGCTGTAGGCTGAGAATGAGTCAGACCAGGTCCTGTAAAATGGGCACTTTGGGTATGTCCACGTTGCAATTAAAAACACGATGGCTTAGGCTCGCAGGGCTCAGGCTAATGGGCTGTTTAATCCTCAGGCCCAAATGTCTACACGGCAGCTGAAAAGCCTCTTAGCCCAAGTCCACATCAGTTGGCACAGGCCAGCTGTGGGTTTTGAATTACAAGTAGACAAACCCTTTGACTACGTTGTTTGGAGGGAAGGGATGTAAAGAATTTGACAGACTTTGAAATAGTGGATTCAACCTCAAAGCTGGAGAGCAGTAACAATCTTCAGGATTTTATCTGACAAGAAAATCAGAGAAGATCCCCACAAGGGTGTGAACATAGCACCTAACTCAATTCTTATATGAGCCTCTGTCATGATAAAAGTAAGCTGAAAACAACATTCTCTATAAAGCAGCGGTTCTCAAACTGTGGGTCAGGACCCCAAAGTGGGTCACAACCCCATCTTAATGGGATCACCAGAGCCAGCGCCCGAGCCTAAGCCCAAGCCCAACTGCCTGGGATCGAAGCTTGAGGGCTTCAGCCCTGGGTGGTGGGGCTCAGGTTACAGGTTCAGGGCAGTAGAGTCTGGGCTTTGCCCGGGCTTTCCCCTCCATCCCACCCAGGGTCGTGCGGCTCAGGCTTTGGTCCCCCCTCCTTGGGTTGTGAAGTAATTTTTGTCATCAGAAGGGAGTCGCAGTGCAATAACGTTTGAGAACCCCTGCTATAAAGGTTTGTTAAGGTTAGTGCCAAGAGTCTCTCTCTAGCTAGTCAATGATTCACTTTCTAGGGAAGGAACTAGCTTCCAAGCCTGGGGACATTATTTTTAGAGGTCAATAAGAACATGTTCCTTGTGATATTGGCAATGATTGGGAGTTGTCAGATTCAAAGAGCAACAACTTCCAAAACGTCCAACTTACCTCAGAATTCTGTAAAGATTCTTTCACTCTGGGAGACTAAAAAACAAAAAAAAGATCAGTTGCTACTATAAGCTGTAACAGAACTGAATCTTATTGACTAGCCATGTACTGTCTCAACCACGTTAATATTCACTAAATGCACATACATGGGTCTGGTCTTACTTTTATCTACATATTAAAATGCACAATAGCAATCAAACCAGATAATTTCTCAGCAGCCTAGCCATGCTCTATCCCCCGGAAATGCATTGTCATGGCCTGGCTTATTACTTACAGTTTAGATTTATATACAGTAGCATATAATAAGAAATGCCAGAGTTCTTTACTGGCAGAGAAATCTAATATTAATGAGGACTACATTGATCAGATTTGGATTTCATTAGCAAGCCGAGCCAATAAAGTCTGTTTTAAAGCCACTCCAACTTTTAAAGAGGATATAACAGAAAAGCAATTAGAACATTAAAGGTGTCATAAGCATTCAATACATTAGAAAGTTGAAGTCATAAGTAATATACACAACAATGAAAAACAATTCCTAAGAACAATGAAGTATTTTTTCCTTTCTACAGCTGAAACAAGGAACAAATAGTCTTATTTACAATATTACCTTTTCCTATTAGTTTTAATTTCCGTTATGGTTATGCCTAAAACCCTCAAAGGCCCCATTGTGCTTAAGCATTTTAGAAACAACTAACAAAAGGCAGTCCCTTGGACTCTAGGTGTCAGAAAACAAGTGGAAGAGACAAGGTAAAAGGAAATTATTCAACATTTAACTAGATTTGGGGAACTCTGTGTTAGGTGCTATACAAACACAGAACAGACCCTTCCCCAAAGAATTAATAGCCCAAAACAGTGTTTCTCAACCTTTTTGTGCTGACGACCCCACTTGGACTTACTCAGATTTGAAAAAATAGGTAGAGCCCTGGGCGGATGGAAAATTTATATCCGCAGATATCCACAGAGTTGCAAGGCTCTAGTGACAACAAGAGAGGCCAGGAAGCAGGCCATGAACCACAACGGTGAAAGCAGCAGCATGTCAGGCAGCTGCTTGCAGCAGCCAGCGCCCAGCCTGGGCAGCTCGTCCAGCCTGACTATTCCACCCCCAGCCCTACACACTAGAACGGGCACCAGCCTCACTGGTCCCTGGTCATGCTAGTGTGTGCAAGCGGCTTACATGCTCACGGATAGGAGTCTTGCTCTTTATCACTAAAGCTCTGCAACTCTGCAAATATCTGCTTTATACCCATGCGGAGTTCTAACAGTAAGGGGATGAAGCCACCTGGGGCCGGGGCTCAAGCCCCCGGGAGCTGACAGATTAATCCTGAGCCCCACCACCAAAGGCTGACAGACCAAGCCCACAGCCCCCCTTAAACGTGTCCCACAATCCCCCTGGAGACTGAGAAACAATGGTCTAAAAAATGGGGTTGAGGTTGGGATAGTAAAGTAATACTACATGTGGTATTCCTGGAAGCAGAGGGTAACAAAGTGACTCTCAGTCCTGGGCACCCCGTGAACGATCACAATGCCAGAAGAGATCCTAATCTCTTTTTGGGTGTCAGAGACATCATCATGTTTTTTGTAAGAGGAGATGTTAGCTCCCTTATCTTGGCCATATTTCCACTTTGGGTGATTTAAATTCAGCCTCCTTATATTCCTCATGCGATTTTAACTGGATAAATTGTTCCCTGAACTAAATTGTTCAATAGAATTGCTTCTTTTAAATAGCCGTCACATTTCAGTTGGGATAATACTGTATTTTAATGTTAACATTTTTTAAATAAAGTGACAGCTTGCTTTAGCAAAGTTAAGCAACAGATGCGCAGTTTGGGACTCTGTTGGATGAAAGCTTCTCCATAAAAGAAATGAATCTTGGATTTTTTTCTAGCTCCCTCTTTAAAGAAAACTAAGCTCATTTAATATTTACAGATGTTTTCTACAAATCTGTTTTCTAACTCACCAGCGCTACTTACTTTCACACTTCAACAACAGACAAACTAATGGTATTTCTATTCATTATTAAAAATGAAAACTAAGAAAATTCTAACTATTATCCCATTGAGCAAATTGGCTCAATTTTTACTTTCGGACAGAGATAGTAATTGAGCTGTTTGAACCCTCTGCAGTTTGGAAATTCAAATTAAAGATAAATCACAACACATGCTCTTACATGATTTATCTTCCATTATAAAATGAATGTATCAGTGTACAACAGCACACTGCATGTTCACACTCACTAGTTAATCACAACACTTCAGTAATTACTTTTGCATTCTTTAAGTGAGCTAATATACTTCAAAAACAAACCTAGAGTCGTGCATAACATGATGATACCCTTAACACATAATCCTATTTCTTTAATCCTTGTCCTGCCTCTTCCCTTGTCTTGTTTGTATTCTTATTATCGTCACCTGCCCAGTGCAGTGTCTAGCGTACTTTTGAGCTCTCAGACAAACAATGCTTCTAAGATACACGGACTCATTTCTTGTGCTAGTCAGACTCTTGGAAATGAGCATTTTAAAACAAATGAAGGGCTATAGTAAGATGGATGTTACACAGGAGAAGCGTCTGTGGGAATAATGCCAAACAGTTTTTCTACATCTTGCTTGGAAACATGTCAAGTGAGGCTTAATGGTGGGATGGATTTCAGATTTTACCTTTCCACCTGGATTACTCTCTTCTCATGGCACCATCAGCATTTGATCACAGTGGAGGAGCTCCTCTTACACAGTATTCTCTGCAACCGACTGGTCTGCAAACAAGACCTTTGTACTTTCTTTGGAAGAGAGGCTCTGGTAGTACGTTACAAATTGGCCAAAGTCAGTCTTGGATATTTGAAAATGATTATCTCCAGACACAGTTGCTACCATCTGGCATTGGTTAGGCTAGTGGCAAGATGAGAATTTTGCTTTGATGTTGTACTGTTAATGTTGTTATTATTAATAGGTGCCCCTCGGAGATCTCCCATCCAATTATTCACCCAGCCTGACCCTGATTAACTTGTGAAATCTGAATGGATCACAGTATAAGGAATAACATGTTCAGTTTTCAAAGAATCTTTAGCTAGTCCAAAACATTTGAAATGGAGATTATAAATGAAAGTGTCAATTCTCTCTCACTCAACAGGAAAAAACAAATAAGCCATGTTCAAAACACAACAGAGGCCAGTGCTAAATATCAGGGTATTGTGATTTCAGAGACAGAAAATATGGAAACAAAAAGTTTTTAATTTTCTCTGAAACAAGGTTTGGAATATCAGCCTCCTTTAAAATTAGTCTTATAATTTAAAATATAGAGAGACTGTATTTTATATCTGAGAGTGTCCTAGATCAAGATTTTCAGAATTATCTGTCTGATATGGTAAGATCATCTCTGGGTGAGTAGCAACAGTCTGAGCACAAAGAGAAAGCTAGTCAAATTTATAACTGGAAAGCTAACAAATAAAAATAGAATAACTGTAACCACCAAGCATATTAGAAAAAAACTGCAAGGTTGCGAAAAACATATAATTTTGCAGAGACTTAAGGAAATTTCTACACAGATCATAAAAAGGGATGTAATGAACCAGAAGATGGAAATGAGAAAGATGAATGCTTTAAAGGGGCAAATGTTTAAATAACACCCCAAGAGAAAATAACTTTAGTACAGGAGTATTTGAAGAAGTCTCCAAAAGCTCATTCTTTGGCTCTCCTTAGTTAAATCTGAGAACCATTAAAATCCACGTGCTGCTACGAAAGGGAAGAATTACATTCAGAAAAAACATCTTTGAAATGGTAGCATTCGGAATGATGAGCATAAATATCATTGAAGATTTAAGATCTACAAAGGATTTAACACCAAGTTTCACACCTGTTTTTTTAAACACTGTATAACACTGTAAAATCCGTAGTTACTTTGGACTTCACGGATGTCACTTGATTGCACACTGGGGCCATGCAACTCCATGGCAGTTGCTGGGATAGAACTGTTCTACCTGTCCAATCACAAGTCCCAGTTACTTGAGCTCAGGGAGAATGTTGGCTGTGTAAGACCTATGATGCAGCTGAGCAGTGCTGATTCTATCATGTAGGAGGCAGTGATATCCACATTAATCAGTTCATTACAGAACTTAAGATAATGTTACGAAAACAATCTCTGGTAGTTTATACCAATCGAGTTTTAAATTAGCCACATGAATATCCTGATTCTCTGTTATTCCACTGGACTGGGACCCAAGAGATCTGTGAATTCCCAGCTCTACCACAGCTTGTGTGCAACTTTGGAAAAAAGTCACAAGCCCTGTGCCTCAGGATACCCTCTGTAAAATAGGGATACTACTACTTCTCCCATCCTGTCTCTCTCATGTCTGGTTAGACTGTAACCTCTCCGGGACAGGGATTGCCTTACTGTGTACGTGTAACACTTCACACAATGTGGCCCTGATGTCAGCTGGAGCATCTAGGCACTACTGTGATACAAATAATACAATTGTTGCAGAATCCAGTGGCTCACCCTGAGCTGTGAAATTGCTGCTCTGCCTTCCTCACTTTCTTCGTCTAGTTCATCATCACTCCACTCCCAGCCACCATCTTCAGTCTTATGAAGACGCCCACTGGAACCCGGGACCCTTCGGACCTGTTCAGAAGAGACACAGAAACAAATGGTGTATGAAGCAGATAATTCCGTCTTTTTTAGGAAAAATGTGTCCAAGTATCATCAAAGCTGTAATCCTGGATTCTAACAGGAACAGATAAGGGATCAGTGAGTTTATATCTAGAAGACATTAGAATATCACAATGCTAACTAAGAATTAGTCCAAAAATTTTTGAGCACGGTGAAGCATAAAAACCAGCAGAACTGTGACATCCATGTTAAACAAAGGTGGTCACTGCCCATTGCATCTTGGTACCTTTTTAGCTCTTTCAGTGATTGTTGGTGCTCTCTGCAACATCTTTTCTTGTAGAAATTCTTTATTCTGGAAAAGAAAAAGATTTTAAGTGTCTACTTCACTCTTCTCCTGTTAAAAGTCATTTTATGGCTCAAAGTGACAAAAAGTCCATAGCTGCATGTGACGAAGTGAGTATTCACCCACGAAAGCTTATGCTCCAATACGTCTGTTAGTCTACAAAGTGCCACAGGACTCTGTCGCTTTTTACAGAACCAGACTAACACAGCTACCCCTCTGATACCTTATGGCTCAAGCATTTTTTGGCCACAAACCCCACTTTCAATCTAATTTTAATAAAACTAGGAAACTTGCGTTGTTTGGGAGTCAACATCGTTCTTTCTAAGAACATCTGCGAGATGTAACAAGAAGCAATTCCGTGGGACTGCAGTTAGAATTTCTCTAATATGCATGCTAATCCTATATACCTTTTCATCTGTGACAGATTTACCACTGCAAAATGATACAGGATTAGCAAGTGAGAATTGGTATACATAAAACTTTGGTTTTCCTTAAAATGCAACTGAATCACTGCAAAATATTTAGCCCCTGATAACAAGAAATTGATCAAATTAAAAAAAATTGGACAAGAAATAAGAAAAACGAAAAACTGGCAATTGTAGAGCCTTTTATGAGGCCATTTTATTACGCATGTCATATACTGTCTTGCTAGAATGCTAATACTATTTAACTCAGCCTATTCCCTTTTCCCTTTGCTCTCTTAAACTGGTCCCTTCCCCGCTGTTAGCGCCAAGTCATCTCAGATGCCAGCATGAGGGGTCAGGAATAGTGCAACCCAATACCTGGAAAATATGATCCATCGCTGGGACCAGGGAGAGTTACAGAACACAGCACGTCTGTTTTCCAGGAAGCCCAGTATGTTGCATACACTGGAATAAATCTCTACATGTATAAGCAGTATCCCTTTGTATTAAAAGTCCTCTTATACCCTTGTCTATTTCACAGACAGGGTACAGAAGAGTCAGACCAATGGTCCATCTACCCCAGTATCCTGTCTTCTAACAGTGGCCAGTGCCGGATGTTTCAAAAGGAATGAACAGAACAGGGCAATTGTCGAGTGATCTATCCCCTGTTGTCCAGTACCAGTTTCTGGCAGTCAGATGTTTATGGATACCCAGAGTATGGGGTTGTGTCCCTGACCATCTTGGCTAATAGCTATTGATGGATCTATCCCCCATGAATTTATTTAATTCATTTTTGAACCCAGTTATACTTTCGGACTTCATATGTCCTGGCCAAAAGTTCCACAGGTTGAGTGTGCCTTGTGTGAAAAAGTACTTCCTTACATTTGTTTAAAACCTGCTGCATATTCATTTCATTGGTTGATGCCTAGTTCTTGTATTATGAGGCTATCTATTCCACACTAGGTGTGCGTGCTTGCCACGTGCACCATTGCCAGAAGTTTTTCCCCTACCCGTAGGTACTGCTCCCTGCTGCTCCCCGCACCTTCAGTTCCTTCTTGCCAGACAACTCCGACAGAGGGGAAGGAGGGCGGGATATGGAATAGACATGAGCAACACATCTTGAAGAACACCAGTTACGGAAAAGGTAACTGTCTTCTCTCTCTTGTTCTAGGCCTTAGGTCAAGGGTGGGTGCGGAGAGAGGATATGGGGAGAAGTCCATATTTGGATGGAAATGAGGAAACTGTTTTCTGGCTGGTTATTTTTAAGATGTGGATGAGGTCTCAGATTTGGTAACCATCTTTTCTTCTTTTTAAGAAGTCTCTATGAAACAAGTTTCTTTAACAGAATACATGATTTGATAGCATACAAAGGTTTTATTTCATTAATTTGCAACAAGCAGCCTAATTCAGAGTAGCAATGATTGTAAATAAAACAGCCATCCCAAACTCACAGTAAAGCCTATACCCTCCTACATATTTCATTATACATAATGTTTCCCTTCCACACAATTTTGGAATGATAAATTGAATTAGAGAGTTTTATCATACCTTTGCTTTTGTGAAAAATTTGTGTCTCAGTAGCTCTGCTGCTGTTGGTCTATTAACAAAGGAGGGAGAAAAATAGTTATAATTGTTACTTTGAAAAGTAACATTCTTCCAAGGTGCTTGCTTCCTTCACCACAACCTGCCTACAACAAGAAACTTTGCCACCTGTTTACCCACAACCTTAGACCCCGAGTCAGCTGACCCGGGCTAGCCGTGGGTGTCTAGTTGCTGTGTAGACATATCCAATAAGAAAAGGAAAAGCAATGGCTCTTTTCCAGATGTATGCACTTCAGTTCCTGCCTCTGCTTTAAGGCAGACAGTTACTGAATACAAATTCTGCATTAGGTTAGTTATCTTTAGAAAGTGACATATATAGACATTACACATTTAGGAGGTGCACAGATAACCAAAAGTGTATCTGCTGGCACCATTTGCCTGAAACTGGTTTGTGAGCTCTTCTAGATTGTTGCTGCCTTTGTTTTACTCATCTGTACATTTTCTAGCACAACGGGACCCTGACTGGGGCTTCACGCCCATACCATAGAAGAAAGAAAGAAAGAAATAGTAATAAATTGAGAATTGCAAGTCCATTTGCTTTTTCCTCACCTCACCACATCCTTAACACTGAACAGACGACCGTCTACTTGTAGGGAGAGGATGATTTAAAACTGCTGTATCAGGATATTTTAAAAGGATTTGCACGGATGAGAGAAAGCATTATGGGAAATTTGCCAATGTTTTATGTAGCTGCCCTTAATAAACAGTCCTTATAACCAAATGAGTCAAGATTGCACTAAGAGCCTTCTTATACTTGCAGATTTAAAAACAATGTACAGATGCTCCCCGGGTTACACAACACCCGACTTGCGCAAATTCGCACTTACAGAAAAAGTTCCATTAGCCAGAAATAGGATTCTCAAGTTGCAGAAATTTTTGTGTAACATACGGGTATATGTTTCCGACTTACGCAAAATCCGAGTTACGCAAGGCTTTCTGGAATGGAACGATTCTGTAAGTCAGAAGGTGTCTGTATATTTTAAAAGCTCCACAGGTAAATACATAGTTCACAATCTATAATTTCTGATGTGCAAAAAACACAGTGAAGCTTGAACCAGAAGTAAGACAAAAATTGCAATTAACTCTCTTGGAGTACAACACTGAGCAGTGAGCTAGTCAGAACCGGTTAATCAGAATGGAAGTTGTGTGTCTTGCAAGTCCTACACAATATTGAACATTTATCCCTATTTTTAAAAAATGATGAACGCCAGGAGAACTTATTGTCAGACAGCAGGTCCTCTGCAATCTTCTTGGAGAGCTAACTAGGACAACTTTTATTTTAAAATGTTGGTGGTAGTTTTACCTTTTTTCAGGGTCTTTCTGTAGGCATGATGAAATCATTTTCCTAAATGATTTCCCATACTTCTTCAACATTTCTTTATCTTGCACACCAGTCTCTAAAGAAGGTGGATCGTTCTGTAGTGTCAGCATCAAAACCTGAAAGAATTAAATTCACTGGAAACATCTAGGAAGACCAAAAATTCTTAGAAGTGCAGTTTAGGGAACCCCACACATACAGCAGCCTGATGCATTCTGGAGATGCACCATCTTGAACATGTTAGGGCTTGAGATACAGGCTTCAAATTCAAAGTAAGGTCAGAGCAAGTTCTCAGGTCAGTCATGCCAGCATGATGCAGCCCCAAAGGGAAGAAAAGGGGCGCAGAATTTCTGCCAAGCCTGCTCTTCTATAAGCATTGGTCATATGAGACCTTAGATTCAAATGCTCAGTTCAGATTCCCCTGCAGGTATTTCACTGTGAGAGAGGGAGTTAGAAAGAAATATGGCTAATTATGAATGTAAAAACAAATGATAAATTTTCTCTCCCTCACACACACACACACACACGCCCCAAGTGGATGATTTCTTCTATTCCACTCAACAAAACAAAACCAAACATTCTGAAGAAAAAAAAACGTATTCTTGCCTCTGTCTTACTCTGTCATCTAGATACAGGTTTCACCTATTTTAGAAGAGGAACCAGCCTGCAGCATATTTAAAGGTTTCCACTGTTCTAAAAATGCAGTGGTCCATCAATTCATGCAGATTATACAATCAAATGTAAATGGCGGTTAATATTCCCAAGTCACAAATATGAAAACATAATTACAACTTAAGTGACCTTTATATTCCAGGATCTGAATGTGTGGAGTTTGATTATAGTAATCGCAGAACTGAGCGCAGGCCACAAAACCTACTGTAAAATGTTTTTAAAATTCCATCATCACATAAGAAAGTATTATTGAAAAAACATCTGCTAAATCAGTGAATATCTGACTGTTGCTTTGCAGACCAGGGGCATTATTAACATGAACACTGCATTTGAAACCAACTCGGTTGTTAAAGGCATTGTCCGCAAAGGACAGTTGCATCAGTTTAACTTATTTTAGTTTAATTCGTGCAATCTCCTGGATAGACTCTTATTTCAGTTTAAGACAAGCTTATTTCAGGTTAGCATCAGGCAATAAGAAATGTGCTTAAATTAAACCAAAATTTGATACTCAAACTGAAATTAGAGGCCACAAAAAGCTTTGCACATGTTTAACTGAACAGGTTTAAAAACCGATTTAAATTAAACTGGTGCAATTTCTGTGCATAGACAAGGCATAAGTAGGCCTCTTTTCAGACTATTTGTCAAACCCATTAAATATTCCAGTTTTGAATAAAATAATTGTTTTCCAGAAAACATGTTTGTTCCATTGATGCTAGCTGGTGAAAACTTGCCTTTAATTCCTTAGTGATAATCAGGGTATGTGGTTGCAATTTTGTGCAAGAATTTGAATAATGTGCAACAGCAACACAATTCTAAAACCCCTATTTAAAAATCTGGACTACACAAAACAAGTATTTGAAGAGAAAGGATAAGTTTTCTGCACAGCAAATATCTGACAAAACAATTACCATATTAGTCTAGAACATGTCTGCATAGCAGTGAAGTCTCCAAGTCTCTTAACCCATAACGCTGTGTAGCAAGCAACAGCTAGTAGTCACAACACAGCAGACCAGTAACAACCGAAACTTTTTCTTTTCCCCAGTCCATGTGCTCAGTTAACTCGTTTACTAGAAACGAGTATGTCTGAATATAAGGGCATCTGAACACCCAGAAACAGGTTCTTATTTTCTGAATGCTGAAGTCTTAAAATCCATTGAATCCTATCCAGCCAACTGCATCACTACAACAGGAATTGGTTTTCCTTTTTTTTTAAAAATAAAGGTTTTAATACTTAAATTTAAGCGAGGGGTAGAAAGATTTGATGTCTATTATAACAAAAGTTAAAAAGTTTTTTTATGTGGTTTTAAACAAGGTTTTGTTTTATTCTTTTAATGGTAAAAATTGTGTCTGAATTCTGTTTTTAGATAGATGCTATGAGTCAGTCATAGATTCTGTGATTTTATGAGACCTCTGTAACTTCCTCAAAATTGCACTAATTCAGCCCCAGCGAGTGGGGCTCAGACTTCAGAGCAAGCCCGAGCCCTGCTGCGCAGGTCTGAAGCCCGAGGCCAACTCCTACTGCCTGTAACTTATCTTTATGGAGCCTTCTGTGGAGTAGGGCCCCAGCCAACCGCCCTGCTTGCTACCCCTAACACTGGCCCTTTGTACATTTCCGCAATTTTATTGTTTATTGCCTGTGTCCTATCTATGACTTTTAATAAAAATACACATGCCAAAATGTTATTTTTATATATATATATATATAAAACTTTCCATGTTGTGGGGAGGCAGGTTATTGGCCGGTAGTTGGACGGTTCTGTTCCCTTGCAGGGGTCTTTCATGATCAGCACTGTCCTTCCTTGTGTTAGCCAGTTTGGGTGGGAACCTGCTGCTAGCAGCTGGTTCATCTGTGCTGTAGGCGTTCATGCACTGCTGTTAGTTTCTTTAGCCAGTAGGTGTGGATCATGTCTGGCAGGTGACTGTCCAGCTCTTCATGTTCCTGACCCGCTGCTGGATCTGTCTACTGTGATGGTGACTGGTTTCTGTTCTGGGAGATTGCTGTGCTCTGTTCTCAGTCCTGCAGCCACTTTGCACTGGTGTTATGAGTCTTCTTCTTTTCCCATTGTTCTTCCGTCTGTTCAGTTTCTGCTGCTGGTGGCTCTGCGTTTATTGTGTTGTTGCACTGCAGTTGGGAGTACACCTTGGATGGATTTCTTTGGAGAACAGGGCATTTTACTTTTTTGGCCTCTGCTTCTCTAGTGTATCTTCTTTGCCTGGTAGCCGGCTGTGAGCCTTTGTTTAGCAGTCTCAGGGCTTCAGATGAAGTCAGGCCCTTGTATTTTTCAATAGCCGAGTCTTATCCTTAATCTCTACACCCTTCTGTAGTTTCCACCAGCTGACTAACTTCTCTCCGAGTCGCCTTCATCTTATCTCCAACCTCATTTTCCAGGTGGTACATACTGTTGTCTTCTTGATCGTGTAGCCAAGCATCTCCAGGATTACAGTGGCTGTACCGTTTATACCAGTTCATTCGTTTGAGTTTATGGGGTAGTGGATTGTCATGAGGGCTCTACTGGCATCTTCTAACATACTATCTGATGGTACTTCTCCACTGAGCCTTGGTAATCCGGTATCTCGAGGATTGACTGTAGCTAGTCTCCATGATCTTATGCCTCATATCAGCTGCTGTGCTCTGCAATGGAGGGGGTGGAAGCGAAAGTTTCAGCTTCAGCGTGTGGGCTGCACACCACTTATTTTTCCAGGTCTTCTTGAGTCTGGGATTAATTGTGGAGTGGTCTATCTCAAGCTGAGAGAAGCAGCTTCCTCTTTACTATGTTGAAGCGTTGTGGGTAACTAGCTGTGTTCTCAGTAAGTGTGGATGTAGGTCTTTGTCCATCCATAGTCCCCTCATACGTTTCATATATCCCCTCTCATTAGGGTCTACTGTTTGTAGTACGCATTCCATCAATTCCAGTTCTCTTGTCTCACTCCATGAATGGTTTGTTCCAGTAGCCCACTTATCGTCAGATTGTCCTGGTTCTCAATCTCGGCACGGACCTTGTTAATCCGCGGCGAACGTCCGAGCCGGCGTGATTCTCCTAGTTCGTGTCACTCTCATTATTTGAGGTAGGAGGTGAAGCGTTAGGGGTCTTTTGCCCAAGGACCCCTACTGGAAAGTTGGGTCCCACCAGGATTTGAACCCCGGTCTCTCGTATCAAAGGGCGCGTCTCCCGTATCCAAGGGCAGCGCTCTTAACCACTACGCTATCCAATCGCATTATACAAAGTCAACAGGACACTAAGGACCTTCCTCAAGAACTCAATGGGACTATGGAAGACAACACTGGGAAGTAACTCAGGCAGCTTGCACAAGTGGCCATCAACTGCGGTATTACCAAGGTGATGCACTGTCCCCGCTGCTTTTCTGCACAGGGCTTAAACCCCCTCAGCCAGATAATCAAAGGACTGGATATGGGTACAGGTTCAGGAGTGGAACTACCTCAGCCACCTCCTCTACATGGATGACATCAAGCTGTATGCTAAATGAACGAGACATCGAAACTTGCTAATCCACCTGATGCAGATCTATAGTGAGGATATTGGGATGTCATTCGGACTGGGAGAAGTGTGCCGGGATGGTAGTGAAGAGAGGAAGATAGTCAGACTGATGGGGTGGAACTACCAGCGGGCCACATACAGGCCATACAGACCAGCTATAAGTACCTGGCGTCCCACAGTCACATGGAAACCACGATGAGGAGACAAGGAAGACAGCAACATCCATGTATCACCAAAGGATAAGACAGGTCCTGAAGAGCCAGCTCAGGGGGAAGAACAAGATCCACGCCATAAACAGATACGCCCTGCCGGTCATCAGATACCCTGCCGGTATAGTGAGCTGGCCAAAGGAGGACATGGAGGCTGCCGATGTGAAGACCCGGAAGCTCCTCACAATGCACGGAGGTTTCCACCCCAAGTCCAACCCCGAGACTGTATACCAGCCGGAAGAAGGCAGGCAGGCTTGGTGAGCGTCAAAGCCACTGTCCTAGACGAAACCGGAACATCCAGGAGTACATCAGTAAGATGGCCCCAAAGATGAGCTGCTGAGAGATGCCTGAGGCAGCAGCAGACATGGGAGGAAGACCAAAGGGAAGTGCCATGGGCAGACAAGACCCTGCATGGGATGTACCATCGACAGATAGCTGAGGTGGCTGACATTGGGAAATCCTACCAGTGGCTGGAAAGGCTGGACTAAAAGACAGCACTGAGGCACTGATCATACAGCAACAGGAACAGGCACTGAGCACCAGATCCATTGAGCAGGGGTCTACCACACTAAGAGGACCCAAGGTGCAGACTGTGCAGAGGCCTCAGAGACAGTCCAAACACTAGTGGCAGGATGTAAGATGCAGGCAGGAACAGGATACACTGAACGGCACAACCAAGTGGCTGGCATTGTGTACAGGAAATCTGCACAGCGTTATGGGCTAGACCCTCCCAAGACCAGTAGGAGATTCCACAGAAGTTGTGGAGAATAGCAGGGCTAGAAATTCTGTGGGACTCAGATCCAGACGGACAGGCAGGTACTGCCCAATCAACCAGACATCGTGGATCATAGAACAAGAGCAGAAGACAGCGTTGGTGATAGATAATAGCAGTGCCATAGCTGACAGCAACATCAGAACAAGGAATATGAAGAGCTGGAGAAGTTCCAGGCCTGAAAGAGGAAACTAGAGAGGATGTGGAAAGTGAAGGCCAAAGTGGTCCCAGTGGTGGTAGGAGCACTCGGGGCTTGTAACTCCTAAGCTGGGTGGTGGCTCCAACAGTCCAGGACAACATCAGAGCTCTCTGTCCAGAAGAGTGCAGTCCTAGGAACAGCTAAGATACTGCGCAGAACCCTCAACTCCAGGCCTCTGTAGAGGACTTGAAGTTGAAAGAAACATACCACCCATAGGGGTGAGAGGGGAATTTTTTTTTATATATATTTAAGTAGCAGCATGGGGGATTCTGTCTCTCTCACAGGATCTAAAGTTTTTGCGGGTGGGAGCAGGAGAAAAATAGTATTCAAAAAATATCCTGCACATGGCTCTAGTTTAGAGCAACAATCCTCCCCAGGCTTAAGTGATGTACCTTTAAAATGGAAACATCTGAACTAAACCAACAAAAATACCATATTACACACAAATCCTAGCTCAGTTCCCACAGTTATAACTCCCCCAAATAGACATCAGACAGTTAAGAGCTGACAAAAAACATGGTGAAATGTACTACCTCTCTGACAGAATGAACCCAATTACCTTTCGGGAATACCCAAGGCTGAGACTCTCCATTCATTTTACACAGGCTACTCAACAGCCACCAGACAGCAACTTTCAGTCTCCAGCTGGGCTAACATTCAACCCAGGAGAAGAATGTAGAGCCTCTTACCTCTATTACTGATCCAATGAAGTATCCAAGCCCCCAGTTAAAAACTCACCTGGGACAACTGGTTCCAGATTTTATGAGTAGGTGGATAGAAGGAACACTGAGGTAGAAGAGGACTGATTATCCCCTTAACCAGGAGGCACTGGATGCCCTATTAGATGCCTTTGAACCACTGGTTTTTCTACAACTCTAAGAGAAGACTGCTATGCTGTTTTTAAAGGATCCAGGTGAGATGTCTAGTACTACTCATGAGTATCTGCGCAGGGAAGGGCATAGAGTTGAACAGTACTCTTCTCTATTTTGAGCATATAAACACAAAAAAGGAATGCAGCTTTTAAAAGGACTTCCCCATAGAGATTATAAAACGCAATTCTGGGAGTCTGGTGGTATTTTACGAATACAATCACAAAGGAGAGGCAGCTTTTCAACGAGAGGAAAATTGGACTGACCACATTCTTTCAAATAACCTCAAGAAATACTGTTTAATACTATTTTTTGTCACAAGTATTTGAAGATTACTGCTCACCTTCATCGGTGGGTATTTGTGATAAGGAGCTGCCCCTGTAGCCAGCTCTATAGCAGTGATTCCAAAACTCCAGATGTCTGCCTTGAAGTCATAACCTCTGACCTGAAAAGTAACAAGATATTATTCTACATATTTTTCATTATCCCAACTACACCGCTGCCTACAGGCTTTGAATGGAGCTTGTTTGCATCATTTCTTTACCCTCAAGGACTCTGAAAGGCACATATCTCCCATTAACCTTCACCGGCATTGCAATTATACCTAGGAAAGAACATGCCTTTCTTTACCTTTCAGTTTCTTCCTGGCTGCAAATCAGAAAACCTTAGATAGAACAGAACAGTCATACCTGAGGAAGACCGTATTTGTAGCTTGTAAAAGAATTTTCATATGCTACACTACAAGTACAAAGGTTACACATCAAGATGGCTACTAGGCATTGGGTTCAACCAGGCTTTGGCTTCCATACTAATATGGAAAGTCAGATTGCTTGGGTATGATTGAAATAGTCATAGTTAGGAGATTGATAGGCACAGCCCCCCACACAGTCATGTGTCTAACCAGCTACTTTGTTAAACTAACTGCAATCACGTCCAGTCCTGAAACAGGTTAGCACTCTACTCTTTGCACTGGGAAGTCCATGCCAGCCTGGAGTTGAGCCAGGCCACTGAGAAATTCCTCATTCCTGCTTATAGAAGCCATTGCTGATATTTAATATTTTGCTTTCCATTAGATTGTCTTTTGTTTTAATGGGTATTAGTAGTTTCCACATTAGATGGGCAGATTTGCTCACTAAACCCATATAACATTTTTACCTCCACCATGCAAAGAAAAAAAGTATTTCATATGCCAATAAGCCTTTTTCCTTATTAACATTATCTAGTGTTTTGGCATCTGAAATGGAAAGTTTACATTATCCACTGCAGGGAAGAGACACTGTGTACTAACTTTAATGAGAACTACAAACCACAAGTGTTTTGCCAGAATGAAATTGTTCACATTTCCTGCTCTCTAGACAAATGGGAGAAGACTGCAGTAGTTGAATAAGTGCAAATTTAATAGCAGTATTGCACTAGATAAATTTACAATTAATTTAGGAGAAGACACTAATTCTGACAAAGCCAAAAGTTTTGCACAAACTACCTTTAAGGAACAAGACTATTGTTGCATTTTGAAGAACACGTCCAGATTTCAATTTATGGTTCATCTTGTTCTATATTCATATGGTTAAAATTAAATTTGATAAGTTTACTATACTTCATTTACCGTGTACTAGCTCCTTAAGTTCTGCAGGCAATTTGTGTGTGTGTGTGTGTGTGTGTGTGTGTGTGTGTGTGTGTGTCAGAGAGAGAGAGAGGGAGAGACAGACAGACAGACAGACACACACACACATCTCTCTGGATACTCCATATCTAGCCTGCCTGGGATACTCCATTTTGATGGGATTTAAGTGATAGTAAAAGCAGATTACTACCACCAGTTTCTATGTAAAATTGACTTTATATGATTACATTAGTAGAGAAAAAAAAATCTCTGTAAAGTTTAATAAAATTACATTGCATCACACTGTATGTGGCTCAATAATGCTGGAGAATAAATTTAAACTATAATCAAAGAGACAAAAACAACAGTGAAGCACAGTGTTAGTCTTGTAGTAGGTGCACAAATACATCAATATTTTTTTTTCAATAAAATGTTAACACCTAATTTATGGCTTCCGATTCCAGTACAAAATCCTGCTTGTAAAGTGAAGTCAGTGGGGAAGTTTTCCAATTCCTATATATTAGTTTAATATAGCTAATGGCTACCCAAAGGGAAAACAGCTCTTCACTTGAATTTTGATCCAGAATATACCAATAGCCTTCATTTGTTTATACTTTATGGATTTAGATCAATGAAATTTACCTCTTCAATTTGTGCCATAAATTGTTTTCAAGTCAAAATGTGCATAGCATTTAGAGGGATAATGGTGGGATAGGGAAGTTTATCCCAAAATTAAGAAACGGAGTTGGGTCAAAAATTCTTTGATATCTGCCTTTTCTAGTTATCTATAACTCAAGATAAAATTGGCTCATAGCGACACCTGCTGGAAGGGAATGGGATGGTATAAACAGACTTTCAAAATACTTTCTTGTAATAATTCCACACTCACAGTCCTTACTAACTCCTATAGTCCCCAGAATATCTGTCTCAATAGAAAATACTAGACATATTTATAATTAAGTCTTTTCATTTTAGTTACATTTCCTTCCTGGTTAAAGATCTTTATAACCACTTTATCCTTTCAGCTTTCTCCTTTCTCAATCCCTTTCTTTGATTAGCTAGTTTTTTGTTTTTGTTGATCTAATCCCCTCTCCTCCTTAATCCAGACATTCTGGACACAATCAGCCTGGAGAAGTCCAATAAGGCCCAGGTGACATCATAGAATAGGAAGGGACTTCGAGAGGTCATCTAGTCCAGTTCCCGGGACGCATAGAAGGACTAAACATTATCTAGACCATCCCTGACAGATGTTTGTCTGCCCTGCTGCTCTGTCCCTTGTGCCTCCAGTTAAATGAGACAACAAGAGCAGACATCACTTCCTTTCCCAGCTGATCAGCAGTTCAAGGAAGGAGCAAGAAGCCAACATCCTAGAGGCAGCCACTCCTTTTCAAGGGATACAAATACTAACGAGGATTTCAGGAGGGGTGGAAAATTCGTCAGAGTAATGAGTCGTCCCTTGGGTCCCATGTCCCATCCCCCAGTTTTCCTCCACACCAGTTACTGACATTGACATTTGTTTTGCCTTGCTGGGAGTAGTCTGCACTGAATGTTCTTTTATCCCTCCCATCATCCCCAATATCCTTCACTTTAATGGAGCAAGTAGCTTCACTGAAACAAGCAGCAACCATTGTCTGAGTTTAAGAAACAATCCTGGATCTTGCATAGCCTTTTATCAGAGGCTAGTTGGGATGACAAAGAGTGCTAGAAAAAAACCTAACAGATAGAAGAAGGGCCTGAAATTGTGAGTGCTCAAATCGGTCTGAAATTTTAAAGAAAGCAGCCTGTACTATACTGAGCGGTCCGAGCACTAAGCTGTCCTCTGGGACCTTCAGAAAGCCACAGTGGGTGGCATGAGAACCGAGCCACCACAGTGACCAAAGCTTTCATAAACAAACATCAATGACTTAGAAAATTGTACATGGCAAGTGAGCTAACGAGACACTACCAATTAAACAGTTACCTGTTCCATGACTTCTGGTGCCATCCAGCAGGGGGTGCCCACAAAGGTTTTTCTCACTTTATTTCTGGTAATATCACCACCAGTCGCTAAAAATGCACTAACACCGAAGTCTGAAATAGCAAAAAAATGCCTACAGTGAAGAATATATCCGGAACAATTGGGGGGGGGGGGGGGAGGAGGAAGCCCACAAGAAATCTCAGCTATGCAGCCGATGGTCACATGGGGAAGTTTCTGAAGGACTAAGAATGATCGACTAAGGCAAATTAGTCCTTTGACAATGTTCATAACCATGGAAACTATTCAATTACATTCAAGAGGTGGGAAGTGCAATATTCTAGTTTTTGACAATGGTCTTTGAGACAGGGAACGAATGAAGGACTACATACACCCTCATCGCACAGCAGATCTCCCACTGGTGTTCATGGGAAGTTCATACAGAGACCAAGGAGAAAATGGTTGTTATATAGTAAAACAATAAGAGTTCAGTTAAGTGAGTTATTGTGTCCTTTAGCAACATCCTGGACTTCTATGATCAAAGGCTTCTGCCTTTCCTCTTCCTCTCCCCCATCTCCCAACCTCTTTTTTTAGTTTCTCTTTTCTTCCATATCTGCATCAGTCTTCTCTTCTCTCTGCGGTAACTCCCCACCCACAGAGGTTTTACTCACCTCCTTCCCTATCCCATCAGCTAAAATGATTAGCAATAAATGTTGATGTTAATTCAAAAACCTAGCAACAATGCAAATATCCCAATAAGAGCAGAGGGCAGGCAGGGAAATCACATCTATCTACCATCTCATTGATGGAGGTCATTCACTTCAGTCTCAAAGTCACCAACATTCTAACATGAAGAATGTGACCCATCACTTTTATGTCTGATATAAATAGTTTTCCAACAATAAACAGTTGAAGCTGAGATTATGAAAAGTTATTTATACTCAAGGGATGAATCCCACAGCATTTTAGGCTTCTGGAAATAATTTGCATCCCTCATTTAGGCCCGTCCCACTTTTGAGCCCTGGGCAAGTTAAGAGATACCACTCAGAGCCTTTATTTCATTCTGTTTGCAGCCTCGGAAAACAACACGGCACTGATTAGTGCTCTGCTCATTAGGAAGACTCTGCACCAGAATGAGGGCGGGAGAGTTAGGTGTTTAAATAAAGGATTAGAATTGGTAAAATGTGAAAAGTGTCATGTGGACCACAACTGTTTCATGCAGGTGGGATGCACAATACCTTTGTTTTCGATACTATGCTACCAAGTGAAGTATATTATGTCAAAGACCTATAACTATGTCACACATAGGGTGACCAGACAGCAAGTGTAAAAAATCGGGATGGAGGTGGGGGGTGACAGGAACCTATATAAGAAAGATCCCAAAATCAGGACTGTCCCTATAAAATTGGGATATCTGGTCACCCTAGTCAAACAACACTTTAATTGGGTACCTGAAGTTAACAAGCTATTGCCAATCAGTGACAAAGTGGTAATGTTACTGGAATCAAGAAGTGTAACTGTCTCCCACTGAAGAAGGAGGCTATGCAGAGGCAATTTGGGACTGGATGTTGATATCTCTATTATATCAGTATTTTAAATAAGTCCTCCCCCGCCACCACAGTCCAACCTGGACTATAATTCCTTTGTCAAGCTGAAACATGAAGAATGTTTATTCAGGAGGCACCTCACAGTAATAATTTTAGTTCCAGTTCTTAATTAAATCATGATTTTAAAGGAAGTTTAATCTGAGCTTGCAATCACAATGCTGATATTTTGTGCAACAGATACAGGTGTGGTACCGTGAGTTTGTGAACAGTGACGCTGCCATGCAGGAACAAAGTATGATACAAGCTCTCTGCTCAGAATGAGAGGAGCGCTATATAAACAAATATGGCAACATGACAGTCACTGGTCCAAGAGGGAGCCGAGGAGAATTTTTTTTATGGGAGGCTCTAAGTGTATGGGCAGAGTAAAGGAAGAGAAAATAACCACACAAGATGGGAAAGAAATCCTGGCAAGACTGTCCTGATTTGTGTCACATATCTATGGAAAAATCAAATCAAAATTAACAAAAAATTCAACTGATGGTCCTTTCAGGTTGCTTTTAAAAAAAAATCTTCTCCGAGTCCCCACTCCTGCTCTCTTCCATTTATTCCATAGTGCCCCAAAATGCCAGTTTGCTACACAGACTGCAGTGCTGGATTGCTGAAGGGACGGGACTTGCTGAAGAATTTTGGCTGATGGCTCTGGATGTAACCTCTCTGTCTGGGAGTTGGTAGTCCCAGATACAATCTATTCTATTTTTATAATCTTTTTTATAGAGGCAAATTTATACATACAGAGAAAGACTTGCTCCAAGCCCTATATAGACTTTGGATATCTGGTACCATACCTCTGTAAGGCTCCCTTTAGCCCAAAGGATCCCAAATTATTTGACAAACTGGTATACAAATGATGGGCCTGATCCTTGAAGCTCTGATTATACAAGATTCCAAGTAACTTCAGTGCGAGTGTGTGTAGGCCTTGGAGGATCAGAACCTAAACACAGGAATTATTTCACCCACCAATAATTTCGGACTGAACAAACAGCACACAGTAGCAAAAAAGACAGTTTAATGGAGGAAATGAAAGAAACTATACCCAATTGTAACTACAGGAAGATTTTTTCCAGGAAAAACACTGGCCATTTATATGATCTCACATTTCAAGCCCTAAAACCACCACTGCCTGTTGAGGAGCCTAAAGTGCTGTGGGATTCATCCCTTGAGTATAAATAACTTTCCATAATCTCAATTTCAAATTGTTTATCATTTCTTGCACTGACCTCTGAAGAATCTGGTACTGAATAAAGGTCTAGATGGACCATTACCTTGATCCTGTACAGCAGTCCCTCTGTTTCTACAGAATGACCAGAGGTGCAGTGTCAAAGTTTTCCTTTGAGGCCTCCTATCCAAGTATTGACTAGTTTCATTCCTGCTGAACTTGTAAGCTCTCATGAGGTTCCAAAACAAGGTTTGCTAAAATTAGCTGTATTTAGCTGAAGCCTCAGAATTTGTTTGGATAGAAATCATCCTAGTCTCAATTTGTGGTCTTACCAAAAGTCACTGACATTTGCCCCTCATGACATGTATTTTTATGAAACCTCTATTGTTTCTAAAAATAAGGGTAATTTAAAAACTCTAGCAAGAGATTGCAATTGAGGTAAATTTTTGAAGTACCACAGGCATGTTGTACCAGGGTGCTGCTGCAAGGGCATCTAATTAGCCCCTGCTCAGCCAGCCCCAATCAGGGGAAATAGATTGGGGCTGGGGAGAAGTCTGGTGCCTGGCCTCTGGAACTGGCTGCACCTGTGGGCCTACAGGTTGAAGGGCCATAAAGGCTGGCTGACAGCCAGAGAACGGGGGGGAACGGCCAGAGAAAGTGCCATCTCCAGGCTGGGGTAGACTCCCTGTAAAAGAGGAGACAGTAAGACCTGTAAAGCTCTGTAAATAGTATCACTGGTGGTGGGAACTTTGTGTGAATAAAAGCCACAGGTGTTGCATCAAGAAGAGGCTCATAGTGCTTTATTGGGACAGCAAAGAGCTTCAGCAAGGCGGGGGCTGAGGAAAGGACCCGGTTACACATGTATTTTAAATAATGAACTATCATCTTACTTCAATGCAGGGTAAAGGAAATATCATTTCAGGTAAAAATGTTCCAGCATCAAAAATAAAAGTCCTTTAAACAGCGCACACATTTCAGAAAAATGTAAGAATTTTATAAATTCTATCTTGGAATTCTGGCAACAAATCCCTTGAGCTCTGCATTTGTCTTGAGGTCACCAGAAAGCCTTGGTGGAATTAAACTGTATTCCCTTACATGGCTGATTTAGTCAATGGTTTTTCAATCAATTTACTGATTTCGAATTTGCTGAAACAGCCCACTGTAACAGTGTGCACTATTGCTCTAAAAAATACAGAGTGGCTGTTATCGCAAGAAATATTTGTAAAAAGCTGCTCACAAGTTTAAACTTTATTCTTACTGCTGAGGTGGAAATAAGGTACCAGCAGTATCCTTACATCTGTGTTGTTTCCGATTAAGTGGGTTTTAGCCCATGAAAGCTTATGCCCAAATAAATTTGTTAGTCTCTAAGGCACCACAAGTACTCCTCTCTCTTTCTTCTGATACAGACTAACACACCACCACTCTGAAGCTTACATGAAGCTCATTTCAGGTCTGGAAAACAAATTCAGTGTGTCACTGCTAAATACAAGGTGGAAGAGATTGCTTAGCATAAGTAATTACGTATTTCAAGGAACCATTCCAAGGTGAAGTGACTAGTCAGAGAGAGGAACGGGGAGAGCAGGGTAGAGTACTTCGAAGGGGGTGTTAGTGGGTTACAGATTGTTGCAGTAAGTCATAAATCCAGTGTCTCTATTCAATCCATGGTTTTGTGTCTAACAAAGTGACAAATTTAAGCTCTCAGGCTCATCTATTGGAAATGTTGTGGAGGTTTCTTTTGAGGATGAGGACTGAGGGAACAGATATAGAGTGAACACTTTGTGAAAAGTGGTCACTCACAGGTGATAGTGTTTTTACCTTTTATCTTTTTCCTGTGTGAGCTCATTCAAGAGCATAGTGATTGTCTGGTTATTGGGGCATTTAGTGCACTGGATGTGGTATACCACACACCGTGATGGGGGCAGGGAGGGAGCGTCACCCACCTCCATTCCCACACCTGGGGCCCTGGCTGCCAGCCCCGCTCCCAGCTGTGGCTTCAGCCCCCTTACCCCTGTCTGCATCTTCCCCACTGCCCCCAAGCCACAGTCCCATTCCCAGCCCCATGGGGAGGGGCAGGGGTAAGGTGAAGGACATAAGGTAAAAAGTTTGCGGACCACTGCCTTGCATCAATTTCATCTCCCTAGCTTGATTATGAGAATATCATGTAAGATTGTGTCAAAGGCCTTACTGAAATCTAGATACATCATGACTACTGCTCCCCATCCTCTATCCACTAGGCAAGAACCCCTGGGGGGAGAAAAAAAAAAAAAAAAAAGGAAAATATGTGGATTTGGCATAATATGTTCTTGGCAAATCCATGCTGACTATTTTTTATAATACTATTATCCTATAGCTGCTTACAGACTGATTGTTTAATAATTTGTTCCAATATCTTTCTAGCTATTGAAGTTTGGCTGACTAGTCTATAAGTCACCAACTCCTCTTTCCCCTATTTTTAAAGATAAGTACTACTTTTCCTTTTCTTCCATCCTCTGGGACCTCACCCATCCTCCATAAATTCTCAAAGATAATCACTAATGCTTCCATGATTGCTTCAGCTCACTCCTTAAGTTCCCTAGGGTGAACTTCATCAGGCTCCGCCAACTTGAAAACAACTAATTTATCTAAATATTCTTTAACCTGTTCTTTCCCCATTTGGGCTTGCATTCCATCCTCCTTGCTGTTCATTGTGTTAAGCAATAGAATAGGAGCAATAGAAATACAAAGGAAAGTGTAGGTCCACTACTTAGTGGGACAGGAGATCTTGCTCCTATTGTATTTATAAGCCACCCCTCCATGTCTTTAATGTTCCTTGCAAGGTGCAACTTACTTTGTGCCTTAGCTTTTCTCATTTTGTCCCCATATGCTTGCCCTATTTTGTATTCAGCCTTAGCAATCCTTCCACTTTTGGGGTGATTCCTCTTTTTATTTTCAGGTCATTAAAGAGCTCCTAATGGAACCATATTGGCCTCTTACTATTCTTCCTCTTTCCTTTGCATCAGGACTCTTTGCTGTTGAGCCTTTAATACTGTCTCTGAAAAACTATTAGCACTCTTCCACTCCTTTTTCCTTTAGATTTCCTTGGAACCTCACCAAGAAGTTCTTGGAGACTGTTAAGGCTGCTTTGTGGAAGTCCATTATCCTTATTCTGATGCTCTCAATCCTTCCCTTCCTTAGAAAAATTAAATCCATCATTTCATGATTACTTTCATTCAAATTGCCTTCACCATGAGATTTGCAACCAACTCCTCCCTGTTAGTCAGAATCAAGTGTAAAAAGTCTGTAAAAGCAGCAAAGAGTCCTGTGGCACCTTATAGACTAACAGACGTATTGGAGCATGAGCTTTCGTGGGTGAATACCCACTTTGTCGGATGCATGTAGTGGAAATTTCCAGAGGCAGAGGGAGGGAGAGGGAGAGGGAGAGGGAGAGAGAGAGAGAGAGAGAGAGTGTGTGTG
>NC_133770.1:13893368-14028992 GCF_003597395.2 Chelonoidis abingdonii | reverse complement strand
CTGCAGGATGGCTACCTTTAAATCTGCTATTGTGTGGCCAGGGAGACTGAAGTGAAGTGTTCTCCTACAGGTTTTTGTATACTGCCATTCCTAATATTTGATTTGTGTCCTTTTATCCTTTTCCGTAGGGACTGTCCAGTTTGGCCGATGTACATAGCAGAGGGGCATTGCTGGCATATGATGGTGTATATTACATTGGTGGCCGTGCAGGTGAATGAACCAGTGATATTGTGGCTGATCTGGTTAGGTCCTGTGACGGTGTCGCTTGTGTAGATATGTGGGCAGAGTAGGCATCAAGGTTTGTTGCATGGATTGGTTCCTGAGTTAGAGTTACCATGGTGCGGTGTGTAGTTGCTGCTGAGAATATGCTTCAGGTTGACAGGTTGTCTGTGGACAAGGACTAGCCTGCCACCTAAGGTCTGTGAAAGTGTGGGATCATTGTCCAGGATGGGTTGTAGATCCCTGATGATGCATTGGAAGGGTTTTAGCTCGGGACTATATGTGATGGCCAGTGGAGTTCTGTTGGTTTCTTCCTGAGCTTGTCTTGCTATAGGAGGCTTCTGGGTACAAGTCTGGCTCTGTTGATCTGTTTCCTTATTTCCTCGTGCGGGTATTGTAGTTTTGACAATGCTTGGTGAAGATTTTGTAGGTGTTGGTCTCAGTCTCTATCTGAGGGGTTGGAGCAGATGCGGTTGTACCTCAGTGCTTGGCTGTAGACAATGGATCGTGTGGTGTGTCCAGGATGGAAGCTGGAGGCATGAAGGTAGGCATAGCAGTCGGTGGGTTTTCGGTATAGGGTGGTGTTAACATGACAATCACTTATTTGCACCATGGTGTCTAGGAAGTGGACCTCCCGTGTAGACTGGTCCAACCTCAGCCTGCTCCAATACATTTGTTAGTCTATAAGGTGCCACAGGACACTCTGCTGCTTTTACAGATCCAGACTAACACAGTTCCCCTCTGATACTAAAATAATACAGTCTCCCTGGGGGATATTGACCTTAATTATTTTTAAATTAATCCCTATTCCCACTTACGCACCCAAAAAACCCTCTGAACCATCAGGAACATCTACTTTTTGTTACCCTCATCTTCATGCTTCCCTCCTTTTGCATCTTGTCTCAATCTGATCTGTCAACTCTTTGAGTCAGGAATTATCACTAAGACTGCTTATGTGGAAAGCACACTGGAGCCCTGATCCTGACTGAATAATTTGAACAAATCTACTTTATCTAAATATTTTTTTTAACCATTCTCTCTCTATTTGGGCTTCCATTCCTTCCCCCTTGTTAACATTCATTTTGTTAAGTATCTGGTCACAACTTACCTTTTTAGTGAAGAATGAAGCAAAACAGGCATTAAATACCTCAGTCTTTTTGATGTTATCTGTTATTAGTTCTCTTGTCCTGCTAAGTGGAGGACCTACACTTTCCCCATGAAGAATATGGGCATCAGCAATTTACTTCAAACAATTCTACCCACTTTCCAGCAGGATGTTACACATCAGTACCCTGTGTACTTTATGCAACGTACTCTTCAATCCTGTGAAGCTACTGTTTTATGGTTTTGACTAGCTCTGCTGCTTAGTTTAAAAAAATTATATTGTCCAAGCAATTGATTTAAAGGAGTGGCTTTTGGTTTATGCTGAAATAATTTATTCACGTTGACAGAAACCATTTCCAGCACAATAATCTTAAAATATCAAAATAGTGAGAAAAATATGCCAAAAGAAAAACTGCTCCTAGAAATCTTGTTTGAAATATGGATCCATCTGATAGTGTGGCATTTTTTAACAGGGTTTCTATGTGCCACTGAAAGCCACTTTGGCCAAACATGAAGCAATGCAGTATTGTCTCTTTACTTCAGGTTGATAAGGAAGTTACCTGCAATCTGTACTGAGCCATCTTCTCCAAGAAGAATGTTCCCTGCTTTCACATCCCTGCAGAGAATAAAGCAACAATAAGTATTACTTATTAAGCAAAGATACTACAAACTATTTTGCCCACACATGACACAGGATTGGAATGTGGATTTGGCTGGGTGAGGGGATGTATTAGGGCTCTGAAAGTCTCTTTCTGCTTCATGACTTCCTCAGAAGCAGCTCCTCTTATTCTTCTGGAGAAGTTCTGAAAGTGGCAGCAGCTCAGGTGAAGATCAGTTTGTTCCAGGGCTGAACTCCAGAAGCACATATCAGAACAAAATTAGACAAAAACTGCCCAGGGATAGGGATTCTAAATATACTTTTAGTAACAGTAAATTGGAGTTGACAGCATCATTTTGAAAACTATTTAAATAACTATTTAACATCCTGCCAATTGTGAATGTTTTCTAGCTGTGGCCATATTGAGATGACATGTATTTGCATCAGTAGTGCAAGAGCTAAGTAGAGAGTGACCAGATTCCAATCTGCCTTAATCTAAGAACTTAAAGGCATATACATGGGAGCACTAATATATTAATATTAATTACTATTCTGCATGTTAAGCCAATTTGATAACTTAATGGGATTCACATAAGTTATTTAGAAACTGCTGCATTGTGCAGTATCAGTGACAAAAAATAAATCTTATTTCTATGAAGGTAGTATACCGCCAGTGTTTACTGTACATCCTCAATACAGTAATACAATACCTTCCCATATATTACAAGCCTGAAATATGTTTGTGAAAAAGCCCCACTTAGTTGCCTATCACTGATGTACACTGAATACTAGAAAAGTTGTAATATTATAGCATGTAAGTGTGACTTGTTGAAAAAGGTCTTTGGGAAGTGAATTAATTACTTGTTAAGGATGCTGAATGGACAGGCTGAGATAATCAAGTGTTCTAGTTACAGAGCAGGGACATCACAAGGCTGCAGCAGTACAAAGATTTGCCACTATGTGATTAAACCCAGACGTGGATGGGTTCTCTCTGTGGCTTATTCAATTCTCAGTGTGTCTGCTGAGACTGCCAAGAAGGGGGCTATGTGCATTGGTGGTGCAGCTGTGTTGGTCTCAAGATATTAGAGAGACACAGTGGGTGAAGTAATATTTTACTGGACCACTTTCTGCTGGTGAGAGAGAGAGAGGTTTTCAAGCTATGCAGAGATCTTGTTGGGTCTGGGAAAGGTACTCGGGGCTTGGCTACACTGGAGAGTTGCAGCGCTGGTGGTGGCTTTACAGCGCTGCAACTAACACACTGTCCACACTTGCAAGGCACATCCAGCTCTGTAGCTCCCTGGATACAGCGCTGGCTGTACTCTACCTCTGCCTGGGGAGTAACGACTGCAGCGCTGGTGATGCAGCACTGCTCTGCCAGTGTGGCCACCAAAAGCGCTGTTATTGGCCTCCAGAGGTATTTGGAAGTATCCCAGAATGCCTGTTCAACCACTCTGCTCATCAGTTCAAACTCTATTGCCCTGGTCTCAGGTGACTCGCCTTTTAAATTTCCCAGGAATTTTAAAAATCCCCTTCCTGTTTGCTCAGCAGGTGTGGAGTGCAATCAGTGAATCTTTCCAGCTGACCATGCCTCCACGCGCCCCAGCTTGGAGCAATGGCGAGCTGCTAGACCTCATCAGTGTTTGGGGGGAGGAAGCTGTGCAGTCGCAGCTGCGCTCCAGCCATAGGAATTACGATACCTATGGGCAGATATCAAGGGATATGATGGAAAGGGGCCATGACCGGGATGCGCTGTAGTGCAGGGTTAAAGTGAAGAAGCTGTGGAGTGCTAATTGCAAAGCCCGTGAGGGAAACCGCCGCTCTGGTGCTGCCCCCATGACCTGCTGTTTTTACAGAGAGCTGGACGCAATACTTGGGGGGCTGACCCCACTGCCAAACTGACGACCACGATGGACACTTCAAAGCGGGGGGGGGAGCAGAGGAGGCGGCAGCGGGGGGGGGAACCAAGAGTGAGGGTACTGGGATGGGGGGAGACACCCCGGAATCCCAGGAAGCATGCAGCCAGGAGCTCTTCTCAAGCCAGGAGGAAGGTAGCCAGTCGCAGCAGCTGGTACTTGGTGAAGGACAAGCAGAGGAGCGGGTTCCCGGTAAGCGGCTTCTATTTTCAGGATGGAAATCTTTCGGGAGAAGAGGGAGGGTTACAGCTAAATGCATTCATGCCTAGATGCGGAATAGCCCATTGATGTGGTCTATCACGTCGCGGTAATCGGCATCGGTAATCTCTTCAAAAGTTTCAGCCAGAGCATGGGCAATGCGCTTGCACAAGTTTATTGGGAGAGCCACTGTGGTCCTTGTCCCAGTCAGGCTAACGCGTCCATGCCACTGTGCCGCGAGGGGTGGGGGGACCATTGCTGCATACAGGCAAGCTGCATAGGGACCAGGGTGGAATCCGCATTGCTGTAGAAGACCCTCCCGCTCTTCCCTGGTGACCTGCAGTAGCGAGATTTCTTGCAGGATCAACTCCTGTTGAAAATGTTGGGAGACTGTTCAGCGTAGGTGCTCCCTGCAGCTGTTTGCTTTCCCCAATGCACAAAAACCCCAGTACAGCCAAGAAGCAATCAATCAGTCCCCCTTACTCACCATTTCAGGGCTCCTTTGGGTTATGTGCGCTCTCTTTGACATGGGAAAATTATGCTATTGTGAAGACGGTAAACTCCTTCACTGTGTGGGAATAACTGTCTGAGATATAAACTGTCTGAGATATAAACAATGCTGCCTCTGTTAACTGTTGCCTTTTTTGCCTTTCTACAAGCAACCTTGACTTCTCAGATGCCTGTATTATCAACAGCTGAAAGACTCCAAAACCTCCGGAAGAAGCCACGAAAAAGCAAAGACGACCTGCTGCAAGCAGTTATGGATCACTCTGCCAGAGAGAATTAAAAACTGCAGGACTGGAGGGAAAAGGAAAGCAGGATCTGCCAGAAAAACGCAGTGGCCAGGAAGAAAAGCACAAAGCAGCTGAAAAGCACCCTGGTGCGGCAAGCGGACTCTATCCAGGCGCTCGTAGACATTCAGGCAGAGCACTACCGTGCCAACGCCCCCCATGCCAAAGCTCTTTCACTTGTGCCCTGATGTCAACTCAAAACCCGCTTCCCCAGCATCCAGGTTCTTACCACCACCACCAGCTGCCTCCAACACCTGTACATTCACCAACCAGCCCTGAGAACTACGACCCTTACCCTCTGCACTCAACCCCCATCACCATGCAGTATAGGCATCCTGAAGTGCAGCAGTCATTGCACAGCACTCCAGACAGGACATATTCAAACCTGTGACTGTACAGTTCACCACCCCACCCCCCTGCCCTTTTAGGTTCCCAAAACGTTGTGTGTCTGTCAATAAAGTTATTTTCTTTTCAATAAATGAATTCTTGGCTTTGAAAACAGTCTTTATTATTGCAGAAAGTCAAAGATACCTTAGCCCAGGAAAGAAACAGGCACTGCAAATCAGCTTAGGAAAAACAGATTCCTACTAACATTGTAACCACTGCACTTCACTCCCGTGCAAGGCACCAAACATTACTGTTGGTTTTCAGCCTCAAATTCCTCCCTCAAGGCATCCCTAATCCTTGAAGCCCTGTGCTAGGCCTCTCTAGTAGCCCTGCTCTCTGGCTGTGCAAATTCAGCCTCCAGGCATTGAACCTCAGAGGTCCATGCATGACTGAATCTTTCACCCTTCCCTTCACAAATATTATGGAGGGTACAGCACGCAGATATAACCGCAGGGATGCTGCTTTCCACCAAGTCTAGCTTCCCATACAGAGATCTCCAGCACCCTTTTAAACAGCCAAAAGCACACTCCACAGTCACTCGGCACCGGCTCAGCCTGTAGTTGAACCGTTCCTTGCTCCTGTCAAGCTTCCCTGTATATGGTTTCATGAGCCAAGGCATTAACGGGTAAGTGGGGTCTCCAAGGATCACAATGGGCCTTTCAATGTCCCCTACTGCGATCTTCCGGTCTGGGAAAAACGTTCCTGCCTGTAGCTTCCTAAACAGGCCAGTGTTCCGAAAGATGCGTGCATCATGCACCCTTCCAGGCCAGCCTGTGTTAATGTCAATGAAACGTCCACGGTGATCCACAAGCGTCTGGAGAACCATAGAGAAATACCCCCTCTGATTAACGTACTCGGATGCTAGGTGGGGTCATGCCAGAATAGGAATATGCGTCCCATCTATCGCCCCTCCACAGTTAGGGAAACCCATTTGTGCAAAGCCATCCACAGTGTCCTGCGTGTTCCCCAGAGTCACAGTTCTTAGCAGGATGCGATTAACGGCCCTGCAAACTTGCATCAAAACGATCCCAAAAGTCAACTTTCCTACTCCAAACTGGTTCCCGACTGATCGGTAGCTGTCTGGACTTGCCAGCTTCCAGACTGCAATAGCCACCCGCTTCTCCACCGGCAGGGCAGCTCTCAATCTCATGTCCGTGCTCTGCAGGTTGGGGGCGAGCTCCTCACACAGTCCCATGAAAGTCGCTTTTCTCATCCAAAAGTTCTGCAGACACTGCTCGTCATCCCAGACTTCCGTGACAATGCGATCCCACCACTCAGTGTTTGTTTCCCGAGCCCAAAAACGGCATTCCACGGTGCTGAGCAGTTCCGTGAATGCCAGCAGCAATTTCATGTCGTACGTGTCAGGCGACTTGCTATCATCGTCAGACTCCTCATCACTTTGGATCACAAGGAATAGCTCAACTGTCAAACGTGATGTGCTGGCGAGACTTATCAGCATACTCCTCAGCAGTTCGGGCTCCATTTCCCACAGAAATCGCACTGCACAGAAACCGTTGAGAGAGTCGAGATGGCGCCAAACGTGGACGGAAAAACAGGGATTACTGGGATGTGAAGTGATGCATCACGGCGCGTTGGGACAGGAAGTAGAATGACCTGCACCCTCCGCCCCCTTCCCACAACCCACGGCGCCAAAATGGGATCACATGCTCAGTGGGATAGCTGCCCATAATGCACCACTCCCAACAGTGCTGCAAATGCTGCAAATGTGGCCACACTGCAGCGCTGGTAGCTGTCAGTGTGGCCACACTGCAGCGCTTTTCCTACACAGTTGTACGAAGACAGTTGTAACTTCCAGCGCTGCACACCTGCAAGTGAGCCAAGGCCTTAGTGTCACAGCTAAGTACAAGGTGGAACAGATTGTTTAGCATAAACAAATTTATTACTTTGCTAGAAACTAAAATCATGGATCGAGTAGACACACTGGATTTATGGCTTATTACAACAATCTATAACCCTCTAACAACCCACCCCTAGCTGTGTCCCCCCCACCTTCTACACACACACTTCCCTTCCCCCCTATGACGGGAGAGATGTTGACCGGCCACTTCACCTTGAGTGGTTTCTTACCTCTCACCTACCCTCTCTCTCTAACAAGGGACTAGAGACACAAGCTGGGTGAGGTAATATCTTTTATTGGAACCAAATTCTGCTGGTGAGAGAGACAAGCTTTTGAACTATACAGAGCTCTTCTTCAGATCTGGAAAAGGTATTAAGTGTCGCAGCTAAACACAAGGTGGAACAGCTTATTTAGCATAAATAGTTAATGCATATTAATAGAACACCTCACCTTGAAAACTCCTCTCTTTCACCAACAGAAGTTAGTCCAATAAAAGACTACTTCACCCACGTTGTCCCTCTAATATCCTAGGACCAACACAACTACAACAAAACTAAAAACAATAAACGGGGTCATTTATAAGTAGGACAACTGTCCACTGCAAGCTAGACAGACCATCAACTCATTTCACCCAGGTCAAAGACCTAAGTTTGTGTGTGTGCGCACGCATACACACACACACACACCTATCATCAAAAAGGAAACCAGTTTTCATAGTGAAGATGAGCATTACTTACGCACTTTTTCCTATAATTAAATCTCCACACAACGTGGTCAAGAAAGCACTATCATGCAAACAGATCAGCTTCTATATGCTACAGACTTTAAGGTCTCATTTTACAAACCTACATTTATACACTTCCATTAATTGCGAAGAGTATCACAGCACTTTTTTTTTTGGGGGGGGGGGGGGGGAAAAAAAAGCAAATACAACAATGAAATAAAAAATATATAGTCTTAATAAACTGACTCATTACGTAAACTCCAATTATATACAAAATGAACAAGTCTCTGCAAAATAAAAGTGCACTGATATTTGTTTTTTGGGGGGGGGGGGGGGTACAATAATGGGTTAAAAACCATGTTAAAAATATAACTATCATTTCCTCCCCCAATCGCTTCTTGTAATATTGCAGTAAGAGGACATCATTTAAAATCGCAGAACAATTAGCATTTGAGAGAGTTGTTTCCTCTTCTCTGTTTTTAAAGCAGTAAGAAATGAAGCCTTTCCTGAATTCTGTCACAGGCAAGCCGTCTTGGTGCATATGAGGATGGATTCCGCCAGGATTCTGTCCTTAACAGCAGCTGTAGCTGGGAAAGTTTAGAAGGTGCTAAAGGCTGGACTGCAAATGCCACCAGTTCGCTAGCTACAGATAAGGCCTTTGTTCAGCAAGAAATATGTGCTAGATATACGCAAAACCAGTTCCAAGAATCCCTCCTGGCACTTACCCATGTGCAACGGTTGCTCAGTGAAGCCCTCTGGATAAGTAGCAGAATAAGTCACTTCCTACAGCAAGTTCTCCAAGCCATTTCCTTCTGGCTGCCCCTGTGTCTCCTCCAAGACATATTGCTTTAAAACAACTTGCAACTTAAAATGGTGTTGGGGTAGGGGAGAGAAAGGGAGAGTTGTGTTTGGGAGAAACAGAATGACATGCATGGCTCCATGTGGCTGGACCACCTAACACAGGAAGAACTGGTACTCAATGGTTCTTTCAATTTACTAAGAATCCAGCACTGTACATGACAGTAGTTTTCAAGGTAAGATTGGTCCACCACTGGCCTGTGCAATGGTGAATTATGAAAGGGTTTGTACCTTATGCCTACACTGCATCATAGCTGGCTGACCCACTACGTGGAATTTCATGTATCAAGTACTAGAGATAAAACTTGGTTGACATTTATGAAGCAGAGTCAGCTAAGGGAGAAACGTTAACTGTCATGCAGTGTGTTATTTAGAAACCAGTTATGTTTCCATTTATACAGAAACAACTGGGTAACAAGCTCCATGCAGACTTAGAGAATGCTACATTGCCCCACCTTTGCCAGGATATGTTGCTGAATAATACTGGGACATCAAGAGAGTTAAGGCAGGCATTTAGAATGCATCTAGTAAAAATATCAGTAGAAAAATCCTTCCATTTCTTGAATTCCTTAAGTTCTCATAGGTGCTTGTTAAGATGTCTATTAAAATGGTGCTCTATGCCAGTAAGTTAAAGTAGTATGGATTGGATGAATAGACTATAAGGTGGATAGAAAGCTTGCTAGACTGTCAGGTTCAACAGCTCAATGTCTAGTTGGCAGCCGGTATCAAGCGGAGTGCCCCAGGGGTCGGTTCTGGGGCTGGTTTTGTTCAACATCTTTTATTAATGATCTGGACAATGGGATGAATTGCACCCTCAGCAAGTTTGAGATAACACTAAGCTAGGGGGAGAGGAAGATACGCTGGGGGACAGGGATAGGGTCCAGAGTGACCTAGACAAATTGGAGGATTGGGCCAAAAGAAATCTGATGAGGTTCAACAAAGGACAAGTGCAGAGTCCTGCACTTAGGAAGGAAGAATCCCATGCACCATTACAGGATGGGACCGACTGGCTAAGCAGCAGCTCTACAGAAAAGCGATGCCCAACATGAGCCTCACCCAAGCACCTCAGGCAACAAAAAATGCAGGTCGCTCAAAGGCACAGGAAACAGACAAAACTCTGCTGACAGAGAAGCACTAGCTGAACTAACGACTGTTTACACTCTCACTATACACAATATGAAGAAATAAAGAACAAAGACCACTGGGAACAGCTTGCCGCAGCAAGGAAAGCTGTTCCAGCAACTGTCATAGGTGGTAAGAAGGAATGAGGAGGCACAGGGTCGGCTAGGCCCCTAATACCAGCACCACGAGGTCACAGCACCAGGGGGCGCCAGAAATATCCCAATGTGTATCACCGAGGGAAAAATTTCTGGCAACTGTGCTCGGGGTGCACACACACCTACAGCGGAATCGACATGTGCAAGCACCCGAACACTACAGAAAGTGTGTTATAAACATACAGTCATGTAACAGAAAACCTACAGGGAAAGAATTCTTCATTTGCAACATGACAAGTTATACAAGCCAATCAAATGCATGTCTTCTTGGCAAACGCTTGTCTCCCTATCTCCACAGACCACAATAGGTAGAGATAGATGAAACCTATCAAGAAATAATCAAGCCCATCTTCCCTGCAAAGGCAGGTTTTAATCCCAATAGAGGACATACAAGATATTAATATGATACCATGGCTTATTTTAGCTGAAATGTATCACTTCTTTCAGTGGATCCATGCTGTGTTGTACAATTGTCTATTCTCATACCGTACTGAGAGTGAGGTCAATGCCATAGTTGACGTTATTAAAATGTTTTAAGTACAGAGTTCCAGCACAAGAGACTTTTCCATCTATCCTTAGGCTATAGAATAGGCAGAGGTTATGGAAATTTGAAAAAATAAAATGGAAAGCAGCTCCTGATACTTTGTACAAAATCAAGTACCAACAGCCCCAACACGTCTTACACCTAACAAGGATCTCTAGTCACAAACTTCTACTTAGAGAAGGGAAAGAGAACCAAACAAATCAGTTCTAGCCCGATTAAAATATGCCCCCAAAGCCAGACTGCACCATCTCAGGATTATTTGAGTAGCTATAAGACACACTGAATTGCTCATGTAGTAAAAAAAGTTACAAAAATTGTATTATAATAATTCACCCTGTGAATGCTGCTGTGTCTGTCAGACACAGAAGGCGATGCACCAAATGATCTAGTAGTGTCTGCATCAGGAATTCTAGAATAGAAGGGGGCAATAGATAGGTTGCAATTTTACGGTTCAGGATCTTGTTACAATTCCTGCTGTTTTCTACAGATTACTACTACTCACTTTTAAAAGTTTATTTTTCTTCCATGCCACCACTAGCTAGTGGCTAATGCAAGGGACTGGGAGCCCAGAGGCATGGTTTCTATTCTCAGCTCCAAGACCGTGTAGCTGTATGACCTTGGGGAAGTCACAAACCCTTGGTGCTCCAGCTATAAAACAGGGTAAATTACCTCACAGAGATATTGTGAAGCATAACAGATTAGTGTGAAAAGTGGTGTGCAGTGCAAGCACAGAATATCTATAATTAAGTCTGTGAGTCTGTCATGGAAGTCACGGATTCTGTGACTTTCCAGGACCTCTGTGACTTCTGCAGTGGCTGGTGCAGCTGACCCGGGGCTCCCTGAGCAGCTTGGGTGGCGCCCAGGCCAGCCACACTGACTGCTGCTGGAGCAGTCAAGCCAACATGCCCCTTCCTCCTTCCCAGCAGCAGCAGGAATTTGGGTGTTGGAGGGGGCTCAGAGCTGAGGTAGGGAGTTGGGGTGCGGGAGGGGGTGAAGGTTCTGAGCAGTGCTTACCTCGGGGTGGGAGGACAAGGGGGCTCCCTGGAAGTGGCAACATGTCCCTACCTTGGTTTCTAGAGGTGTGGCCAGGCAGCTCTGCGCACAGCCTTTACTTGCACGCACTGTCCCCACAGCTCCCACTTGCCATGGTTCCTGGCCAATAGCAGCTGCAGAGCAGGTACTCAGGGCAGAGGCAGTGTGCAGAGACTTCCTGGCTGCGCCTTCGCCTGGGAGCCGCAGGGACATGCCGGTTGCTTCCGGGAGCCAGGTAGGGAGCCTGCCAATCCCCTTGCCCCCGCCCCTGCGCCACGTTTTACTCAGGGGTATATAGTACAAGTCACGGGCCGTGAACTTTTGTTTATGGGCCATGACCTGTCCATGACTCTTACTAAAAATACCAGTGACTAAAACATAGCCTTATCTATAATTGACTTTTGGTGAGAAACGGAGGGAAAGGGGAGAGGGAAACATGCTTCCACCATCACACCCTACTGGAATAATCAGGCTATTTTAAATGAAAATTTGACCCATACTCTCCCTGCCACCCAGCAGGGGGCTTCTGCCCAGGTGTTCCTGAAAGCTGAGTTTCCATGTCAGAGTCCAGAGGCTAGAAATAGACTGGGAAATTGTCCTGTGTGTTCATCCACTGAATTCTTGGACTTCCTGATCTCATTTCCTCTATAGCAATTGCAATAGAGGGCGAGCACAAAGCTCCTTTAACAGCTATTACAAGCTGTTACATTAATCAATGAAAAGGCATACTGTGGAGTCACAACGTCTGCGTCTTACCTCTAGGGAGCCAAATTTTGCAGTGCCCACTCTCAGGCACTAGTAATGGATGAGAGATCCCAGGTTTGAGCTTGGTTTGCATTTCAAAACCTAATGTCAGATTTAGGTTATGTAAATAGCTAGATATACTTGCTGATGTGGCAATACTGATATATATATATATATATACACACACACACACACACACACACTACAGGGCTCCAATTCTCATATATGCTCATTTAAAACACATTCCTAACTCATATGTCTGTTTATCTGTGAAAATTGAGGGACAGAAGCAGGAGGTGGCTCTTCCCAGTTCTCAACCTCCTTCCCTAAAAGCTGGAAGTAGCTCTCAGGCTAGGCCAAAGTAGTGAGAGGGGAAGTAAGTTCCCTTAATTTATAATTAAATTGGATGTTTACATATGTAAAGGGATCTTTAAAATTGAAACAGTCATCCTTTGAGCCACTGATCTTAAATCAGTGTTGCTTTCCAGGTTTCCACTGCACGTTACATTTCTCCCTCTGGTACAACAATCAGAGACTCACTGACTGCTGAATGTTCTCTCTCTCCTATGTATAGAGCTTTACAGGATTTCTGTTTTTAATAGAAGAGAGGATATGTGGCCTATTATATATTTACACCTTCTATCCAAAACCATTTCTGTTACAGATTTGTGAAATTTCAAGTGTATATTACTAAACTGATATAGTAAGTGGTCTATTTCTCATGCATTAATGGAATTCTGTGATAGATGGCATAAAAATACGAACACCATTTTCCCCATCCTGGAAACATTATAGTCCAGTAAGTAGAGAGCCTGGAAGGAATATCAACCCGGAATAATTCAGGAACTTCACTGACTTTGGGTTTAAGGGATCCCCAATTAAGTAACTAAGTTACACTAAGGAGAGAAAATCTGGGTAATATCCATCTTAAAATGGTCTTTGAAATGGTTTAATCACTGTAGACATGCTGCACGGTAAATGAAAAATGAGATGAAGATTGCTTAATTGACTAGAATGATGTGGGAAGATGCATCTATATTGGGTAACAGTGTTGACAAATCGGAAGGTGCCTTAAATAAGGCAGTGATGACATTCTTGAAGTGAACGATCCTTCCATTTCTAAAACTGAAAAAAGTGGTTTAGTGTTTCACTTGCAATAATTAACAGTTGCTGTGATGCAAGGAGAGGATGGAGATGACCCACTCAAAGTGTCTCTGAACCCCAAATAAGTCTAACAACTCAGGAATTGCTAGAAAATGTCACTAGCTTCATATGTTACTGAGTAATCTCTCTACAGACCACTGAAATCCAAGACACAATCAATCAGAGCTGAACCCACACAGCAAGTTTGAAAGTTGTCCTGGTTACTATTTCATGCATTTCATGATAGATTTTTCTCCATTCATTACTAAGCAGCTTGATTTACCAAGTACTGAGGAGGAAATTCAAACAAGCTTTCTTGCTTTTAAATTTCCTAGTAATTTCCAGGTATGACTAAAAAGAACAAAGGAAAGGAGAATCAGTAATATTAAAATCTTTCATATCTCCCTGCAAGCATCGCTCTCTGGCTCATGACAAAGGTCTGAAGCGAAGAACAAAAAAATAGTGTGGAGTTCATTTCCTAAATACAAATAAAATGCTTTGATAAAGCCAGCACTCACAGTAATGGTGAAGCACTTGACACTTAGGTCAAGGACCACAACGGAAAGGTAAGCAGTGCTGGAAGTGGTCAGAGCCTGAAGTACCAAAGTGAGATTTATACTGAATATATCTTCTAGGTTTTACAAACTGCATACACACAGTGGTATCCGATCAGCCCTCTCGCTTACACGCTTTTATCAGCAGTGACAATTAATATCATCAACAGGCTTCAGAGCCATCATCAGTTCCCTTGACGTGGATAAGGGCACTCTTCAAAGGAACTATTGTTTCTGGCTGTCTGCAGCCTCAGGCAAATGTCATGGTCTCAGGTTTACCTATGGTTCATATTTGCCGTTTGTCTGAGAGACGATGCAGGTTAGGTACTTTTTTAAAATGAATTCCAAAATGATAAAATATAAGTTTCAGCCACCAGGACCGAGCACTAGTTTGCTAGGTCACCACAGTTTGATCTAATTTGGTTCCTGCTCTTAGACACAGAGATGCGACAGTGCCATGTGCCCTCTTATGCCAGATACTGTGCTAGACATGCTGTGAAGCAAGTTTATTGCTTCCACAGATCAAAAATGCTTCGAATCTGTTCTTCCCTACAATGATTGCTTAAGGCTGTAGACAAAAATTCTCATAGCTTTGGATAAAGTTTGCAAATAAAACAGAAATGAGCGACTTATAATGAGCTAACTAGCAGTTACTGCTGTCCCTCATTCTTCTGAAAAAGACGAATACTAAATCCCATGAGAAGAGTGACTTAATCCAGGTTTCTGTGAATTTAGAGTCCTTGAAAGGGACCATATTGATAACACTGACTACCAGCGACCTCTGTTTGTCCACAGAACAAATGTTGCTTATCGGTCTGCCTCACCCCAGACCTAAAACAGCCTTCACGGGTGGCAGGGTAGTTCAGTTTCCATTCCCCTTCAGACACTTGTCTGTCGAGCCCGACTGTGCACCAGTCACAGTAGATTTCTGTATAGGCACTTTCCTATTGGGTACTGGGTTTTGGCAGGATACCAGCTCATTTCCCATAGGCCACAGAATGGCCATAAAATAGTAACAGCTTTCAGCAACTACCAGCTTGGCCTGGTTTCAAACTGGCAATTAGAGATGAAAGGCTCCATATCATGTTACCAATCCCTTGAGCTATTCAGTTCCCATTGGGTTTGCCTTTTTTCAAATGCACTCACTAAAACAAATTTGTAGTGCTGGGGAAAAAAAAGTTACATTATTGTTACTAAAATAATGAACTACAGTACTTAACAGTCTCCACGGCAATTATAAGAATACTGGAATCCTGTTTTACTGCACCACCTACCAGCAGACCTGTCAATGCATTACTCAGCTACAAGGAAATGAAGCTGGTATACACAGTTCTGCCAATACACTTCCAGAGCCACCTTCATAAACCCCTACCAGAGCCAGTTTACTGCAATCAGCAATAGAGTAGGTATTTGTCCAATTTATTGCAGCTGTATTCACATAGAAAGGTGCAATCTTTGACTACTATTCTCAGCCACAAACCAAATTTCTCAGCTGTGACTTCGTTGTAGTTAGTTGTAATATGGGCAGGGAAGTTAAAAAATGGATTGTTAACCTCACACTGTCTCTTTAGCTCCTTCACACGTGTGCACCCCCCCAACCTCCACTCTGCATTTTCCCATTCATCTGGCAAGCACCTATTAAGCCACCTCTTTGATTTCCTTCACCGCATTTTGCCTCTTGCGCCCTCCCAAGTCAGGAGACCAAGCCACCTCATTTGGGCATGAACATCAAGAACTGTGCTTCTTCACAACATTCAGTTGGACACCATGGCACTCTCCCCTACAAGACTGACAATTTTGAAGAGGTAGAATATTTTCAAGTCAAATGACTGCCCTGCATCAGTGTACAGGCAGCTTCAATAAAGAACACAAGTGCTGCCTCTACAGGTAAAGATGAGCCAGCAAGTGGATGTCTAAACGTACTGCTGCCTGTTTTCAATGCAAGGCCAATATTTTCAATATATAAAATTTTTAGTCACTTACTGAACCTTTTCATATTTGGAAAACATTATTTGACTACAGAATTCTGTGATTCTCGGATCCTGAAAAGTCTTAATTTACATACGGAGTATCTGTGATTTATCATTTCATCTGGGTTGAAATTTCAGTTACACAACAGCTAATCATGAACAGAAAAATAAGCTCAATTAAAATAGGGAGAAAGACAGACCTTGAAGGAGTTAATCAGCATGATTCATTTGTCAGGTTGACACAAAAAGTGTCACATGAAAAAGAACTAAACTTAACTTTGACTAATTCATTGCAAGTTCAGTAATTTCAAAAGTTCTTTGGTTACTTTTGCTTTAGTTACACATTGCATGGAGTCATCCATCAAACTCCCGGACCTCTGATAATCCCTGATCATATACACAGAAGAATCAGAGTCCAAATCAGGAGAGGTGCAAAATATCTACAGCATTATCTGGAAGTAACCTGTCGCCTTAGTCATAAAATGGGCTTGTCTCGCTTGTTTCACTTCTCTGGAAACTTCATCGGGTGCAGTCCTGAAGCCCTGCTCATGAAAGCAATCCCACAGACATCAGATTGCTCACACAATGGCTGCAAAATTTGGCCCTTAATCTTGGGCACACTGGCTAGTTCTCAGGTGTTTAATACTTTAGACACTGGCTAGATTCCTAGGGTTTCAGATAGTCAGTGGGGTCACTGTGCTAGGAAGGGAGGATTGACTTCTGGCTCTGGAGGTCAAGTAAGGACAAACAATGGATGCATGCAGTAAGACATGGCCAAGTACAGATGAGTGTATAACATAAGACTGACTGCTTCTGGCTCTGGGGTACTGGAGGTTGTGCCTCCTGCTTTAAGAGACAAACAGCAAGTGTGGCTTCTGCTATTTGAAACCTACAAGGAATTGACAAACTAGTGATGTTAAGGTTGAGAAGCAACTGGAGATAAGCTGCATTTTTAAAATGCACCTCATTAAAGTGCAGCCAACCTTTACTGACATGTACCACTTTTTCCTTTGCTTTTCAGATGGTAAGCTCTGTGGGCAAGGGACTCTGCCTAGCACACTGTGAGTATTACTAGACACACACACCCACCCACCCACTCACTAAGGAAGAGGCGGAGGATTTCAAAGTAGTAGTTCCTGGCTCCATTTTAGGTACTTATATGGCCCTCATTACTGTATATCTGAGCTCACAATTTTTAATGTATTTATCCTCTCAACAGCCTAGTGAGGTAGGGCAATGCTATTATCCCCATGGTATACACGGGGAACTGAGACAGAACAAGACAAAGCGACATGGAGCCTATGGCACAGCAGGCAACTTAAACTGTGTCTCCCACGCTCCATGCTGGCACCCTAAACCTGGGGCATTCTTCTCACAATCAGGAATCTAAGATAAATATGAAACTTCTCACCAGAGATGCTTGTGCTTCACTTTGCCCGCTAAGGAGGTTAAGCAAGAATTTCAGGAAACATTTAAGCCCTCCTGAGATGACTGACTTTCCAACTTCCCCCAAAGAGTACTATCCAACTACTTCTACCTACCCAAAACAGCAACAGACTCACTCTAGTGATAATGAAAAGACGGTTGCTCAAAGCTTAATTGGAAGCAATACTGCAACTATGACAAGCTTGTGTGGAGTGAAAAGCAGCAGTAGAATTTCATTAAGCCAGTTTGCCATGTGGTAACTTAATGTCCCCTTTTAAGGCGGCACATTATTTAAAAAGTACATCAGCTGAATATATATATTCAGTCTCCACTGATTTTACAGCAATAGCTGTTTGTCCTCTGATTAGGTAACGAGTTCTCACAGTCATCCTTTAGGGTGGCTCTGCCAATGACCTGGTGTCAAGGTTGGCCAGATGTGCTACTTACATTTATTCCACAGTACTGTGACTAATTATATTCAGACAATTTTCTGCTAGGTGTGATATATGACTCAAGTGTTCCAGCTACACTTGTGTAATTGACTGAACCAACATTTCATTGTGCTAGATATTTAAAAAAAAATAAGAGCACAAGTAGCTAACATAAGGCTTGTACTCCACAGCCCTGACTCCATTTCACCCTGCTTTATACCTGCACTCAAAACCCCCATGTTACAGGCATCATTCAGATGGTCAGTGATCACCAGATGGATTTCCTCCAGAACCAGAAGATCTTTGGTCTGCTCAAAAAGTGAGTCAAAGTTAGTTATATTAAACACTTCCTGTCAGAACTGCAGCTGCAAACCTTTTTTCCCCTCATAAGAACATATGAATGGCCATAAAGGGTCAGACCAAAGGTCCATCAAGCCCAGTATCCTGTCTTCCAACAGTGGCCAATGCCAGGGACTTCAGAGGAAAAGAAGAAAACCGGTGGTAATCAAGTGATCTATCCCATATTGCCCATTCCTAGCTTCTAGTAAACAGGCTAGGGACACCACTCCTGCCCACCCTGGCTAATAGCCACTGAAGGACCTATCCTCCTGAACCCTGTTATAATCTTGACCTTAACAAGATCCTCTGGCAAGGAGTTCCACAGGTTGACTCTGTGTTGTGTGAAGAAATATTTCCTTATGTTTGTTTTAAACCTGCTGTCTATCAATTTCATTGGGGGGCAGAGCTAGTTCTTTTGTTTCTCACAGGCACATTGCTTTTTTCCTGCAACCAGTATGAAATCCTTTCTTTACAATGCAGAGGGGACACTCTCCAAAACCTTGCCTTTGTAGTTGGATTGGTCAGTCATCCTTCCACCCAGCTTTACAGTAGAACTTTCCAGACTGCTTTGCCCCACATGCTGCTGGTATCACTCTACTTTCAGTGTGTGTATTCTCTTGCAGCGGCATTATGAGATAGCTGTCCAGATTTTCCCAGAATGCACGGACACGAACAAGATTCTGAGTGTGGTACTTGTGACTCATAGTTGTGGACATAAAGATACAGCAATGACACAGCGCAACCAAGTTTGCTGTATTTAATTCGGGACACTGACCTAACTGATTAGAAAAGTACAATGGTATTTGTGGTGTAACTGGATCCAAAATGGATACAGCACGTTTGGCTCCACGTACCAAATGTTTTGTGGAAATCAGTTTTCTGTCAATTGCACTAAAAATCCACGCAATGCCCCAAAGAATCTTTACCATAATTAATTTCATTACAAGTCAAATGAAGAGACCATCACCTCTTTTTTAATGAAGAGTATTTTTGTTTGGGACTGGTACAATTGCTGCTGGAATACTGTGTCCATTTCTGGCACCCATAATTCAAGGACGTTAAATTGGAGAAGGTTCAGAGAACAGACAAAAGAAAGATTAAAGGAGTAGAAAATCTGCCTTATAGTGACAGACTCAAGGAGCTCAATCTATTTGTTAAGCTAAAGAGAAGGTTAAGGGGTGACTTGACTGCAGTCTATAAATATCTACACAGGGAACAAATATTTAATAATGTGCTCTTCAGTCTAGCAGAGAAAGGTATAAAGATGATCCGATGGCTGGAAGCTGAAACTAGGCAAATTCAGAAACAAGCCATATATTTTTAATGGTGAAGGTAATTAACTGCTGGAACATTTTACCAAAGGCCAGGGTGGATTCTCTCTCACTGATCGTTTTTAAACCCAGATTGGATGCTTTTCTAAAAGATGTGTTCTAGGAATGGTTTTGGGGAAGTTCCATGACATGTGTTAAACTGTAGGTCAGACTAGAACTAGATCGTAACAGTACCTTCTGGCCTTAGAATTCATCAATCTATTAAAAGTAATTCCTACAAAAAAACCTAATTTTAAATAAAGACAGTGACAACATTAGTTGTGCATGTCAAAAAGATCATACTGAAAAATTACCAGCTTCAAAACACCAGCTAAACAGATCTATTGAAATGCTCAGCAGAGCGTTTTTGCTATTTACCTAAAATGTTGGTAAATGTTTTCAGTTTTTGACAAAAAACTTTCAAACATCAAAAACAGCTTTCAAAATCTCAACTCTCATTTTTAGTTTTGGGTTTTCATCAAGCCACAAAGTTTTCATGGAGAGTTTGGAAAACCTGAATATTTTAAATATTTTCCTGAGAAAAATTAACTTTCTGACCAGTTCTACTAGTCACTCAACTGTAGTAGAAATGACATTATCCCAGCATTACAAGAGTAATATGTATGCGTGTACCAAAGCAGCAGGAGACCAGTATCTTCCCCAAATCCATGCATTTCCCAATATAGATTGTTCTCCAGCAGATACCTCATGGCTGGAATGAAGTGTTAACTTAAATACATACTGAAAATAGAAATTAAAAGTAATTTCATTCTCTTTACTTACAGACTACACTGACCCAGCATCCTCCTTGTTCTGTTCCCAAAGTAAGCTAAGCCCAGCATAATCAAGAAGAAGAGAGTTAATATGGGATTCTCATTACAAAGGTAACAGGGTTTCGTTTTCTCCTTCACTTAGATGAAGGGACACAATTATCCAGTTTTAAAACTTTCTGGAATCTTTTGTACAAGACACTATCTGATATGAAGTTGTCCTGTAAAGGATGCAACTAGCCTTTTATTATAGTTGGTTCTGGAGCAGCAGTACCTATTAAGGATACCCCTCACTTCCTATTGTCAGACTCTGTTTCCAGTTGCTCAAAAAACTCTGTCACACTAACCATTTGGGTTGAAGTTTTCCATGCTACATCAGGCTGAAGGTTTTGGAAAATTTTAGCCAAAATGGTTCAGCTGCTTCTGAGAATGAGTCTAAGGGGAAAAAATGCCATTTTGCCCATAATAAATTCTAGAGACTTTTTCTTTGAAATTCTCTAGCACCTCTGTGCTCTGGAACAAGGATGTGAAATTCGGCAAGGGATGGCCTTAGTGTTAGGTATGTGCCTTTTGCTACTCCTGTGAATATCTGCCCTAATTCGGCCAAGCTACAAACCTCTGAAAGTCAGTTTGTACATGCACAGTAGAGACTTGCTAGACCAGTGGTTTTCAACCTTTTTGGATTTGCAGAACCCTAAAAAATTTCAAGTGGAGGTGTGCACCCCTTTGGAAATCTTAGTCTGTGGACCTACAGGGGACCACAGGTTGAAAACCATTGTGCTAAAGCTTGCTACCAGCTAACAACTATGAAGATTCCATCTGCATTGAGCAAGTTCCATCTTCTTGAAGCTCCTACATGTTACCAACTGTGCATGTGCCATTCCCACAGCATGACTGAGCATGCTCCAGCCCAAGGCGAGAGGGTCAGGATGACTTTCCCTGTAATTGCTGCTCCAGGCCAGGGTCGGGCCAGACACCAGAATTGAGAGCAGGGAGCCTGTCTCTCTTTACACTCTCAGTGACACCATGCTAGCCCCAAGCAGCATAGAAGAGGAAGCAGTCTGACTTGAATGCAGAGGGGACAAAGGCCGGGCCAGGAGAGTGGGAAAGGATTACACTGGGACAAGGAGTCTGGTGAGACTGGGACTGGAGAGCAGAGAAAAACTGACTGGGAGGGAAGAGGGGGAGCCTGGGACTGGAAGCTGAGGGAGAACATGGGGGGGAAGAGTGAAATATGACTAGGAGGCAGTGTGGGAAACGGGGGAGAGGAGGGAGACCTACAACAAGGTTATGGGGGGGGCTGTGGAGGAACTGGGACTGCCTGGGCAAAAAGATTGGGGCAAGGAGTCCAGGGAGGAAGACAGTGTATGACAGCCAGCTTGGGGGAGGTGGGGAGAGATTGGACAAGGAGCCAGGAGGGGAGAACTAGGATGGGATGGACAAGGAGACAGGGACTGGGTGTCAGGGGAGAAGATTGGGAGTTGGACAGCGGGCCTGGAGGGGGAACTAGGACTGGCTGGGCAAGGAGACGGGAACGGGATTAGACACATAAGGAGTGGGACAAGAAGCCAGAGGTGGGGAAATGACAGGAGGGAATGGGGCAGAGGGGTTAAAATTGGAGGAAGTGGACAGAAGAGTCTGTGACCACTAGAGAACACTCTCTTCCAGAGCTTAAAATGAAACTCAAGATTCCCGAATCTCACCACGCCTCACTTTCACAGATATTTGCTGATAACCACTGGAAAAGTATTGCATCTCCTCCTCCTCTCGTGCTGGTCCACACAGAGGAAGACAACCTACCACTGCTATCATGAATTCAATTAGCTCATATGGGAAAGGTCCATGAAATGGATCTAAAAGTTCATATGCAGCTGATGACCCACATGGGTGTCAATATGATGCTATATGACAATTTGTTTTCTCAGTTTGTTTTTTTAATAATCTAGGAACTAAGAGCCACATTAAGGATGCAAAATTAAGCACTCAAAAATGAGGAAATGCCAAAACTATTTATTTACATGATCACATACTATTTTTCCCCACAAGATCCGCCTTAAACAGTGCAGAGGATGGGCAGTGCTCATTCAATGAACAGCTACTCAATATTTTGCTTTCATCTCATTGTTCAGTGTGTGGCCCCATGTCTTGTTCATTGCATATTATACAAACCCTGCTCTGAAGACAGAAGTATTAATTTCCTCATGGTCTTCTCTATAGTGCTTAACACTATAGTATCCAAGCGATTCACAAACATTCATTAATCAGATCCACAAAACCCATGCGAGATGAGTAGGTATTATTCCCAGTTGACTAATGGGGAGCTCAGGCACAGCAAGATTAGGGACAAAGGTATTCATTAATTTTAAGTGCCCAATTTGAAATGTCTACCACATGATTTTTCAGAGTACTTAGCATTATATTACACTTTATATATTCAAGCCCAACTCCCACTCACTTCAGCTGTGAGTGCTCAGCACTTCTGTAAACCAGACCCCAGGGTCTCAAGTTGGATACTCAGCAAATGAGGAACACACACTTTGTGACCACCTGCAAAACGTTTGATTTAATTGGATTTGCCCAGCATAAAACAGGAACTCTGATAGAGTCAAGGACAGAATCCAATCCTCCAGGGCAGCATTTGACTGAGTTAACCATCCTTCTTACTCCTGCAATCCCCTGCCTTGTTCACTACACACCTTTCAACTTCTTTAACAAGTGAGGAAGGGGTTCAACAGACAGTCTCCTTTACTACACAGCCCTGATTCATCCCCACAGCAGGTCCATCCTGTGCAGTGAATGAGGCAGAGTCCTGTGGAAAAGTCAATATGTGATCCTTTAATTAAAAACTACATCATACCATAAATGCATATGCACAAGGGGATTTCCTAACTTTTGAGCGCTTGACTTTGTAACCTTAATAATGTTCTTTTAACATAGCGTTGTGCATGTAATTCAAATATACTATACTCTTTTGCCTTGCCCCTCAGGCCAAAGTATATGGCAGCCCCTTTCAGTATTGTTCTTTTACCTTGGCATACTGTACTGTTTCAATTCCCTCATTTCTGCCAAGCCCTACATATAGCATTACAACTGGTTTAAGCCTTGCTCAGAAGAAACATTTTCCACAGATACTGTGTGTGAGCAAGCCAAGAAGTACTTCTACAGTATTTGGAAAGCTTTGCACTACAGGAAAGCAAAAAAAAAGTACCTGTGGATTTGTCCATTTTTATGCAGGTAGTCCAGCCCCTCCAGCACCTCCTTTAGGATTGTGGCTATACTAGGTTCATCCAGGACTCCATTCTTGTGTTCCCCTTTTGCCACTATGTGTTTAATAATATCCAAAACAGAGCCTAGAGAGAAGACAAAAGTCAAACTTGTTCTTTAGCTTAAACTGGAAGGAATTATTCCATGTGATTAAATGCCATCTACACAGTCATCTTGTGGGTAAATCAAGGAAGCCTGGGAAATAGTTGGAGGGGTTAGGGTTAAAGTCAGTACATCCATTTTATTTCCAAATAAAAATCCAGATAAAAGGATACCTTCTCCATTCCAAACGGGATGCACTGAAAGGACTTTTACTTGCACTTTCTTCATGGTTTTACTGAAAGTGTTTAACCCCCCATTTTAATCTGGTAGGTGGTGGGGAAGGTCTTACAGATCCTCAATAGTAAACACCCAAAAACATATACTTCTAGCTTGACTGAAAAGTTTGCCAAGAAGTCCAATACCAGGTAAATGCCTTATAGCCTAAAGGGCACCTAGTCTGTCAGCTAGTAGTAAGAGTTAAAGTTCATTCTGACTAATTTGGAATTAAAATCACAAAAGAATAGTTTGCCAGTTGATACAGATACTGGGGCACAGATGCTGAGGAGGCAGCTGTTTTGGCACTGATTCAACTTAAGAGCAGGGAGAGGAAATGAAGAATTGGGGAGGGAGTTGCCACTATGCACAAACTAAAATTTGGTAGAATTTTATTTTCCAGTTTCTAAAGACACATTTGGTACACAGTTGCTAGCATTCCTAATAGCATTCCTATTCCTAATACTTAATGGTGAGCATCTCCAACAGATGGAGAGAATATATGAATTTAAAATTTTGGTAACAAATTACTTCCTCACTATGTACAGAACTGGAATAGAGTTTAAATCCCTCCTGAGATTCATTAACACAGCTCCTCTTCCAGAAGGGATGTGAATTACATGATCCTGGATGACAAACCACATTTTACAGACCAAATCAGCTCTTTGAATTGCACAGAGACTGCCTCTTCTCATACAACATTGTGACCTGCTCATGTGTTTATGCCAATATTCTCTGTATTTTCATCTGGGGAATGGACGGCCATATATTTGGTATTTACTACCCCCATTGGCCAGAAAGCCTGACCTTCAAGGCACGGTGTATAGCCTGTCTCAATTTTCATGAGCTAAACTGTGTTTAGCAGCTCAGTTTGGGGGTTGAGCACCTCCAATCCGGTTTTGTATTGTTTAACCCTTTGTGACAGACCCAGGCCAGTGGGGTGCAGGAATCTGGTAGAGGGCAAATATACTGGTCACTGGATGAGTAGCTTTCTGTTTCCTGAGTGACCAGAGCAGGGGCTGCACTAGAGTGGTCAGGAACTTGCTAGAACCAATTAAGGCGGACAGGCTGATTAGAACACCTGCAGCCAATTAAGGCAGGCTAATCAGGGCACCCGGGTTTTAAAAGGAGCTCTCTCCAGTCTGATAGGGAGGGGCTAGAGGAGAGGAAGTGCGGGTGAGGAGCTGGGAGCAAGAGGCACGAGAAGCTGGGAGCAAGAGGCACAAGAAGCTGAGAGTGAGAGGGTGTGCTGCTGGAGGTCTAGGGAGTACAAGCGTTATCAGACACCAGGAGGAAGGTCCTGTGGTGAGGATAAAGAAGGTGTTTGGAGGAGGCCATGGGGAAGTAGCCCAGGGAGTTGTAGCTGTCATGCAGCTGTTACAAGAGGCACTATAGACAGCTGCAAATCCATAGGACCCTGGGCTGGAACCCAGAGTAGAGGGCGGGCCCAGGTTCCCCCCCAAACCTCCCAACTCCTGATCAGACACAGGAGGAGTTGATCCAGACTGTGGGGGAGATCACTGAGGTGAGCAAATCTGCCAATAAGCACAGGACCCACCAAGGTTGAGGAGGAACTTCGTCACACCTTGTTTACACAATTGTAGGGAGCTTTAGTGATACAGGTATAAAACAAGACAATGTCAGCAATGGTGATGGGTTTTGGAAAGAATTAGCGTAGGACCACAAGTTTTCTATTTTAAATCTTTGAGTAGTAGACTTAGATAAGGAACATTTCGGTACCAGTTTAGCTAGTTATAAAAGAGTTCATTCTGACTAACTTGTGATTAAAATTACTAAAGAAAACAGAACATGTTTCAACTTGTTAAAGAACAGTGAAAAGCCCAGAAGCGGTTAAAATTGGCATGTATTAAAAACATTAAGACTTAGTCATGTGAATTTTGATTAATAATGAATTTCAAGAATGTGCCAGTTAACATTCCTAAGCAGACAGAAAGCAGAACCTTATGGAAAACACATAGGTAAAGATTTAAAAAAAAAAAACTGCACACATACACACACCCACACACACTTGTGCTGTTATAGACCCCTAAAAAATTGTTTTTTTAAAAAAATATATAATTTAGAGAGAGGGCTAGGGGTTTTTGGTTTTTTTGGAAATTTTGCATTATTTTGTTTTATCCATTTTATCCACAAGGGGAGGGGAGGTTGGAGGCCTTGGGGGCGGAGGGAAGAGTTGTAGAGCAAATACTCCCTGCATTCACCCTGCAGTGGTGGCTGCTGTCACACAGAGCTGGGCTAAGCTCTCCACTCCAGACTTTGCAGCCTGGCACACAGGGTCACCGTGCTGTCCAGGTTTGGCACCGCCACCCCTCCATCATGATGGAGGTGCATACAAGCCAAATTTGAGTGTATAATCACCTGAATGTGAGCTTCCAGTGTGACACTAAGGCCAAAGGGTTAAATCAATCCTTGGATGCATGAACAAGAGAATCTTGGGTAGGAGCAGAGAGATTATTTCACCTCTGTGACCATTACTGGACTACTGTGTCCAGTTCTGGCGCCCACAATTCAAGAAGCATGTCGATAAATAGGAGAGGGTTCAGAGAAGAGCCACAAGAATGATTAAAGGATTAGAAAACATGTCCTACAGAATTATTTTGGGGAAATTCTATGGGATGTTACACAGGAGGTCAGACTAGATGATTACAATGGTCCCTTGTGGTGGTGGAATTTTTGACTACGAAAGGAACAAATACAACAGAAGACTGAAAACAAGTTTTCAGGATCTGCCTCTGCACTGATTGCCTAAATGTTCTAGACATCGGGTCTCTTAACTATGTTCAGTTTTCCCCCACCTTTCTAGGACTGTAAAATGCATTTTATAATCAGTATCAAAAGTGTCTAAAGGTACATCTGTTCTTAGCTAAAGGTCTCCTTTTACCATAACAACCTGAGTTATAAACACATGGCTGCATTTTCTACAGGGAGAGCAACATTTACTGTGTGACAGTGAATGACTGAATGTGACTTGTTTCTACTACAGAAAAGTCACAAAACACATACCACAAAATCAGAGTATGTGCCTCTTCATTTTACCCCAGAAGGGCTAGACTCTGAAGTTGTGGCTTTTAGATCCTGAGGTCTTTAGGACAAGGGATGTCTCTTGTGAACATTTTTGTATGGCACTTAACATAATGTGGCCTTGTGGGTGTTCTCTCAGTGCTACTGTAATTTACATAGTAGATTCTAAAGTTTGATTGGACAAAGTGCTTGTATTTAGGAAACACCTGATGTGGCCATATGCCTTGATCTCTATTTCAGAAGATAGTTTTGTGAGCATATCAGGCACAAAACTTCCACATGGACTGCTTGGTCTTCCCCCTCAAATACACTTCTATCTGGAGGACCGAATGCAATAAGAAGCCCAATAAGAATACTGTGTTTGTGTTCTCACTTCATCCTCCTTGCACCACCTCACTCTACCAGAATACTTTACAAAAAATGGTTTCCTTCTTCTGCAAGAAGCTTGGGAAAGCACAGGGGCAGAAGAGCATACAGAGCATATGCACTGTGACAAAGCTCCTCCTCTACCTTGGTGGGTCCTGCGCTTATTGGCAGATTTGCTCACCTCAGTAATCTTCCCCACAGTCTGGATCAACTCCTCCTGTGTCTGATCAGGCAGTGGGGAGTTTGAGGGGACCGGGCCGCCCTTCTACTCGGGTTCCAGCACAGGGCCCCTTATGGTTCACGCGTGCTATATGCCGTGTCTTCTGTAACGCTGGTGGACCGCTGCAACTCCCTGGGCTACTTCCCATGGCCTCCTCCAAACACCTTCTTTATCCTCACCACAAGACCTTCCTCCTGGTGTCTGATAACGCTTGTACTCCCTAGACCTCCAGCAGCACACCCTCTCACTCTCAGCTTCTTGTGCCTCTTGCTCCCAGCTTCTCGTGCCTCTTGCTCCCAGCTCCTCACATGCACTTCTCCTCTAGCTCCTCCCTGCCTGACTGGAGTCAGCTTTTTCAACCCAGGTGCCTTGATTAGCTGCAGGTGATCTACTCAGTCTGTCTGCCTTAACTGGTTCTGGCAGGTTCCTGATTACTCTAGTGCAGCCCCTGCTCTAGTCACTCAGGGAACAGAAAACTACTCATCCAGTGACCAGTATATTTGCCCTCTACCAAACTCCTGTACCCCACTGGTCTGGGTCTGTCACACCACTCAGACTTGGATCATTAAAAAAGCTTATGTAAGTTACAGTTTATGTTTAACACAGAAAAACAGCAATTTTGTTTATAGAATAGCTACAGCCAACACGGACCCATATAATGTATAATTGGTACAAGGCCAGCTTGTCATTTTAAGTCTGCTAATGTATTTTTAGACTCCACTTTCAGGTGAGGATTTTAGAACAATGGAGGAATTTGGAAGTGTTCTATAGAAACAACAAACAAAGGAGAAAGACAAAGAGCTCTCTCAACCAATATTTAATGTTGCAGACAGCAGATAAGTGACTAAAATGCCTAGGGCTTAATTTCAGCCAATTTCAACCCCTTGGAAATTTTTATAGCGTGTTTGGGATTGGGGGGTTTGGGACCCTGGGAAATTTAAGAAATTAAACTCTGAAAATGTCACCTTCCTATTGAACCAAGTGTTGTCTGAATCATCCCCACCTTGTCTCTCTCATCCCCACTTAGTTTACTAAAAGAAAAACATGCTTTTACTACTGTCACCACAGCAGTGTAAGAGCTATATTTATTCTGCCTCGCGCACCAACAAAATTGCTAGTTAAGCTCTGATTCCAGACTCCTGATTGCAACTACATATGACAACACTGGGTGATACAAAGAACTAAACTGAGCTGCGTTCCCATACAAGATTTAGCCTGAAGTCAGAAATCTTACTTCTAACATATTAGCTAAGTCAGTTTGATATGGAATGACTAAGAAATAAAAGGAGCATACGAAAGAAACTGATCAATCCAGACCAAAGCCATTCCTGGGCAACTGGAGCCAACTACAGTATACTTATTAGTCCAAGACCACTATTGCTTTAGGATTTAGACAGACTTCTCACTGCCATTGATGAATACTTTAAGAGTCTTGTACATTCAGAGGCCTTTCTACCTTTACCTTAAAGATCCTCTGCCACCAATGGAGTACTGTCTTCCTATCTGGGCTACATATTTCTAAAGTCTGTGAAATAAAACGGGCACATTCAATTTTCATCAAAGTTGTGGCTCGAGCCCAAGCTGGGTGCCTCTCCCCTCGCTCAGCACTTACCGGCTCTGCCTTGTGCCCAGCACTTTCCGCCTCAGCAGGCCCCAGAAGTGACGCACCTACTGTATGCCAGGCAAGGGGGGTGGGAGATGGAGACATGTGCGGTTCTGGCCATTAGGGCAGTTGGAACCTTGCGCGCCTATGGGGCTGTGAGGCATTGCCCCCCCCTCCCCCCCGCCCAGGGGGTGAACCCAGCAGCCCCACCCCACCACTTGCCCGCGGGCTGCACAGTGAGCTCATGAGGGCCGCATGCGGCCCAGAGGGCACATGTTGTGCAGGCCTGCTCTAAAGGTTCAGAAAACTGGTGAGTTGTAAGAAGCTCTTTGAAGGAGACAGAAGAAGCTTGGCAAACATTGAATGAAAGGCTATTTCAAGTGATCAGGGCAACATGTAAAGGGGGCACCCAGCAATTGGAGTCTAAATTTAATTCACTAAATGTTAAGCATGAGTAGAGAGGAAGCTCCAATGAAGAACCACCAATGGGTCAGAGTCAAAGACTACAGGATTCCAATACAAAGAGACGAGACATGCTGTCAAAACAGAGTTTTACTTGGAACTGTAATATGAAAAAATGCAACAACAAATGAGAGTGTTTCAGTGCATCAGATGCCTACAAAGCAGTATACAAAAAGTTGGTGCAAGATACTATGCACTGCAATAAGATGTTCAGAATTACTGTTTATTCCCCTTGAATTCAAAACCTTCACTATCATTTAGCACCAATCACAACCCATCGACAACTATATTATCTCTATTTAGTAAAGTACAATCCTATGGTGCAAATTATACTGTAATTAAAAGTTAAGTGGTTTTCTGTTTAAACTTGCATGTTCCATAACTAGCTTTGAAAGATACAAATGCCCCAGAGTTTGCAATACTTTCTAATGATAGCAGACATCTCCAAGAGAACTTTTGTGGTACATAGATTTTTCCCACAGCAGATAATGCAGCCTACAGCCATTACAGGTCAAGTCCAGCACAAGAAAAGCAAATGATTTATTGGTGTCCCAACATCCGAGGTTAGCTCTGGGACTGTCCAGCCTAGATAAGAGACAACTAAGGGCGGGGGGGTGATATGATAGAAGTCTATAAATTCATGAATGGTGTGGTGAAAGTGAACACGGAAGTGTTATTTACCCCTTCACATAACAAGAACCAAGGTTCACCTGAAGAAGTTAATAGGCAGCAGGTTTAAAACAAACAAAAGGAGACAGTTCTTCACAGAATGCAGAGTCAGCCTCTGGATTTCATTGTCAAGAGATGTTATGAAGGCCAAAAGTACAACTGGATTCAGAAAAGAATTAGATAAGTTCACAGAGAATAGGTCCATCAATGGCCCTTAGCCAAGATCGTTCAGGACGCAAACTCGTGTTCTGGGTGTCCATAAACCTCTCACTGCCAGAAGCTGTGACTGGACAACAGTGGATGATTTCCCTGTTCTGGTCATTCCCTCTGAAGCATCTGGCACTGGCCACTATCAGAAGACAGGGTACTGGCTAGATGGACCACTGGTCTGACCCAGTATGGCCATTTTTATGTTCTCTGCAACTCACAAACTGGCCTGATCTCTCTCCAAATGTAAGACCACAGACAAGAACCTGCAGCTCCCCTCCCCACTGTGCTATCAGGACAGAAGAGGGAGGTGGATCATGGCTCCATTTCTCCCTTTTTCATAATGCGATTGCAGAGGAGGAGAATCTACAAATTAGGCCAGCCCTGTCTGAATAGAACACCGAATAGCTGTCAGACTTTCCATAATCATCACCAAGTATTTATACCTTACCCATCACTACAGTATTTAAGAGACCGAAGGCACAACAGGTTTATTAGCAGGTCAATATCTGAAACACAGGAAGTGCATGTGTAATGACTCTCTCACCATGAGTCATCTCAGCTGGGACTGAATTTGGGGCCATAAACACTGAAGCACAGGCCTCTACTGAATCAGGTAAAGGAGTAACACCACTAGCTACGAGCAATACTGTGCTCTTATCTTGTGGCCAAACACAAAAGGCAAGCATGTAACACACTGAACCAATTACACATGCATCTTTGGTTCCTTATTCTTTGAACAAACACTCGTGGAAGACTAGAGCTCTAGTAAAGATTACATACAAGAGTTATGTATAAAGCAACTTGTCTCAATCTGCCTAGGTACTGCATATATGTCATGAACCGCTCTTCCCTAAGCAGCCTGCTGATGCTGCAGCAATTACATGATGGATAAACACCCACAGGACACCTTTTTAGGTCAAAAGGCAGAACATTGTACTGGCAAGTCCTGAGAACATGGGGAATCAGAGAGCCTGGCAAAACATGAAAGCAGGCACCATGGAAGCCTTTATGGGTCAGACAACTCTGAAACTTTATCGAAACAGTAATGAGCTATAGTTGTGGCTGAGGCAACATGTTTTATTCCAGGTCCCAATTTTCTAGCATTTACTTTTTAGGCTCCAATCTTAAGCGTCTCCTCAGCCCAAAACTGATTGTTTTAGAAAAAACTTGGGGGGAAAAAATTTGGCTCTTTGGAATACTTTGCATTTATATAGCAGTTTTCATCTGTACAACACAAAACCCTTTACAACTATCTATTTTAGAGGTGGGGGAAATTTAGGCAGAGGAAGGAAAGGCATTTGTCCAAGGTCACAGAGGATTTCTGGCACATCTGGGAATAGATACCAGTCTTCTTCTGTTTCAGTCTAGTGCTCTATGCATTGGACCACACAGAATCCCCTAGATACTTTATTTAATGTATCAAAAAGCAGCTTTACCATCAAAGCAATTATTCTAGAGCTTTGTGTATTCCACTTATAAGACTTAAATCTTCTGTCTTGCCACATTCTCCAGCCAAAAATCTTAAAAAGTGGATGCCCAAAATCCATCCATCCATCCATAAGTTAGGCAGCTAATAAAAACAGAACTGATTTTCAGAGAAAGTACGCATCACAGCTCCTGCGGAAGTCAATGAGATCAGCAACCTTTGAAAGTCACACCATTAATTTAGATGTCTAATTTTAAGCACCAAACTTAAAAACAGTTTGCCTTAGGTCTTCAGTAAGAACCAGTGCCTAGCATGCATGAATTTGCACATAAACATTCTTCCATAAGGTATTGCTTTCTATTAATTCTTGCATAGGCCAGTTCAATACTTATTACACATTGAGACAGTGCACACCAGCTGAGATGAATCATCCCCAATTCCTGGCTAATCTAGCCTCCTCATTGTTCCCTCCAAACACCATGGATCAAATAGTTAAACTTGGTGTAGCGCATAGCCTTCAAGTACACAACTATGTGAAGTCTAAAACAGTGTACGAGGTCCCTAGCAGGTCTGTCAGCATTCTATAGGGCGCAGTGCTCTCGGATGCTCATTCACTGACAGTGAAAAAGTCTGACTTGCTCTACAAATCTCACTTCACCACCTTCCACCCAAGTGCAAGGCATATGTCTCTGATCTCACCAAGACCAACATATCCATGAAGCACACATTTAAGAAATCCACATGCAGTTTTCCTCTTCAGAAGAGGAAGGAAGAAAAAAAGAACTACATGTGATAGTTATTAGTCACACTCCTTAATGTTATCAGTGGAAGATACTCAGATACTGTGATAACGGTATAAAAACCTGAACAAAACAAAGCATGTTTAAAAAAAGATTAAAGATACATATGAAGCATTATGGCTGAAACTCTACATGCTCCCAAAAGGCAAGAAATGTATAGTTCCCACAGCAAAAAAATCAGCCACACATTGCACTCCACAACCTAAACTACAGTAACTAAACCTCACAGAATATTAAAAATGCACAAAACACAAGTTAGGTTCTTGAAAAGAAAACTCACTCTGAATTTCCCAAAGTACGCGTAAAAAAACTTCAGCCAAGACATCACACTTAGGTCAACAGTGCACAGACAATAACTGCTTTCTGTTGGCTAGTATGAGGTTTGGCATACATGATCTAGACACGCTGCTGTTACATTATGGATGTTACATACATGATTTTTATAGGAGCAGAAAGTCTTGAACATAAGTTACCAAATACTGTCCCCTTTCAACTTCAGGGCCCAATTTTTCCATGGGGTTTGGTGCAGGAGTCTGGCAGCACAGAGCGCTTTGCAGGATTGGGCCCAACAGGCTTCAGCCGAGAGCATTCTTATCTAGTCACACTCAGCAGTAGTGAACAATTTAAAGAGCATCATTATCAGCTCTAAGAATTACATCTACTTGGACTGATCAGCCTCTGACTATCTGAGAAAAATAAACCTCAGAAATATAGATAGCTGCTTGGCCTTACAGAGCAGACAGAACTAATAAAACGGGGAGATCAACACACGACACACACCAAACAATGTTCAGATAAGAGAAAGGAACAAGTGACATGGAGAACAAAATAAAACTTTTGAATAAGTTCCAAGTTCATGGATCTGACAATTTATTCATGTCATTGGGTAAGCCATGTCACCACAGACAAGATATGTCATGGCCAATTTCAAGGAAGAGATTTCTTTCATTTGCCCTTTCTCTCCAGACAGTGGTCCCTCTGCAGAAAGGTGTAGGTACACAGAAAACAAGATTAGGACCACCAGAAGAGAAAAGGGTGTAAGTGATGAAAATGACGACAGATGGTACAGTGCATTATATTAGGGCTTTCTGTAATTTCCCTCTTCTCTTTTTAACTTGATCTTTTATATTTAACATATTAAAATTGGGCCCACCAAAATGCAAACAAGCCTCACACTGAGCAAACATATGAATCTTATCAGATACCCTCATTCTTTTCCTACCCCATGCCCAAATGTCAACTGCTGTAACTCATTCATTACTTAACTGGACTCATTTGTTGCATCACACCATATTTGATTATAAATCCTTGGTGACATACTGTTTTCTGTGAAGTATTCTCCAGGACACTATTCATGATTACAGGGTAATTCAAATTAAACAAAGATTTCTTAAGAATGTTTGTTTGTTCATTGATCTTAATTAAACTGCTGGTCATTAGGAAGCCTTGGAAGTTGTTAGATCAGTGATTCTTCCAAATAGATTAAATTCCTGAAATGTGACAGAAGCTCAGAGTGCATGACCAGCTCGCAGAGTTTCAACACCTCAAAGACTTGCACAATTTAAAAATATAGTGGAGGCTTCTCATGCTCGAGGGTGGAATGGTAAGAACTGCTCTCTGCAGTAAAGCGGTCACAGACAGCTGTTTGATGAACAAGTGTTTTGTGTCATGGTTCAAATGACAGTTCTTAACTGAAAGCACATTAAAGGAGCTAGCAGATTTGCAAATCAGAGAAGATCTGAGAACAAGGATAATGGCTCCTCATCCTAACAAATGAGCAAGCTTCACAATTCACAGAGCAGAACTGCCAGCAGTTAACTTAGAAAAGACACAATTAAAAGTCATGACATGGATCTGTTAGAAGGGCCAAATGAAAATCTGCCCCATTTTAGAAATATCAGACACTGCTGATTGCTTTGGAGCAATGTTGGTGCATCAAGGCCAGAATTTCAAGTCTGAATGATTAAAGCAGGTACCTAAGAAAAAGTGGCTTATTACAGGCCCAGAGCACCTGCAGCTTCCACTGAACTAAATGGCAACAGCAGATACTCAGCAACTCTGAGAGCAAGGCCACTTGTTTAAGTGAGTACATTTTAAAACTGGGTGCCTAAAGTGTTGGCCTAATTTCCCAGAAGAGATTAAACCATAGCAGTGTAGTCAGTTGCCTGTGTATTATCAGAAGAGAATGCTAACACTTAAATAGGTTTTAGACTGTTCCCCTTTAGGACTATTTCTACAGCAGTTACATTACTGCTTCTTTCAGATTTCAGCAGTACTGGTGCCCCAAGACTAAGAGATTTATTTGCACTGACATAAATCAGAAAAGAAGTCCCAGTCCTTGCATTCATACTTTGTCTTTTTTGTGGGCCAAAGTAATGAGAAGCCTGAATTAGGCTAAAGTTAAGTCAATTTCAACCTGAAAAACAGGTCAGTGGAGAGTGATGCTGTTGATAAAGGAAGCAACAAGAGTGTGTGCTATGTAGAGTTAGTCATCTACTGTTCAAACTAAAAAGCCCATGCTAGGTGCTGTGGAAAAAAAGGGAAGAAAACTCCCCTGGGAAAGCAACTCTGGAAACGGAGCCTTCCTTGTTAATATGAGTACAGAAACAATATTTCAGACCTCCCTCCTAGGAAGCTTTACATTAATCAATTTTCAAAAATAAGCATACAATAGCTTCAGTTACTACGATCTGTATAGCTTAATAGTCACGTTTTCCTATTTTTGTGTGTTTACACGTATTTTTCACATAGCAAAGAAGGATGGGGAGGACAGAAAAATGATTGTACTAGGGGAACAGTGACTATATGAAGTGCTGTCAAATGCACAAAATAAAACTGAAAAATAATTTTCTCCTCCAATCTTTCAGTTACAGTAGTGTTAGTTGCTACTTGTAACACTAGTAGCAAACAAATGTTCAAACAGAAGCACTCTTAAATTTGATTGGATTCCTTTAACTTTGAGCAAGTAAAAAGGGAAAATCTGCAGTTATTTCAGCATCTTTAGCTACAGATTTTGAGAGTGGGAGGGGGGAGAAGAGAAGAGATGGTACAAAGAGGAAAGGGTGCATGTAAAGCCAAAGACTTCCCATACTTTTTCCATATGGTCTAGGGTATATGAACATAGTACCACTCACCTCCACTAAGTAACTTCATCACTAGCCAGAGCTCATCTTTCACCACAAATGATGTGTAGTAAGATACAATGTTAGGGTGATGGCATTGACTCATGGCTTGAATTTCTTTCTGCAGAGAGAAAACACAGTTATTTTTTAAATGCCTGGTAAACAATTACCATCCACTACTACTATTTCTATCAAGACAGGGTGTTTATGAGGTGCAAACAACAGTGAAGATCCAGAAATGTAATAGTCCTGTTTGATCTGCTCAGATCAAACTTTGACATTTTCCTGAATACAGGACTAAGATATCAAGTTCTGGCTAGTAAAGACCAGGGTGGAGGACCTCCAGTTACAAGGGTCAAGGGCAGCACCATGGCAAGATCCCAAGCCTCTACTACCAAGCTCAGCTGAAATGAAAGGGGAGGTGGCTTCTGGGACTACCACCAGGTTGTTCCCCCTAAAACTTGCATAGTGGCTCAATCTGTCTACCAACCTCTGGTTAATAGGTGCTTCTTCCTTATGCCCACTCTAACTTTCAATGGGGCTACTGTTGCACTTTGAATTATCAGTAGAGAATATGGTAAACCACTTAAAAAAAATGTATGAGAAGGAGGAAGTCTTCAGAGGATATTATTTCCAGAAGTCACAGCTGGGGTGGGCAGTAAAAAAAAAGAATAGAAAGTTTGTCACATGCTTGTGTGAATGTCGAGGAAGAAAAAAGTCACATGCACTACATATGCAGTCAAAAAACTGTCAGCTATTTGATTTGTAATACGGGGGACTAACAAATGTTCCATTCCTCACAGGAGGTGGTAAGGCCATGAATAATTAAGGTCCCTTCCAACCCTGACATTCTATGACTCTATGAATGCAATTGACCTATGCAATATTAGAGCTGAGAAACTATTAACAAAAGCAGAGCTTCTTCCCCCAACCTCAACAACCCTCATCTTTTATTCTAATCTCTCATTGGCTACATAAAAGGTTCTCTTGTGCCCACAGAGGATATCAATATCCTTGGAGGCTTGGCGCACACAGTTGTTTTAACTGATCATTGTAAATCACCATAGGCATTGCGGTTAAAAATGCTTCCTCTCATAACTGAAACCAGATATATGTACAATAGCTCTGTTAGAGCAACAGAAATGCAGCACACTTGCTGAAGAGCTGTATTTAACAGCCAGGAACCTTATTTTATAAGCCTTTTGGATGGGGGACAGGGAGAAATGTGAAAGACTAACCAAAATCCATGTGTATTTACTGCATCCTCAGTTTACAGTAATTTTCCAATGTCCTCTAGAAATAAATAAGGTTTAAAGAGTGGTTTTAAGTGAAGTGACTTGGAGTACATTGTCAGACAAAGACAGCAGAGGTGAGAGCTACTACCACCAATGCCCATGCCCTGTGACCCTCGTCACAGAGCAGAGCAGTCATGAGTAAGGTCCTACTTAACTTGCGATATTGCAGACTCCACAATATTAGGCTTCCACCGCAATTTTGACAGTGGGAGCCCCTGCTCTCAGCCCCAGGCGGCCAACAGTGGAAAATCAGGGAAGAGTAACAATGGACTTCATTACCGCAAATAATAAAGTCTATTATGACTTTTCCACAATTTTCCATGGCTTGTCCACAACTCAGATGCAATTTTTTTGACAATCATCCTGCAATTCAAGTAAGGCCTTAGTCATGAGAGAATTACACTTGCTGTTTGTCATGTTCCTTTTCACTCCTCCCTTCACTTTGGGGAATCCTATGCAGCCACCTGTGCAGCCATCAAGTATCAGGAGGCAGAAACGAGTTTCACACAGTCCTTCTCCTGGAAGCAGGCTCCCATTTCTCTATATTCAGTCTTTGTGGCTATTTTAACTTCAGGTAGAATCTCAAGCTGTATCTTGCCAAGAGTTTCTCAAACTTTAGATAAATGTACTTGGTCCTATCTTTACCTGAACACACTGAACTAGTTGAAGTTGTCTTGAACAAAGACTTATTTCTGATTAATAATTTGGAAAACAGTATTTAGAGTGTTGCCCGCTTAGATATTGAGGATGAAATACTGACAAAAACAGGTCTGAAGATATGTGAAAGTCTTGAAAAAGGCACATTTTCCTTGAATTGGGTATTAAAATATCCATATTGTCAGACTCCAAAAGCTTATATCCAGAGATCAGCTCTAACTGCTCTGATGTCTCCCCATTAAGTGCCATGATGAATACCATAACCACATCTCTCTACAGTAAATGGCGCACTTGGAAGCTTCTGAAATGCCAATAAAACTACTACAAACTATAATTTAGAATCATCATAGATATTGACTAGACACCTTATGTAAAAAAATAGTCAAATGCGTCAATGGAAGACTGGGAATAGCATTTTGTTTATTTTGAAAGTGGGTCTACTCACCCACTGATGTCTGACTCAGCTTTGAATTAACTGAAGTGGAGATGTGGGAAGCTGGCAGGCCAAACATCTGACCCACCAGCTGAATGTGATTGCAGGCATATGCATGTATGTTAAACGCACTTTCCTCTGGAAGAATTTTGCTCCTTAAAACACTGAGCGCAGGATCCTGGTAAATTTAGTTTTCTTTTCTACACATTAACTCAATAGACGCAGTATGGGGAAAAGCACTGTGGTTTTGCTCCATAAAGCATTTACACAAAAGTAACTGCCTCAGAAGTCATAAGAAGCCACAGTCCTTCAACTTTTCTATTTATTAATTTTAACATTTAAGTTGAGGCTATGAATTGATAACATGAATGCACTTTTTTTTAAAAAAAAAAAAAGTCTTAAATCAATTTCCCCTGTATCCTAATCAAACTGGATAAAAGCAGGATATGAAAAAAAGGAGGGCAGATATGGAAGCCAGGAACAGTTTTAATCAGAGTTATCAAAATTAGCCTGTGGAACTCATTACCACAAGATATCATTAAAGCAAAGAACTTGGAAGGATTTAAAAAGGATGAGACATTTATACGGAAAACAAGAACATCCAGAGCTATATTAGCAAGGATTAAACAAACAGCTTGGAAAGGATATACAGGCGAGTCTCATCTTCTGCGGGGGTTCCATTCCGCGGTTAGTGCGTAAAGCAAAAACAGTGTATAGTCAGAATTACATTGAGTTGAACGGCGGGTGGAATTGCCCGCACTACAGGTACAGTATTAAAATTGTTTTTTTTTTTTTTTTTTTTTTTGACAACCGCGTAAAGCTGATCACGCATGTTAAATGCGCGTAAGATGCGACAGACCTGTAAGGCTTCACACTTCAGGGGTTAAGTCAATCTGAAGGGATGGGAAGAAACTGCTCCTATGAGCAAGTCATTGCACATATGGCCACTTTGGCATGTTTTGCACCTTCCTCTGAAGATGCTAGTACTGGCCACTCTCAAAGACTGGATACTAGACTAGGTGGACCACTGGGCTGATCCACTATGGCAATTCACATGTTCCTATATGTTACTCTGCTATTAACTCACTGCACGGTCTTGAGAAAAATCATTCAACATCTGCTTCCATTCTCCTCAGCTGCAAACTCAGGACCACACTTGTGTTGTCAGGACTGATATTCGTAAAGTCCATTGAAGATATAAAGCAGTAAATGCAAGAATACTAAGAGTTTTCCAGCTGACCAATCTCAACCTCTACGCCCACTGCCACCTCCTATGTCAACTAGATTGTTGCATCCCAATATTGTTCACCATAGTGACAGAAATTGATGTAGATTTACATGCACACTCTGAATCAGCTTAAATTAGACAAGTTATTGCCTTGTAAATAATTATTATGGGTATTTTCTTTATTAATATACCATTTTGTCTGGATCATCAGAACAGAGACAAGTGGACTACAGTTTTCTTTTGGAGGCCAGGCTTCCACTTTCCCTCAGGAATCGATGTCCAAACTGAACAACAACATGATCTGACGTCAATCAGTAAAGTAATTAAGACTGTTCAGCTTCAGCTCTGATATTCATGTACTGAGGAATGATATGGCAGAGCACTGCAGTAGCCTTAAGGTTTCAATTTTCTGTTAGCTGAGGTCCCATCACATCACATATTTACACCAATACATACCAGCTGTGGTTATTTGGTATGTCAAGTTACACATTTACATTTCAGAATCTGAAATACTTTGAGGGTTTTGTAACTTCCCCCCAATCACACAATTTAAAGGATATTTCCAGTTTCTATAAACTATCAGAAAATAAGAGTCCCAGTAAGAAATGGATAGTGATAAGACATCTGTGCTGATCCTACTGGATCAGTCTGCTGCTTTGAGTCTAGCCATCATCTGGTATTGTTAACCCACCTGTGGGACATAGGAATTGGTCTACCAGACCAGATGTTTATCTAGTCCAGTATCCTGCCTAACAGTAGCTAATGTCCTTCAAAAGATGGCATAAGAAGCCTATCATGGGCAATTGTAGAACAACAAGGAGTCCTTGTGGCACCTTAAGAGACTAACAAATTGATTTGGGCATAAGCTTTTGTGGGTTAGAACCCACTTCATCAGATGCATGAAGTGAAAAAATACAGGAGCAGGTATAAATACATAAAAGGATGGGGGTTGCTTTACCAAGTGCGATTTATCTTGTTTGACCTCAATTAACAGCATGATACCAAGGGAGGAAAAATAACTTCTGAAGTGGTAAGAGAGTAGCCCATTACAGACAGTTGACAAGAAGGTGAGAGGAACAGTAGGGAGAAATTAGAATTATGAAACTTAAATTTAGGTTTTGAAATGATCCAACCACTCCCAGTCTTTATTCAGGCCTAATCTGATGGTATCCAGTTTGCAAATTAATTCCAGTTCAGCAGCTTCACAATGGAATCTTTTTGAAGTTTTTTTTGTTGAAGAACTGCTACTTTTAGGTCTATTATTGAGTAACCAGAGAGACTGAAGTGTTCTCCTACTGGTTTTTGAATGTCATGATTCCTGATGTCAGATGTGTGTCCATTTATTCTTTTGCACAGAGACTGTCCAGTTTGGCCAATGTACATGGCAGAGGGGCACTACTGGCACATGATGGCATATGAACAGTGTGCCCATAGGGGAAATTTTCTGACTAAGCCTGGGGAGTTAGCAACTGGTTATACCTTAAGGGATTATAAATTCTCATACCTTAACCTTGGATATTCTCATCCATGCGTCAGACTTTTAAAAAAAAAAATTCACAGCTCTTGATCTCAGTATTTTGTGGAGCGTAGAGATATTTTATCAGGTTTAAACCTCTTGAAAATCACTTCAATTGACTGTCCGACTGCTTTAATATTACAAGAAGAGGCAAACAGGCAACCCAGTTTACATTTTTCTTAGCTACTGATAATTTATAAATCTGTCATGCCCAGTCTACTCCATTACCTTGCTGAACTAGACAGACCCAGCCATTTCATTCTCTTCACATGGAAACCATTCCATGTCTCTGATCATTTGTCATCTGTTTCTAAACCTATTCCATTTCTGTGATCTGCAATCTAGAAATCCATGGAATCACTCTCTGAAAGTCATGACAGGCAGCTGCTTCCACTCAGTAGGAACCCTATTTGGAGTTCCATAAGCTTAATGATTTCCCCTCTGTCATTCAACTTTTAGGTTAACTATTAGAGGACATTAAGCAGACAATCTGTTTCACCCAGCTACTCCAACACAAACAACTGGATGAAAGTTAACTGGCTTACATTTAACTTAAGGAAGATGGAGATGATGCTGGTGAGTATAGGGGAATAATTAAGGCCTTCTAGATTGTTAGCTCTTCCGAATAAGACGTGCCTTTTTACTGTTTGTATAAGGTTCGAGATATGACACTAGTAGAAACCATTAGAATCCATGACGATTCCCTTAGGATGGCCATCAATGTGATCAACAAGGAGATGCCTGCTCCAGGAGCCACTCAACTCAGCTCTGCACTTGGACACAAGGTTGCATCATTGGCCAGAAATGCCTCCCCACCTCAAAAATGGCTAAACTGCACCCATTCCTGTAGGGAAAAGGCCTTGTTACTGTGAATCTCTCTGCACCACACCATGAGTGCTATGATCAACAGGGACAATGAAGCTGGAGGAGGCAAGGTGCAGCACAGGAGGTGGAGTAAAGACATTCACAGTGAACAATGTCCAGCTTGAAGTTCTCCGTAGCAGGAAACAGCAACCTTTAACAAAACTGTCAAAAGCACGTAAGTCACTTAGCAGCGTAAGTACCATTCATCTTCAGTGATACCTAGACTCCTAAGTCACTTTTAAAAATAAGACATGGCTCAGGCTTAGGTGCTTTTGAAAACTGTACTCAATTTTTACTTTCAAGTACAATGGTGGACAACACACTGCCTGACTTTTCCTTTCACAAGTACTGTGGCAAAAGGTGATCTGAAAAACCATGAAGAATTACTTTGAAATCCTCTGGCAAAATATACTCTAAGTGGAAAGCCCCCAACCCTGCTGGGGAAAATGTGAGAGAGAGCTGGCAGTGATTTCTCCACAACCCTGCAGCACAGCAGAAGAACAGGAAACAGGCCCCAGGCGCCCTGGTTTCATTCCCTGCTTTCGCCACAGACATCTAATAGTGGCTCTGCTCCTGTATATTTTCTTTGTGGCAGTTATCACTTTTTCTGCTAAACAGCCAAGGTGTCCTTGTGTTACTTGGTGCGTATTTCCATATTAATCCCTAGCATGGTACGTCTGGTCTTCTAAAATTAACAGCTACAATGTATGGAAATATATTCCATTGCCTTCATCTAGAAACACACATCTGTTAATTATAAGACACATGACTGTTACAAACAGCTTCCAAAACACCACATGGTGAGGGTTACACTAGGACACCTACATAGCTCAAATGTATTTTGAGACACGAGGATCAAGGTCAAGTACCTTCAACCAGCCATGTCATACCGCTAGTCTTGCTTAGCCATCTCTCTCCTGAAAGAATCCACCAAGAACAAGGCTCTCTCCCAGTCTCCCTTTCACTTAACCCATTTTCAAAACCTTGTGTCACACCCACCAGCTGCTACAGTCTAAATCAGTGGTTCTCAAACTTTTGTATTGGTGACCCTTTCACACAGCAAACCTCTGAGTGCGACCCCCCCCCACCTTATAAATGAAAAACGCTTTAAAATATTTAGCCTATTATAAATGCTACAGGCAAAGTATAGTTTGGGGTGGAGGCTGACAGCTTGCAACCCCCCACGTAATAACCTTACAACCCCATGAAGGCTCATGACCTCCAGTTTGAGAATCCCTAGCCTAAATGAAGCTCCTCCCAGAGTTCATGACCTTCACTTGATTCAGCTGACAGTGCTAGAGAGCAACATAAGATTTCTCCCCACCCCTCTCCCCCACAATCCTAGGACTCAGCATGTTAGTTCTGCAGAAGTCCCAGCCCCTACTGGCCAAGAGTTTGAAACAAATCTCTTTATTAACTGGGGAAACATTTCACTACCCAAAATGAGGGTACAGTCCCTCGGATCTATGCAAATTTTACCCCCTTTACCAAACAGACTGGGGATAAATACTTCCCACTCATTCCAACAATAATCCCCCAAAAATGTCTATTGGTGCTGTAGGGAATTAGAGTTGACTGAGCCCCATATGTCATTTTTTGTCCCAGCTCGTGATGAGTGGGCAGTGTTTTATCACACAAAAGCAGGGATTTTGCAGCCAGGGGACAGACTGGAATGTTCGTTGTAAGCTGGCTATTATGCTTGGAGTCCCTGATCAGCACAACAGAGGGATAATAGATCTAGCAAAGCACACTAGTTTATGTTTATAATGGCGTGATATAGGGGTATACGATACACCAGTGACCATTTCTGGCATTTCTATTTCAAAATATTTATTCTTGGATTCCATTTTGGCCTTGTCAAAACAAGGTTTTAAAAAACCCTATAAATATAAGGATGAATACTGCAGAACTAGACAGGTTTCAGAAAAGGGCTACTTTCACCTAACTAGAGACACTTTAAAGGGTCCCTGTTTTCAGAGGATATTGGGCACCATCTTCTGAACAAATCATGTGCTCCAGTTAGGTGGCAAAAAAACCACTAATTAGTTCTGACCATTCAAGCCTCACTGTGTTAAACAGAAATGGACCATCCTCACACATGCTATTTCATTGCCATGACTGCGGGACAGAGAACTCTGACCATATTTTATTCTGAAATTAACATTAAGAGATTTATAGTTCTCAGTTGGAAAATCAATATTTCGTTTGCTATCTCATGCTTTTTTTGTTCTCGGCCAAATTACTGACAACCACAACACTTGAGCAGTAGACATCTTCAAGCACATGGCTGTTTTCATTGGCAGTATCCAAATTACAGTCCATCAGACCCCCTTTAATACATATTGTAGTGATTATTATATCAATTCACTAGGCTTTAGAACTAAAGAAAGTACATCTTCACACAATGCACAGTCAACCCACGGAACTCATTGCCATGGGGATATTGTGAAAGTATAACAGGGTCCAACAGAGAATTACCTAAGTTCATGGAGAACAGGTCCATCAATGGCTATTAGCCAAGATGGTCAGGGATGCAACCTCATGATCTGTGTGTCTATGAGGCTTCAATTGCCAGAAGCTAGGACTGAATGAGAGAGGATGTATCACTCAAAATTTCCCTGTTCTGTTCATTCCCTCTGAAGCATATAGCACAGGCCACTGTTGGAAGGCAGGATACTGGGCAAGATGGACCATAGGTCTGACCCAGTATAGCAATTCTTATGTTCTGATGTAACCTGTAAGAGTCTACTTTTCAGTTTACCGGTGCAGAAAGACACCCTTTGATTCATGTATTTAACCCAAGTATCTGCCCAAGAGATTATTCCTGTATGTTTTATTTTTAAAATGATCATGGTTTAGAGTCATCCTAAAACATGACTTGACATTTCTTCTTCACAGCAGCCTGTAATCAAGCCTGCAGAAGGGGCCAGCACTGAATCATGTCACATAAATGGGACATCGTGAAAGAAGAAAGCAGCTATTCATTCTAAGTCCTATTCATTAGGAGATAAAATGGAGGTATTTTGAAGAATGGGTCAGCTGGAGATTAAGATATGTAATTAGGGGACATTTTTATCTAAAATTACATGGCAACTCTCCACTGCAGAGCTTTCTGAATATAAGCCTTTTAGCTGAAATTGGCAATTACTCAAATACTGAGCTCAGTTTTAGTTTGTGGTAAAGCAATTAGGAATATAGTGAGGACAGGGGACCACAAACTACACCAAAGGCATTAAAATTGTGGCAGGATAGGCTGTCAAGAGGAAAGATCAAGATTATGGAAGGGAACAGAGATCCAGATCTCCCTCGACAAGCTAGAGCCACAATGGTGTTTAGATACACTTGGTCAGAGAGAGCTTAAAATTCCTACAGAAATGTTAAAAATACCTGCACTTGTACAGCACCTTCCTGCCCTCCCCCCCACAAGTACAGATTTACAACACTTGAGAGTCTGGTAAGTATTGTATCCACTTAATAGATGACAACTGGAGCTCAGAACTTAAAGTGCTTTGCCCAAATTTGTACAGTGAGAGCTAGAAACAGAACCCAGGAGTCTTGGCTCCCAATCCTGTGTTCTAATCACTGGCCATCAAACCACATTGCCTGTTAGAGAGAAGCATCATCATGAAGAGAACTTTTGGCTGATGGTTAAGTCTACTATTACTGGCTGTCAGGACCCAAAGGAAAGGAAATCCTGGCCAGGACTTAAGTTATAATTTCCCCTCCTCAAAAGGAGAGATTATAATAAAAAAAGCTTACACTGGCTGGCTTGTTTTAGTATTCGATTATGTAATATGAGGTGGGGGAGGGAGAATAGATGTTACTGAAGGGAATGCGCATGGCTAGAAAGCGAGCCCACCACCATGCACACTACAGCAAAGAGGGAATAACCATGAATTAGAACAGCAGCCTGATGGAATCAGCAGTTCAAACATTAAAGGGTTTTTGGTAAGCCAGCATGCAATGGGAGTAATGTGATGCTACTGCTACATTTGTCCTGAACAGAGCTGGTGTTGTTATTTACAGAGCTACTAGCTGCCACAAAAGCTGCTACTAGTTGAGAATGAGAGACTGAAGGACTGGGGGGAAGTGGAGGAATATTCAACTATAAGTAATGAATCCCACAGTATCTCCTACAAGAGTAATTATGTCCCCCTCATTTTGGTTCAGATTGTAGAGCCCTCAAAAAACACTGGCTGAGTCCTTACTCATGTGCATTTAGTCCCATTCAAATCAGTGGGACTACCTGAGTAAATGCTCAGTGTTAATAAAGCCTCCATAATCTGACCCGCTGGGTCTTTGGTCACACATTGTGTCCGACACTTGGGATCTTATGGGTGCATCTTTGAACCAAGCAACCACAAAGAGGAAGGGACGGCTCATCCTCCTCATGATCATAAAACTTTCCAAGAAAGGTTGTTTAAAGGCACCTCAGAGCTGAGCAGGAGACTATGCTAACTGGAGTAGAGTTTTCCCAAACAAAATGTATATAATTGTGTACCAAGAGTTCATCCATGCTGGTCTGACATTTCTCGAGATTGATCCGTTTAATTGCCACCTTCTCTTTTTTCGGGATACAATAGGCTGCTTGCACCACAGCTGTTGCTCCACTCCCTGGAGGGAAAGAGAAACAAATAGTTAATACCTGCTCTTGTAGGACTGTTGCAGGAAGGTAGAGAATTTGGAGAATATTACAAATCCTGGGGGCTGCTAATTGCAAAGCCAGGTGAAGGCCTGAGGAATCCAATCCCTTTAAAAAGGGGAAGTTCTACCATACTAAGTTCTGCACAGCTCAGCAAGCCAAACAGAATGCATCTATTGAAACACTAGGTTAGCAGAACAGAAACAATGCAGATCGTTATGAGAGATCATCAGAACTGGGCAAACAAAATATGAGCTAAATCTTGCTCTTACTTACTCAGACAGCCCCACTGAAGTCAACAGAACTATTTGGGTGAATGAGAAGCAAGGGATTTGACCCGATTAATTGGGGGGGCGGCAAGTAATGGGACTAAAATAAATCTTTAACCTGATGCATCTATTCTAATTTTTCAAAACCAAACTGCCACCTGTTCTGCTACCACAGGTTACAACTAAAAAACATTGGAAAAAGTCTAAATAGCTTTTCACATTCCCCTCAGTTTGGGCAATGAAGATGCATTAATTGTATTCATTCGGATCCATTCTTCATGTGTTAAACTCTGCCTGAGTGTCCAACTCATTTCCCTCTATCCTTAAAACCAGCATCGTCTTTCCCCTTTTCCAGCTTTCAGCCATCTTCCCTCTCCACCAAGGTCCCAAAAGCGATGGGGATCCTGGGCTGTGAAGGCAGGGATAGCTCTCAGTATCCTTCTCCCATTACTGCTGCTCTGTGCAGCGAAACAGCAGGAAGCCAGGAGGGAAGCAGTGAGAGCTGGCAGCTGCAGACTGTCCAATGGTGGGAGAGAGCTGCCTCCCAGTACAGCACAGGAAGGCTAAGAAGTTATAAATGGCCTGCAGTCATCTCAGCTCTGCCCTTGGGACAAATCCATTGGTACAAAGGACACCTGGCATCTCTAATTTAAAAGAAGCTTCCAAAAGGCCTCAGCTATGCACACCTCCTTTCCCAAGCTAAGTCATCCTAGTTTTCGCAAGCTCTCTTCCCACAAAGCCACATTCTGAGGCCCCCCAGATGCACACTCCCCTCTGATCGTTTTTTGTTGCCCATCTCTGGGTCATTGCTATTCCTACCATGTCTTAGAAAAGGCAACAATGCAGCATTTGAGGAGAAGACACAAACTCAAGCTAATATCTGTTCTAAACACTATCTAGCAACACTGTCATTCACAAAAATAATGCACATAGCTCTCAAACCTTTAAGAAATTGAATTAGGCTGGCAGGTAGGCAGGAAGAGGCACTGGTGTTAATTTTTCCTGTTTGCTTGGTAGACAGAAGAGTTAGAAGCTTCCATTTTTAACACCACAAAAATCCACCCCATTATTCTGTGACACCGTTCAAGCACAGTTGGCTTTGTCTCCCTCCATTTTTATTTATTTGAATTAATGAGCTGTATAGAAAGAGAACAAGGGGAGAGCTTGACAGTCCAATTTTTAAACAAAGGCTGTTGAAGCTGTACACAAATTGCTAACGTCAATATTTTCCTTACAGCAAGTCTTATAAGCCAGAAGCAAATCTTTAAATAAAAGCATTGGTGGAGAACGAAGATTTAGGAGGACAGCTGTGATCAAAGTTTGACAAATAACACCCTGAAGACCCAACCCAATGACTTCTCTTCAGATTCTCTTCCAGTATCTAGCATATTGGAAATGCGAGAGCTCCTTTCTCTTTATATGGTGTGGGACGTGTACGCTGTACAATAGGTATACTTTGCTAGCTGAGTCCCTTAACTTAAGTGTTTACAGCAAGGCAGTCTATTTTTTTTCACCCCCAAGGTCCACATTTCTTGGCCAAGGTATAGTAAAGGACCAGACTCCAGAGAAAAATAATAATAAAACCCACTAACAATGATGAGTAAATAAAAATATTTCGGGGTCTGTTCGAAAGCATCTGGGCGGTCCGGATTTGACCCACAGTCTGCCTACTGACTACACTGGTTACAGTCTAAAGGCTGTGGAATGCAGAACACAAGAGTCCATGGTCGTTACAGCTGGACTGTATCATGCAGCAGCTGGCTTGTGAGAAGTTTTGAGGAAGAGGGCCATTTATTTGCAGACATTCATTAATTCACAGACTGTTCCTAGCACAGAGGACAACATGAAAGCTGCCAGCAGAGGCTTGGGTGGAGCACAGGGAGAGAGGGAAGGGTAAGAAGAACTGCCGTATTAGCATGAATCCTTATCATCCAGTGCTTCAAACACGAAGCTAAGGAACAAAATCCGGGAATGCACTTGGCAGAGGGGGCATGGAGAATCTGTGCAGACAGTCAGGAAAGAGGAGATATGCTTAGAGATGCAGGAGAGGAAGACCATGACAGCTGTGGCTTTCGCTGGACTAGAGGGAGGAGGGATGTGAGGGTGGGGAGCTGTCAGGAGTCAGATGCAGTAATGAGGATGAGAAAATTAGCTGTGTGACAGGCTTGCAAGATGTAACTACTGTGTTAAAACCGAACCTGATTATTATGCCTGCATGGTACTGTGCTCCGGTTATCTTCATGCTGAATTCTTATCTTCATTGGGGGCTCATTGTGACTCCTCACACTTGAGGAGTTGGTCAGGTTTACTGGTTTTATTTTATTTTTTTTTAAGTCTGCTTCTTCAGATTGTAAAGACTCTGCTCTTCTTGAGAAGCAAACTGAAAATGCAACAAACTCACTCAAGAGGAAAGGGGCAGAATACACAGAAGTGACAACGAAGGCAAGGAAAGTGCAGTGTTGGCATTTCCTCGTACCCCCATTCTCCCTAGTGAAGCATCTTTTCAGCGGTAAACAACAAAGCACTTTTGTGCCTTCGTTGCTCCTTTAGCAAGTCCAAAGTTCTGGACAAGATTTTCTTGCTGGCTTCTTGCATATTAGAAATACAAGTGTCTTGACTTCAAGTCCTCTAGTAAAGAAAAAAAATCACAGCTGAAGGCTGAAAACAAGTTAGGGTACATCTACACTGACAGAGTTACAGCGTCGCTCAGAGAGTGCTGAAGGGAAACTGCTGCTGTGTGTTCACACTGTCAGCTGCCTGCGCGATAGCATGTTCGCACTTGTGGCACTTGCAGTGGTATTCGGAGTAGTGCATTCTGGGCAGCTATCCCACATAGCATCTCTTCCTCTTCTGCCACTAAGAGTTGTGGGAAGGCAAAGGGGTTGCGGGGCATCTTGGGTCCTGTCCCAATGCCCCATGATGCATTGCTTTGCATCCCAGCAATCCCTGTGCTTCTGTCCACATCTGGCACCATCTTTCAACAGTCTGTGTACTGCATGTTCTGCCTCTGCAGTCTGCAAGAATGGATCCCGCCCTGTTGACCAATATGCTGCTCGCTCTCACTAACACATCACGAGTGGCAGTGGAGTTATTCCTTAAACTACAAAGGCAAGAGGAATGCGACATTGAGCTCGCCCCGCGTAGTAGCTACGACATGAGATTGCTTGTGGCATTCACGGAAGTGCTGACCACAGTCGAACATCACTTTTGGGCTCGGGAAAGAAGTACTGAGTGGTGGGATCACGTAGTCACGCACATCTGGGACGATGAGCAGTGGCTGAAGAACTTTCCCGTGGGGGAAACCACATTCATGGGGCGCTGATGAGCTTGTCCCAGCCCTGTGGTGCAAGAACATGAGAATGGTAGCTGCCCTGCCATTGGAGATTACACTGTGGAAGCTGGCTACTCCAGACTGTTACTGATCTGTCGCTAACCAGTGCGGAGTGGGAAAGTCGACCGTTGGACTCACGTTGACGGAAGCGTGCAGGACCGTTAATCGCATCCTGCTCTGAAAGACCATGACTCTGGGCAACATGCGTGACATTGTAGATAGCTTTGCACAAATGGGCTTCCCCAACTGCGGCAGGGCGATAGATGGCATGCATATTTCATTTCTGGCACCAGATCACCTAGCCACCGAGTACAGCAATCGCATGGGAAATTTCTCAATGGTTCTCCAGGCGCTTGTGGATCATCGTGGGCATTTCACTGACATTAACACAGGCTGGTCCAGAAAGGTGCATGATGCATGCATCTTTCAGAACACTGGCCTGTTCAGGAAGCTGCAAGCAGAGACTTTCTTCCAAGACCAGAAAATCACCATATGGGAAGTTGAAATGCCCACTGCAATCCTGGGAGACCCTGCCTACCCCTTAATGCCATGGCTTATGAACCCACACATCAGGCACCCTGACAGCAGCAAGGAGCGGTTCAACAACAAGCTGAGCAAGTGCAGAATGACTGTTGAGTGTGCATTTGGCCATTTAAAGGCCTCCTAGCCGCATGCTGTACACTCCATAATATTTGTGAAGGAAACGGTAAAAGCTTCACTCAGGGCTGGATCCCTGAGGCTCAGTGCCTGGAGGCTGAATTTGAAGAGCCAGAGACTAGGGTTACTAGAGGGGCGCAGCGCTGGGCTTTAAGGATCAGGGACACGTTGAGGCAGCAATTTTAAGCTGAAAGACGCTAATATTTGTTGCTATGCTCAGGAGTGCAGCACTTGTAATGCTATGAGGTAATTGTGATTGGTGCAGACGATGCACTATGAAGCTATAAGAAAACTGCCAGTTGCTTTGCAGGGCTCTGTTTGCGTTCAATTAATGGAATAAAGATTGCTTTCAAACCAAAACAATTCTTTTATTTAAAAAGAACAACTGGAGGGGAGAGACAAACAAAAAAACACATTGGCAGTGAGGGGGATCAGGGAAGAGAGTCCCAGAAGGAGGTGGGGTCCCAGGATGGCTAAAGATTTGCATTTGTCCAGGGATCATATAAAATCTTCTCCTTTGGTGTACAGTGCAGTGGGTACTGTACTTCAGCAGGGCTAAACTGCAAAGGGGCGGGTGTTGCGTGCAGTGGGCACTGGGAGTCTGCAGTGCTGGACTGTGGGAGGGAGGAATGGAATGCAGCGGGTACAGACTGGAGCCAGGAGGCTAATAAGAGTGTGTTGGCGGTGTCTGGAGGGCTTCATGGGAAAGAGTTTTGTGACGACAGCTGCAGGGGAGGGCGGGAGCGGAGCTGTTCAGTTTGCAGTGCTAGTAGCACCTGGAGCATGTCCACTTGGCACTCCATAATGTTTAAGAGCTGCTCCATGGCTTCATTCTGGCACGCCGCATTCTCCTTTCAGTCCCTCTTCTCGCTGTCCTGCCACTCCTTCAATTCTTGTTTTTCAGCCGCAGAGTGCATCATGACATCACGCAGAAAGTCCTCTTTTGTTCTTCATGGCTGCATTCTAATTCTGTGTAGCCGTTCAGACAACGATAACGAAGAGGGAGGCTGGGCTCCCAAGGTCATACATCTCTACCCCAATATAATGCTGGCCTCGGGAGCCAAAAAAATCTTACCGCGTTATAAGTAAAACCGCGTTATATCGAATTTGCTTTGATCCGCCGGAGAGTGCAGCCCCATCCCTCTGGAGTGCTCCTTTACCGCGTTATATCCAAACTCGTGTTGTATCGGGTCACATTATATCGAGGTAGAGGTGTATCTGTAACACCAAAATGCAACATTTTACAGATAGTATTGTTTGCAACACACAGATCACTGATTCAGTGATTTAAAACACAGCCACTATTCACATACCTGTCACTAACTGGCTGACCACAGGCAAGCACACGAGCCACAAACCCCCCAAAATGGTGAGCAACCGCAGGGAAAATCAGTGTTCCAAGACCGTACTGTACACTGGGCACATGGCTCCTGGGGAGAGCCAGCACTGTAGGACGGGAGGCCTTATAATCATTACTGTCCCCATACATTCCACAGGAGGTGATCATTATGGAAAATACCTCACTGCTGAGGATGAGCAGAGGATCAAGGAAGGGTCTTCTCCAAGACTCTGGCTTCCACCCTGGCCCTTATTTGGCTCGCCTGTGTGCAGCACTGGCATTCCCCGCCATGACAGCAGCACAGGAAAGTTACCCTTAATGGGGCAAGAAACAAAGCAGCTTTGCCAAAGAACCTGCAGCAGCGGATTGCCCAGTATATCTCCATGAGAGTTTTGTGGAGATCTGAGGCAGATTCCCATGAAGTGAGAGAATCAATCAATACCCTATTCCGCCACTCAGACTAAGCATGTGGTGGTACGATCATCATACAGATACAAGCCTGCTTTCTGCAACCCTTCTGCCCCCAATAACTCACTTCAGTGATTCCCAAAATCAAAGCCACTTACTAGGGGCCTCCTCTCCTGTTTGCGCTTCGCCAAACTCCAACAGCTGTGACTGCCTAGCCTCCTCTGGGGTAGAGAAGAGTTCCTGACTGCATGTATCTCTGACCTCCGAATCGTCCTCTGCCTCTGGATCCCCCTCCAAATCCTCATCCAAGAATTCCTCCTCCTGGCTCGGTCCACTCTCAATTGGCATGCAAACCACCGAAGTATCCACAGTGGCCTTTGCAGTGGAGGTGTGGTGGCCACCAAGTATCACATCCAGCTCTTTGCGGAACCGGCAGGTCGTGGACGCAGCACCAGAGTGGCAGTCTGCCTCCTGTGCCTTGTGGTAGGCATTCTGCAGCTCCTTCAGTTTGACAACGCACTGTCTCTCAGTCATGGCCCCTTTCCGTCATGCATCGTGAAATCTGCTTGTAGGTATCATAATTCCTATGGCTGGAGTGCAGTGGGACTGGACAGCCTCCTCTCCCCAAATGCCGACGAGGTCCAGCAGCTCGGCATTGCTCCAAGCGGGGGATCACCTGATGCATGGAGCAGGCATGGTCACCTGGAAACATGCGCTGAGACCACTGCACGCGTCGCTGAGCAAGCAGGAAGGGAACTTTCAAAATTCCCGAAGAATTTAAGAGGCTCACGGTTGGTCACCTTAGGGCAGGGCAGTAGAGTTCAAACCGATGACCAGAGAGGCACAAACAGGCATTGTGGAACACCTCCTGGAGGCCAACTGCAGCGCTGTAATTCACCAGGGTGTCTATACTGGCACTGTAGTAGCCCAAGCCCAGAAAGCAACTGTGCAGTTTCTGTGCAGTAAATGGCTTGGCAGTGTGTACACCTCAGGAGTTACAACGCAGAAAGCTGCTTTACTGTGAAGATACTTACGAGTGTAGACAAGGACTCCAACTCTACCTGAGTCAACCCCAACAGGCCATGTAAGGTATCTGCAAAAATGTTATAATTTGCTAGATATGATAATCTAATGTGTGTGTTTATATCACCTTTATATTATGAGTTATAGACATGTATGCATGTCTGTATTTCAAACTTGTGCAATGCTTCTGGGTGACATCCCTAGACAGTTTGTCATCCGTACTGCCTAGCCTGCTTCATGGCCCATTAAGGACCATCACCTATACAACTGACCCATTGAGAGAAAGCAGATACACTTTATGACTCAGCAAGGCATGCAGGGACATACCTATGGACAGAAATCTCAGGCTTTCAAGCCATGTGCTGGGCAGCTTGTGTTTGAAACAAAGGAAGCAGGGGCTGCATAGCAAAAGACTGTAAAAGTCAGCTGCTGCTTCTCCATTTTGTCTTCAATCCTGCTTCTTAACTCTGGAGGAACTTTCCTATAAACCAACGCTCTGACCAAATAACTAAATTACCCATCCAAGCTGTGGATGTGTCCCACTGGGACTTTCAAGCCAGCAAACTCACCAATACAGTTAAGAACCTGATATACGGACGTTGAAGTCTTTGCACGCACGTGACTGTTTTACCTTTAACATCTCTCTTCTTGTTCTTTTTTCTTTATAATAAACCAGTAAAGGATTGTCCGGCAGCGTGGTATTTTGGGTAAGATCCAAACCTATAATGACCTGGTAATGTGGCTGACCCTTTGGTCAGAAAAACAGTTTGTATATGTGAGCAGAGTTTTTAAAACAACTACTCACTGTACTGGATCTAGGTGCTGACTGAAATGCAATAAAGAAGGCTGTGTGATTTCTTTTTTGCTTCTTGGTAACCAGCGTGGGGGATCAGAAGCATGAATTGTGACTGGTTCAGGAGTTTAACTTCAGTGTTATCCACCAGTCTTGGGAGTATCTGCTCTCCCTTTTGCACCCTGCCCTGACCCTGGCATTTCCAGTGAGGTCTGCCCCTGGCACCATGGGTCACAGCCCAATGGAATAAAGAAGCAGGAAAAAGCTATTGTGATTTGCATTTCCTCTTTAAGCCATTTTACCAAAAACCCTGGATGCAGACTAGCCAAAGGCTAAACCATGTATTCAACTATTCTCCCAGCCAGTGTCTGACCTGACAGTAAGCTCTCCAGGGTAGGCACCATCTCTGTGTGCGTTTGTTCAGTACCTAGTCCAATAGAGACCTGATCTCTATAGAGGTCTTATTGGAATCAAAGAGTGAAAATCCAAATAGGCTTCTGAGGCCAAGCACGAAGGGAATCCTCTAAATTGAGGACTCAAAGTATAATTCCCTGCTGCTCTCATTGCTAAGTCACCACCTGCTCTTCTGCTACTCCCACCCCCCATATTCCTTGCTTCTCCTCTTTTCAGCTCCCACTATAGCAGTTAATTATAGAGAACAATGAAACAGCAAAAGCATATTCATATCAAGCAAGGTTTAAGCCAAGCTGCAATAGGATGTGCCACAAGTGGAGTTGTTCTTTGGTAACTGCAGCAGCATGCCATACTTTAGAGACTGAACAAAGACAGGTTTCCAGGCTCCTCTAGAGAGTAGTGAAAACATAGCAACAAAGCCTCTTCAGGAATTGCAGCTATGTGATTTACTTGTGAAATTCCTTGGGGGTGGGGAAAGGAGGAGAGGGGGGGGAAGACAAGAGTCTTAAAGCTGTGGATCAAGGTTAATGCAATCCAATATATTTAGCAAATGATATTGCATGCTACAGATATGCAGGAAGGGAGGCTCAGGAGAGGTGACATTGCCTGGCTGGGAAGCTATTGAACATTTAGAACCAGGAAAGAGTTTGGGGGGGGGGGATTTCGTTTTTTTTGGGAGGGGGGGTGTTGGTTATTTTTTGTCTGTTTGGGGGGGAGGGATTTCCGTGGCTGTCCGTTACAAATCCCAGACTGGCTAATACTCCAATCCCTTTATGTACGGCCTTATAACCGGTCCCACTCCAGCCCTTTCAATGGGCATCAGTCTATCATGAGGAGATCTTACTGCTGAATCCCATGTGCTGCCAAAGTGCCCAGTTTTATGTAGTCCCTAATCACTGTTGCTAGCTCTGAGTCATTCAGGCACGTTCCCAAGGAGCAGACTGTATGTCTGACACCCATTTTTAGCAGTGAAACCCAGAGTCCACCATCTAGGCCCTGGAACCAGTGCCACAGCACTCCCACACCCACAGGTGCTTAAACACATTTTCCCCCTCCCCTCCCCTCCCCAACAACTTTGTTGTGGGAGCTCTAGTTTCTAGTTAACACAATCAGGGACAATGTGGCAGTAGAACAAGGAAAAAAACAGGCTTAGCAAGGAATTTCTTAAACACATACACTTTATTTTTAAAGAGCCCAAGAGAGTTATAGATCTATGGAACTCCGGAACGCAATCCCCTTCAGTCTGTTCTCACCCTTTTGTAAGTTTCTAGGTTTGGTCCAAGTCCATAGGGGATGTGAAATTCCTCCTACCTCCATTCCCTCCAGCTTGTCCTCTGTTTCCGGTGATGAAATGGACCCCTTGCTCACATAAACAGACTCTTTTTAAAAACCATTGTCACCTTTCTAGTCAGGTGAAGAAACTGCAGCTCTCCCAGCCATGTGCTTAGATCAGGAAGCAGAGAGGAATTGGGTGTTCCAGCTCCTCTGTGAAGAGACCAAAGTCAAAGGCCCTACAGTACTTGCAAGTGACCCCACTGTTCACACAGTGGAGCAACATTCAATGTTGATGGCCCTCGACTGGTCTGTCACAGCTTTCCAGTCTCTCCACTATCTGCGTGTCAAATTCATGCTACAAAATGGCTGATTAACCTCAACAAGTGGCGTTCGTAATATCAAATAATTCATAATTGGACACAGACAGTCTCCAAATGGTCACAGAGGGCTTGAGAAATTCACTCAGCAATGGGGAGGAGGAAGTTGTCCAGGGCCATCAACTTCTACAGAATGTAAGCTCTCATTTATAGAACATGAAGTCTCTAGCACCTATGATTGCAAGGATAGCTTCAATTCAGGAACAGAGTAACTGATGCAGTGCTACGATCCTAAGTCAGCAGAAAGATTGCTCCTTTGCTTGCCTTTGCTGCTGCTTGGATCTCACCCAAGCTTGCAGCACTGCCCTGCACTGTCTGTCCTTGTTGCTGTTACAGGGATCCATGGGAGCAGCAGTGAAACCAGCAAGAAGCAGATCAATTTCATTCTGCAGCTGCTTGGCAAAGCTATGAGGACTAGTTGAGAGACAGACAGTGCAGCCATTCCCAGGAAGAGGCTGACAAAAAACAAGAGGCTGGAAGAGCAAGAGGATAGAAGAACCCATCACCACCCTCACTGCAGTTATGAGTGTTGGGAGTGGGGGATTAATGTGAGCAATGTTTCCCATAAAGCAGTCAGAGGTATGCAGACTTCACATTTATCCAACACCTACCTGCTAAAAAAAAAAAAAAAAAAAAAAAAAGGAGCTCCCAAGCAACGGCCACCATTCACAATCCCAATGTTCTTCTCTTTTCTAGCAGTCATGAGACAATGGGAGACATCTGGCTTCAAACTGGGCACTGCCTTTAATCTTAGCCCTCTGCTGTCTGTGACAATCTGGGGAAGCTATGTACAATTTATGAATTGTGCTTGATTTTAAGAACTTGCTGTAGTGAATTAGCCACAAGCTGGCAAGGTCCCTGACAGGTGTCACCCACACTGTCTGGAACTAGGGTGACCAGACAGCAAATGTGAAAAATCGGGACAGGGAGTGGGGTGTAATAGAAGTCTCTATAAGAAAAAAGACCCAAAAATCAGGACATCTGGTCACCTTCTCTGGAACACACACATACCCCAGGTGGTACACAGAGCTCCTCCAGGGAGTACATCAGCTCATCTAGATATTTGCCTAGTGTTACAACCAGCTACATAAAAAGCACTAGCGAAGTCATACAAACAAATTTAATACAATGACTTGTTTTTACTGCTCTATATACTAAAAACTGAAATGTAAATACAATGTTTATATTCCAAAGGATTTATTTTAGAATTATATGGTAAAAATGAGAAAGTCAGCAATTTTTTCAATAATAGTGTGCTGTGACTCTGTCTGATTTTGATTCATCAATGACTTAGATGTTGGCATAGAAAGTACGCTTATTACATCTGCAGATGATACCAAACTGGGAAGGATTGCAACTGCTTTGGAGGACAGGGTCAAAATTTAAAATGATCTGGACAAACTGGAGAAATGGTCTGAGGTAAACCGGATGAAGTTCAACAAAGACAAATGCAAAGTGCTCCACTTAGGAAGGAACAATCAGTTTCACACATACAGAATGGGAAGAGACTGTCTAGGAAGGAGTATGGCAGAAAGAGATCTAGGGGTCATAGTGGACCACAAGCTAAATATGAGTCAACAGTGTGATACTGTTGCAAAAAAAGCAAACGTGATTCTGGGATGCATTAACAGGTGTGTTGTAAACAAGACACGAGAAGTCATTCTTCCGCTCTACTCTGCGCTGGTTAGGCCTCAACTGGAGTATTGTGTCCAGTTCTGGGCACTGCATTTCAAGAAAGATGTGGAGAAATTGGAGAGGGTCCAGAGAAGAGCAACAAGAATGATTAAAGGTCTTGAGAACATGACCTATGAAGGAAGGCTGAAAGAATTGGGTTTATTTAGTTTGGAAAAGAGAAGACTGAGAGGGGACATGATAGCAGTTTTCAGGTATCTAAAAGGGTGTCATCAGGAGGAGGGAGAAAACTTGTTCACCTTAGCCTCTAATGATAGAACAAGAAGCAATGGGCTTAAACTGCAGCAAGGGAGATTTAGGTTGGACATTAGGAAAAAGTTCCTAACTGTCAGGGTAGTTAAACACTGGAATAAATTGCCTAGGGAGGTTGTGGAATCTCCATCTCTGGAGATATTTAAGAGTAGGTTAGATAAATGTCCATCAGGGATGGTCTAGACAGTATTTGGTCCTGCCATGAGGGCAGGGGACTGGACTCGATGACCTCTTGAGGTCCCCTCCAGTCCTCGAGTCTATGAATCTATGAAAGCAAGTAGTTTTTAAGTGTGGTGAAACTTGGGGGTACACAAGACAAATCAGACACTTGAAAGGGGTACAGTAGTCCAGAAAGATTGACAGTCACGGCACTACAGAACAAATAAGTCATCACTAGCCTTAATGACTGAGCTCTGTTTGAATAATGGGTATGCTAAGGAGCATGCAGGAGCTAGAAAACCAGTCTGATCAAGTTTAGCTGGAGTGGAGCAGGGAGGGATGGGGCGGGGGGGGAGAAAAGGAGAGGAGAAAAGAAAGGTAAAATCCCTAAAACAGAAGAACAAAGAGGAGGACAGAGCAGCAGTTCTAAAAAGACAAAAGGAGCCTTGTGCAGGAGAAAGGCATGCTTTCGTAACAAAGGGAATTTTTTTCTGACTGTAGGCCAACTAAAGGAAGAAGGAAGCTGGCTGCAGGAGAAAGAAACTACACAATTCAGAGAAGTAATTTACAGAAGAGGGGACCCTGGATGCTCCTAGAGGACTTTCACCAAATCCCAAAGAACACTAAAGAGTAATGAGAAAACTGAGGCAGAGAAAGGTGTTTTGTCTTGCATAGATCTGTTTTCCTTGCACTTTCTAAAATAAAGAATGGTGTTGGAAATCTTTACAAAAGCCTGTGTGTTATGTGCTTCAACTATCATGTGTCCCTGAAGAAGTAAACCATAAATCAGAGTGACCACAAGGCTGAAGCTCTGGGAAAAGGTGTACTCAAGTCTTTGAGGATGACACAGGAGGGGCACAGAGGTAGTTCCTTTAAGGGGTAATAGACAAGGTCTGTGACCAGGAAGCATGCCAGAGAGGCCAAAGGCTCCAACACTGCGTCTATCAGACCAAGAGAATCTGATGAACACCTGGGTCCAGCCTGGTGAGTCCCAAACTCACAAGGGTGGTGGGTGGAGCCCCACTTTGGGGAGGCTGCCCCCTGCTCTGACTCTTCCACCCCGCCTCGTGGCCAGACCCCCCCAGAACCTCTGGTACCCCCTCCTCCCCCCCCGCAGATGGAGGAGCCCCAGGAAGCTGAGTAATACATACCGCCTCCTCAGCTGCCACGCCACCTGCAGAGGGCATAGCAAAAGCTCAGGTTCTTCTTGCGGAAGAGAGAAGAGCTTTTGAATTTTCCCACAGCTTGGCTTGGAGTCTATGGAGGGGAGGCGCAGCTGTGGCAACTCCAGCTGGCCTGGTGCTTCTCCGGGCAGGTTGGTGGGGGGCTCAGGGCACAGCCCATGCAAACACAGGAACCTAGTGAGCGTCCAGCAGTGGGAGCTTCACCAGGGCTGAGAGTGTGATAAGTTTTTTCAAGCCCTTTGCGTGAGGAGGTGAATAGGGAAAGAGATTGGGAGAATAAGTTAGAAAAGGAAGCAGGGCAAAGAGAATGTTAGGGTCCAGGACTGGAGAGAAAAGAATCAGGGAAGGAAATAGAATACGGCATAGGAAAAAGAACACGGATATGGGGTGGAGAGAAGGGAGAAAAAAAATACACTAACGTATTTCAGGAATGAGATAAATGATCCATTATAGCAAAGTAGTAGTGAGTGAAGCCAGAAAGGGAAAGCAACTTTAACAAAAGAGATGTGGATAAGTTACAAGTTCAGGAAGCTGATTGACAATGTTCTAATTAAATACCACACTATTCCTTTAAATTGCCAGAATGTAACTTTATTATGGCCCAAGACAAGTATTTCTTACCCTTGGTACTAGGCTGAGTCCTGACTAAAGGATTTGGCTACACTTGCGAGTTAGAGCACATTGAAGCAGCCCCAGGCACCCCAGCTCACTACCCTCATCCATACTGGCAAGGGCCGTAGAGCGCTCTGACTCCAGGGCTACAGCGCTCCTGGTACTCCACCTCGGTGAGAAGATTAACACTTGGTGCGCCTTGGCTGAAACGCCTGGCCGTCAGTGTGAATGAGGTGTTGCATTACTGCACTCTGAGCAGCCTCCGGAAACGTCCCATAATCCCCTTAAGTCAAGAGGCCACTCTGGTCATTGTTTTGGAATCACTGCAGGAATGCGGATATACCCTTTGAAAGCTCTGTTTCTGACATCCAGTTGCTTATCTGCTCCGAGACAAAGCAACCATTACTGTGGAATGCTGTGAGAGAGAGAGTGTCACGGGGAAGGGAGGGGTCTACTGCTATCTGAACTTGGAAGACAGCATGCTGACATGCTCTCAGCCCCCCAAAAACCCACCCACTCTCCCCCCACATACATACACACACACACTCCCTGCCACACTCCACCGCCCCCCCCAATTTGAAAAGCACGTTGCAGCCACTTGCATGCTGGGATAGCTACCACAATGCACTGCTCTCTGTGGCTGTTGCAAGAGCTGCTAATGTGGCCATGCCAGCACGCTTGCAGCTGTCAACAGATTGCAGTGCTTTCCCTACCACGTTCTACAAAGGCTTGTTTAACTCAAAGCTCTCTACATCTGCAAGCGTAGCTATGCCCTAAGGCTATGTCTACATTGCATCAAACAAAGTTGGCAGATTACATTGGGATGCAGCCACCAAAGTTTGTCTGTTGCTTATATGACTGTATACTTGCCTGCTTGCATCGATGCCACATGCCGCCATCCTGTGCAAAGCCTTTTGGGAAATGTTAGCAATGCACTACTGAATAGAGATGACTTGACCAGAGATCTCTGGGAGCAAAGGGTCAACTCCCAACATGCAATGTTCTCCAGATTATTAAGCCACCCATATCCTATAATTTTCGCTTTTATTAAAAAGCCCATAAACCCACGCGGCATTTTTTGGGGTCTGCCATCTGACAGAAGCAGAGTCCACAGACCTCCACTATTTCATGAACACTGCAAATACAGAACACACTATCTCCTGATTTGCAAATCCACAGGAGGTTCGAACAATGGAAGGCAAGATGTCTTCGAGGACAGTTTGCTGATAGAGAGAGCGAAAACACTTCAAAGTTGTTGGTGCCACTCATGCCGCAGCTGCAACTGGTCAAGCACTCCATTTAGGTCTGAGAAATGCACACTGACTAGCGGGATTGCATCATAAAGTGTGTCTGGGACAACAAGCAGTGACTGCAAAAGGCCACATTTCTGGTTCTGTGTGCCATGTTAGCCCAAGGCCTCCAGCAACATGGACACCAAACTGAGAGCTGCATTAACAGTAAAGAAGCTAGCGAATTTTGGCATTTCTGGGAGCATGCAATGGCAGATTGCTACTGATCAGTGGGAAATCATTTTCAAGTTGCAAAATCCAAATGGTCATACAAGTGTGTAGGGTCATTAATTGTCTCCTGCTATGTATGACTGTCTCTCAGCAATGTGTAGGTCACAGTAGATGGTTTTGCAGCAATGGGGTTCCCAAACCGCGGTAAAGCAATAAGACAGCACGCACATCTCTATTCTGGTACCATCCCACCTTGCCACAGAGTACACCTACAGAAAGGGTTATTTTTTTATGGTTATGCAACACTGGTGAATCACTGAGGATACTTCACCAACATCTGCATAGACTGGTAAGGAAAGGTGCATGACACTGACATCTTTAAGAACACGGAATTATCAAGAAAGCTGTTCTCTACTGGACCAGCATATTACCATTGGTAACACTGACATGCCAATAGTAATTCGGGGAGGGGCAGCCTCTGGCTTCTCAAGTAATATACTGGACATAACAGCACCATGGAAAGATTCAACTGCACACTCAGCAGGTGCAGACTGACTGTCATATGTGCCTTTGATAGACTGAAGAGACGCTAGTGGTGTTCACTCACTAAACTGGATTTCAGTGAGAAAAATATCCCAATGGTGATAGCTGCCTGTTGTGTCTTGCATAATATCTGTGAGGCAAATGGGGAAAAGCTGCCACCATGACTTTGAACAGCCAGACAAGTGCTATTGTAAGAGCCTAGCATGGAGCTATGTGGAGGAAGGAGGCTTTGAAAAAGGACTTTAATGGTCAGCCAGAGTTTCTCTGGGCCTGGAGCTTTAGTCGTTAAGATCTGTGTAGTGCTTGCTGTATACATTAATGAATATGACTGGTTGTTTTCCTGAAGCTATGACTTATGTGGTGCTTGGTGTGAATTTACAATATCATTTGCTTTGGCAACCACTATGCATTCTGCTCTGAACTAATAAAGAATGTGATTCACCAAAAATAGAACTTTGATTTTCGGTGCTCTTTTTCTCACTCAATGTGTGAAAAATCCCACAGGGAGAGTTGTATCCATTTAGTTATGTTAAAAATGTGAGTGGAAATATAAAATTATAAAGAAAATTTATGTCCGTTTGAGTAAACAAATGTAGTCCATACATACACCAACCATGATTTTCACAGATTAACGTATATGAAGCTGTGGTTTTCTTGCATGGAGTGGTAGGGTGCTTAAGGAGTTGCAGCTATTTGATTTATTTGTGAAATTCCTTGGGAGTGAGGAAGAGACAGGAGAGGGGAAAGACTAGAATCTTAAAGCAGTGGATCAAGATTTATGCATCACAATATATTCAGCAAATGAAACTGCAACCTACAGATATGGAGGAAAGGAGGCTTAAGAGAGATGACACTGCCTGGCTGGGAAGTTATTGAACATTTAGAACCAGGAAACAAAATTATTTGTGGCAAGGGAATTTCCGTGGCTGCCAATTACAAACCCTACACTAGCGATTACTCCAATCCCTTTCCATAGGGTCTCACAACTGGTCCACTCCAGATCTTTCAATGAGCATCAATTGTATTATGATGAGATCTACCATTGAATTCCATGTGCTGTTAAGTGGCCTAGGTCTAGGTAGTGCCTGATCACTATTCCTAGCTCGGGGTCACTCAAGCACACTCCCCAGAACCATAACCCACGTCTGACACCCATTTTAGCAGCAAGACCCACAATCCAGCCATTCAGGCCCTCGAACCAGTGCCACTGCACTCTCACACAGACCTCCCGACAACCTCGTTGTGGGAGCTCTGGTTTCTAGCTACAGCGTGGCAGTAGAACAAGGAAAAGCAATGTTAGCAAGGAATTTCTTAAACACATACACTTTATTCTTAAAGAGCACAAGGGAGTTATAGATCTATGGAAAACACACTCCTGAATGCAATCCCCTCCAGCCTGATCTCGTCCCTTTTGTGTCTAGGTTTGGTCCAAGTCCACATGGAAGGCTAAGTCCCTCCTGCCTGCATTCCCTCCAGCTTGTCCTTCATTTCTGGTGATGCACCCTGTGATGACACGTACTATGTTGGGGAGAGGTGTGTAGAGAGCAATGACTATGGAGTTCTCCAAGGAAAACAAAAGAGGGAAAGGTTAGGATTTCTAGATTTGTAGGTCCTGCAGCATTTGAGTTTGCTACTTGAGAAAACCCATTATGTCCTGGTGCATTTTCCAGTCCTTGTCCTTCTTGGACTCCTGGGCCTTTTTCCTGTCCTCTGTCTTTTTCCATGCTGTTAGCCTATTCACACTGCAAACCCTTTGTTGACAATCCAGAGGAGTACAGGCCTGCAGAATCTCACAGAACATCTCTTCCTCAAAGTCATGCTTTCTGCAGATGTGGAGGGGGCATCCCTTCAGGCCACCACACGAGGAGCTGCTGATAAAAACCATTGGACTGACAGCCACAACAGCAAAGGAAAGATACGTTTCAAAACTCTTCCCTCATTCCCACAAACACTTAATAAGAGATACTTGTCGACATGTCGACTTTGCAGCACCTTGGCACAACACCGCTCTCCAGGCCCAGCTCTGGTGAATAAACCCACCAGGAGTAGGGGAGGGTGGATTTTCTGTTCCACAAAGCTATAAAATTTTCAGCCATTTTTTCCCATGGGTTTGAGCACATGGCAACGGCACTATTTTCCACAGGTGGTGGTAATTTTAGCTGACATCTCACAACTGAGGATCACGAAGGCACAGAACAGCTGCTACTGGTGTCCCAAAGCCACCTAGGCCCATATACTAGTGACTGCAATGAGTTTACCAAAGTCATCAGAATGGTGTGAGAAAGCATCCTACAGCAGAGAAAGAAATAAAGCGTCCACTCTAGAAACCTTCAGGAGAGAACTGCGGAGATCTCAAAAGCACAAAAGATCATAAGGGGAAAATAGGAACACACTTACCCACATTCTCTTCCCCTTCATCAGGCTCACTGTGGTAGCATTTCAAACAAGCCCTGGCTCGCAGCATGACTCAAGTTCCCACTATGCACATCCCTCCATTCCTCCGCTCTCACACTGTTCACAGCAGGAGTTTGTCTCCTCTGAGGTATCCATGGTGGTCTGTGAAGTGCTGATAGGGTCTCTGCCAAGTATGGTATGCAGCTCTTGTAGAACCAACAAGGTGACGGCACAGCACCAAATCTGTTGTGTTCCCTGGCCCTGTGGTATCCCTGATGAAGTTCCGTCACTTTCATGCAGCACTGCTGCTGACCCCTGCATCCCCTGTGCAATCTGCTCACAGAAAGTGGAGATCTGCAGCTGGTCTGTAGCTGTGCTTACAGTCTCTTCTCCTCACTGGTCCAGGAGATCCAATACTTCCTGTATGCTCCAGGCTGGAGCTTGTCTAGTACCTGTCTGCATACGTGGAGTCGGCATGGTCGGCTGGGCAGTTGCACACAGCAAAGGTGAGTTGCTAGGTGTGCTTGCCAGGATGGACAATCAGGAAAAGGCATTTCAAAAACACATGGGGAACTTTAATTGGGCTGACAGCTTCTGGTCTCCCTCACCCCCGGGCAGTGGCGTTTAAAATTGTGACCAGCGCAGTCAATGTTGCAGGAAATAGGGTATTGTGGGACAGCTGTTAGGGTCAACACAGGTCATGCACGGTCTACACTCTCACTGTCACCTTAGCTCTACACCATTTAAGGATGAGGTTTTAGTGCATTGCTGCAACAAAGCACTTTCATACACCAGAGACAACAGACTGTAGACACATGCACATATAGCTCAACATAAGTCGCCTTATGTCAATGTAATTTTGTAGTACAGTGTCTGGTAAACTCAATCCCGGAATATACCAGGACTGTTCATAATTCTCTGCAAGTCGTAGAGCCATTTTATTTGTTTCAGTCACTGTTCCTATGATAAGATACTTAAATTTAAGTTAGAATTTAATACAAATTTCTAATCTCATATTTCCAAAGCTTGAATCATTTCTCATTTGTTTTATCCCTCACCCATTATTGTGGCCAACTATCACATTCCAGGGTGCAATCCAGATCAGTGAGGGGCTGTGTCACCATCTGCCCTGCAACTGTGGGTATCTTACAATGCTCTGCTCACAAACAGCCTGCAGGTCACACCTTGAGTGTCTGTACAGCTACAGATCTGGTCCAGCAACTCTGACCTCAGCAGCCTGTCAGAGACATACCAGCCATAATCTGGCTTCCACCAGTGTTGATTATTATCTGCAGGGCAACCCCAAGACACCCCCAGTTCAAAATTTTCCCCAAAAACATGTATTCTGCACTGTCCAGTCCTCTCCTGGACAGTTAGAGGTATGTTGCCCTGCAAGGAGTCAATATGCAAGTTTGCCACTTTAAATGGAGTTACCAAATAGCTAAATTTAAACACAACAATGGATTAGTTTTAATTAAAAAAAAAAAAACGAGTTTAACTACTAAGACAGATTTTAAGTAAGTACAAGTATAAGGTATTAAAGTCAGAAATGATAACAACAGAAAAAAGAAAATCGTAGTAGCTAAAACTTAACAAGCTAGACATGGCTCAATTTAAAATCCTTAATACATGTTCCCAGAAAAAGGATTGACCAAATTCTCAGTTCAGAACCCCACCCAAAGTCTTAATACTGATTTGTCATCTTGAAAACGCATGCGAGAAAGAGAGAGTACCTAGAGTGTTTTTGCCTCTGACTTTTAATAGTCCATTCACTCTTCGAAATACATTTTCCTGAGGGTCACCCCACATAAACTTTCTTCCCACTGTGAAGATGGAGACACAGAGTCTCGTGGTGAAAGAGGTTCCAGGTTGCTGTTTGTTACAATGCAGATCGATCTGTTCCAGCTCCTGAATGGCCACTTGACCGGTGATTACTGATCAACTTTGATGACACCCAGCTAGAGGCATCAGCCTGTCCCTTATCTTTGAGGAACAGGTTTACCCACTTCTCAGACTTGTCTGCTAAACACATTTCAGCCACAATTTAATACACGTCTACCCCAATATAACACGACCCAATATAACACAAATTCGGATATAATGCAGTAAAGCAGTGCTCGGGGGGGGGGGGGGGGGCAAGGCTGCACACTTTGGTGGATCAACGCAAAGTTGATATAATGCGATTTCTTCTATAACGCAGTAAGATTTTTTGGCTCCTGAGGACAGCGTTATATTGGGGTAGAGGTGTATGTTCATAACTTTACATATAATGTTGCTATACATATTTCACCATATTATTGACCAGTGAGTTATTAGTTTTTAACTGATACCTCACAAGGCGTAATAATCTGTGCACAAAATATAATAGTGTGTACGGTGTGAATAAAGGCGTGCATTTGGTCACATCAGCAGACTCCATCAGTGTCTCAATATCGATCCAGTGTGTTCAGAAAAGAAATACACAGAACAAGATATGCAGAATTCACAAACAACTATAATAAATGGCTACATGTGAAATATTCGAACTGCATATAAAGTTGCTGGCAGTGAATAATCCACAATCTTGATGAGAGCTCCTGATGTTTACAGTGCCATTCAAAAACAAGCATTGAGTTCAGAGCATGGGTGTTTCTGTCCAGGACAGACAATGTTTTAATTCAAGATTCCTGATGTTCAGCACACACAGAGCAAAGTACCAAGAGGACAGCTAAAAATAGTTTGATGTTAACACTCATTTAACTATACTCTCTCCAATATCCCCACATCAATACGGGCTCAAGCAGTATTTTACAGACAATTAGAATTACTGCCCAGCTCCGTAATTTATGTAAAAATGAGCAGAAAACATTTTAACAGTCACTTGGCAAGAGGTCATCTTGTCCTCAAAGGCATCAGCCACCAACAGGCTGCTGTAGCTCAGTTTTGGTACATTTCCCCCATCCTGTTGTATTGTGTGCTATAATTAGAGGGAAGCTTGAGTGGTCAATTCACTTCACCAGACATATCAGGGTTTTACAGTGGGGAAGAGGAATCTTAACCCCGTTGCTGACCACTCTTATATATGCACTTTACTCCTTTGCCCACATGTCTTAATATCGCTTGAGCATTGCACCAGGAAAATGATCTGTTCCCCCATTCCTCCTCTTCCACCTGCCCTCAACATCTGAGTGGGCTGGGTCTACAGCAGCGGTTCTCAATCTTTCCCTAGTGGAATCAGATGGTCTGGGGGCAAAGGGGACTGTGGGTAATCCACCACAAACACTAAGGAGCTGCCTTATACTAGAAGATAATTCAAGTAGAATAGGTGGTAGCCACTCTATATAAATCAATGTAGATGAGTTAGATACACTGCCATTGAGGCACTTGGGTTTCTAAACAGTTTTCCAGGAAGCCACTCTCTCAACAGTTAACCATATCTGACCATAGCACCCATATTATTTAAAGAAAAATATTAAGTCCCGGCTAATATCACAGGAAGCTGAACAGCCTGATTTTTTAAGCTGGTATTCTGCCACTAGAAGGGGGCTGTGCAGAGCAGAGCAGACATCACCTCATCCATCTCCATTCTGCTGGCCAGCCGTGGAAGTTTCAGCCAACCACTGTATCTCCCCCAATGCTACAGTGAGGAGAAAAGCGGAGAGGTGCCCCATCTAAAGATGTTTGTGGAAGGAATATGATGCTGACCAATGTTGGAGATGTTTTCTTATAACCCCTCATCTGTCCTCATCCATCTGTTTTCTCTCGTCTTATAGGAAGGGAATGTCTACGCTGCCAAAAAAATGTGTTCTTAACTCAGGTTAAAGGCAGTGAAGACACTGCAACTAAATTTACAGCATCATAGGGTTGCTATTTTAACCTGAGCTAGCTAACCCAAGCTAAGAACACCTTTTTTGGCAGGTCGACATACCCATAAATTACACGTTCCTTAGGGCAGAGACAGTCACTGTTTGTCCAGTGACTAGCACAGTGGGGCTCCTAGGAACTGTGGTAACACAAATAATAAAGAAAGAGGCCTCATATCCTTCTGCATTCCAAGAGAGACTGGTTGAAATACCCTATATCAAGCAGGTGCAGGATTTTGTAGGGGATTGTGTCACTCAGGGCCTCCACGGGTTTGGATAAGCAAGCCTTCAGAGGTGCTTAGAATAACTCAAGGTTCATCAGAGGGTACACAAGACTCTCCAGTACCTCTATGATGCCTGGGTTACCTGGAGAATTCTCTCTGGGAAAGGTATTCCACACATTGGCAACCATGATAAGCACCGAGGGTTAGGTATACAAGTCCTTTGCGATCTGCCACATTTACTTAAGATGCTAGTAACGTGTCCACATTAGATTTGCAGTTTGAACCAACTATTTATTTTATTACTTGCCAGCCTCCTTGGCAAATTTAAAGTTTTCAGGATGGAAGGCAGGCCAAAACATCTTATTTCCAAACCCAGCAATGCATTCACTTCGGCTGTCTTGATGGTATATGCTGTAACATATTTTGCAGGGGGTTAGACTGGATGACCCCCGAGGTCTCTTCCAACCCTAATCTGCTATGAACATAAACCCCATACTTACGGTATTCCTATTACCAAGGCTCAAAAACACAGCCCTGATACAGTAGCCAAGCAAGTATTCTCACTCCTCCCCTCCCAACCTCTCTCTCTGAATTTTATCTGGAACAGTATGTGTCAACTGTAAGGGATATTTTATTTGGCTGGAGTTCCACTGAAAAAACAAGCTGTCCGTATACAGAGTAGATGTTTGATAGTAAAAGCAGTGGTTATTTTAGGTAAATAAGTTTTTATATATAACTGCTTAACCATCTGATATGTCCACTATTGCAGAGGATCTCAACTGGGGGTCCACAGCCCCCTGGGGGTCTGTGAGCCCTTTCAAGGAGGCTGCGGCACCCCCAACGGGGCTGAAGCCCTGATCCCTGCCAGCACCACCTGCGGAGCTGAAGCTGGGAGGTGCCAGGCTAAATCTCCCAGCCCTGGTGTCCCTATGGGGCAGAAGCCTTGAGCCCGGGGCAGAGTTGGGGACATAGAGACCACTGCCACCCCCAAACTGCAGCGCAAGAACACGGCAGTCCCAGGGGCAGCACAGCTCCACATCTCTCCCCCGCCATCCCCCCCATTTCCTTTCCCTGCCCACTAGCCAGGTCAGAGGCGGGAAACCAGAGCCGGTGTAGTGGCACAAACAGCTCCGTGGCAGAAGAATTTCCTATCTAGGTTGTACTGAGCATGCTCACCCAAACCGAGCAGGCTCAGTACAGGTAACCACTATTGGTGGGAAAATGTGCTGGTTGCTGTTACCGGGCCATACAGGGCAGCTGCTGCTTCAACTGATGCCATGGAGCCAGCAGCCGCAGCCTCCCCTCCTCTCCTGCTGGTGCCTGGGGTTGAAGCTGCTCTTCAGCTCCCAGGCCTCTTTGCTCCCGCAGAGGCAGCAAGTCAGAGCCGCCTGGATGGGGAGAACCTGCTCCATGGCTGGCAGACCCCTCCGGGAACAGGGACTGCAGGGGACTTCTCCCAGCAGACAACCCTAATACCCCTCTCCTACACCATGAGCGACCCCCTCCCTGCACCCTGAGCTGTTTTCAAATTTTTGAGCTAAGCCTGCCACCTTTGAGTTATAATTTTTGATTGCACCCCCACCAACCCAGACAGGCTGCGTGGCCTGCTGAGGTGAGTCAGGGGGTGGAAATGGCGCTCCCTCCACAGACCTCGCCATGCAGAGCTGGCTCGAGCCCCACTGGCCCCTGCCCCCCCCAAAATAGAAGTCAAATTACACCTATGCCCAAAGCCCCTGCCGCAAGGCCCCCACCCCCACCGGGCCCTGGAGTTTTTATAGCATGTCGAGGGGGGCCTCAGACAGGAAAAGGCTGAGAACCCCTGCCTTATTGGCGGCAGTTATCCTGTCACTGCAAGGCATAGGCTGGATGTAATAGGATCTTTTCTATCTCTATTAGTGGGTTCAGTGCACAAGATTAGTTGAATTGCTAGAAAAAGTATTTCCGAAGCATGAGTAAGAAGAGTTACTCTGGATCCTATATGCAGAATGAATAATTTTATGTTAAGGATACTTGTCCCCCAGGCCCTTACAGCTGTTCAAATCACGGTCTGGGTCGGTAACATGGAGAAATGTCAATCTAATGAGAATTCTTCTGTTGAAATGCTGTTTGTTGGATGTTAATGTCAAGGTAGTTACTAGACAAGAGTTTTCATCCTCTACTACTCTATTTTAAATCAAGTTCCAATTGCCATCTTTTTAAGAGAGGTATTTGGAAATGTTTGGAGAATCTGAAAGATAAAACAGCTCACTGCTGAAATCTCAGTCTGCAGCTCTCCCATCCCCAAATGAGAGGAGGGGATATTCAGTTGGGTTTAAAGAAAAAGAGCTGCAATATCACCACCCAGATGCTCCAAATATTACCCAACCCCTCCAGAAAAGAGGCTGCCAGGACCAGCATCACTAATGTAGAACAAGCAGCAGAAAAAAAGTTGAAGAAACATTAACAGCATCTCTATACATCATAAAGAGGCAGTAGAGGGCATATTTACTCCCTGGTATAGCAGTTTACCTTTACACGTCTATTAGAAATATCTGAACAAGCAATAAGAGGGTAAATAGGAATTCATCCATCAGGGGACACACAACACACACACAGAAATCTGACTAACACAGTGGTCTCTAACCTTTTTACATCCAAGGTCACTTTTTGAATTTAAGGGCAACCCAGGATCTTTCCCGTCCCCTTCCCCAAGGCCCCACCCCTTCCCATTCCATCTCCCCACACACAATCACTTTCACTGGGCTGTAGCACGGGGTTGGGGTTCGAGAGGAGGAGCGGGCTCTGACAGTGAACCCATGAGTCCCAGCTGTGGGAGGGGGATCTCGGTTGAGCCAGAGGCAGGGGTTAGGTGTGCAAGTGGGGTGAGGGGTTCAAGCTCTGGGAGAGTGTTTGGGTGCAGGAGGGGGCTCTGGGCTGGGGCAGGAGTGTTGGGATACAGGAGAGAGTGCGGGGTGCTGGCTCAGAAGGAGGTCAAGGCTAAGGCAGAGGATGGGGTGAAGGAGAGGGTACGGGGTGCTGGCTCTAGCAGGGGGTTCAGGGAGTGGGCAGGAGTTTGGGACACAGGAGCAGGGCTTCAGGGTGCAGCCTCCCGACAGGTGGCACTTATCTCAATCGGAGGCATAGCATGCCTAAGGCAGGCTCCCTGCCTGTCGTGGCCCCACGCCACTCCTGGAAGGGGCCAACGTGACTAGGGGGAACACAGGGGACAAATGACTCTGCGAGCTGCCCCTCTTTGCAGGGACTGGCCCTAAAGCTCCCACTGGCCACAGTTCCCCATTCCCCGTCAATGGGAGGTGCGGGGACAGTGCTTGCAGGCAGGAGCAGCGCACAGAACCCCTCCTCCCCCAGGCCGTGGGACGTTCTGGACGCTTCCGAGTGTGGCATGGGGCCGCAGCAGGTAGTCAACCCCACTGTGCCCCAGAGATTGAGATCGACTGGGAGAGTTCCCAGAATCAACCAGTCGATCGTGAACGACAGGTTGGTGCCCACTGGACTAATGCAACTTATGCATGTAACTCTCACGTGCACTTTAGAAAAGATGTACCATGTATTCATTAATCAGCCCTCTTAATTTAACTTAGGCATTTTGAAATACAGGAGAACCTCAGAATTACAAATACCAGAGTTATGAACTGCTCAGTCAACCACACCCCTCATTTGGAACCGGAAGAATACAATCAGGCAGCAGCAGAGACCAAAAAAACCCCACAAATACAGTACAGTACTGTGTTAAACCTCTAAACTAGGACAAAAAATAAAGAGAAAACAGCATTTTTCTTCTGCATAGTAAAGTTTCAAAGCTGTATAATGTCAATGTTGAGTTGTAAACTTTTGAAAGAACAACCTTCATGGATTTGAAGCCCTCATGGATATGAAGAAAACCTTAATCTTGGATTTAACCAATGCTGTACTGTCTGCACGAGTCTGCAAACATCCTGAAATAAGAACTCTGATGTCTGAATTGCACCACTCATCTCAATGAGGTTAACTATGAAACCTAGAGATGACAATATCAACATAGCTATTTCACTGCTGATTCTTTTAGCAGAAACACCAATCTGATGTGCTTATCCCCACAATCCTAAATTGGTTCTCAGTTCCCAGAGACCATAATTCCCTACTCTGTCAAAACTTTAAAAATTTTCTCATAAAAGCTTCTACTAAATTGTTCAGCATCTTCAGGACAAGAATGTACGGCATATTGAAACCTGACAACATGACAAGAGCACAAAGGGATTGAATATGAAGAACACTACTATACTGATTTATGATGTGTGTGTTTAAACTAAAAAAAAAAAATTGAAAATCCTGCATTATCTGAAACTGTTGCAGAATACCCCCAGGATCTAGTGACCCTGTGTCAAGCTCACCAGAAATGTCTTTCCATATATGTGGTTCAGCCATTTCCCAGTGACATCTACTCCGTTAAGACAACACCTTCCACCCCCACCAGCCAAACTTAGGAACTCATCCTTTGCTCTGAGAGGCAATTAAAATTCTTTCCTCTCACACATCACCTCTAGGAGAAGATATGCAGGCCAAGTTCTGGAATGCTCGGCAACCCCAAATGCTCAGTGGGGGATAACAGAACAGAATTTGATACTGTAATCTGAATCTAATTAACAATTCTGTGGATGGATGAAAAAGTGAAGTGATTTCCCTCCTACATAGATAGATGATGAGGCACTAGAAGGAGTAGGAAAAAAAAAAAGCTTATGTTTGACTACAGTTATTTATGACTGAGGACAGCAGAACTATAAGCAATAAGCAGCTTAGGTTTATTATAGCAGGAGATACTTCTACAGTTTGTGTTTCAGTTTGTCATCAAATTTCACCTCTTTCATTTGCCCATAACCTTCTGAAGTTTTCACTTATTGGGTTGACACAGGCTTGCTCTCTGATCAAACAGGCGTTTCTTTTGGGAAGTTTCAGGAAAACCAGTTTAGTCCTTTGAGTATGAGGGGAGTGAAGATGTCTGGAGCAGAAAGTTGAAGTTTGGCCAGAAGTTAGGCCCTTGATGAGAAGAGCCTTCGTGTGTTCCAGTGAAAACTCATTTTAATTTGACCGAGTTATGAGCCTTTGAAAGTTGCACTTCATGCATACACAATACAATTGGTATGCCTTTCTTTAAGCAATGTTTGCAGTGAACGTCAGCTACACTGAGCAGGAGACTGGGGCTAACTTAACAGTGTAGCGAAAAAGTAAATGCACAGAGTGAATCCAGAGCTCTTACCTCATTCCCTGTGCATCTCGCAAGAAATGATCTGTGCAGCTTTTAAGGCTTGCTGGAGAGAGCTGTCTCCTGCAGACTTCCCAGAGTGCAGAGTAGAAGAGCTCCCTCTAAGAAAACCTTGTAAGGTGTGTGGGATGCAGCATTTGATGTTGTCATGTTGTGTAGCCAAACAGTTCCATACCACAGAATTTCTTTTAATCTCCCTAGGAGATTACAATAAAAGCCACGTTAAACACTCAAAAGTCAGGAAGTGACAAAGCTAAAGGACTTCAAAAAAAGTCATAACTGTCTTAAAGTTACTTTAAAAACATTGTATTGTTAGCTGTAACACCCAGTAAGACTACTGTGACTGAGAAATGAAAGATTTCCATTTCTAATTTGTTCACTTTGTGCACTTGAGAACCCTTTCAGCCTAGTCAGCTTACTCAGAGGGTACATCTACACTGCCATTAGACCCCCACAGCTGGCCCATGCTAGCTGACTCAGGCTAAGGGGCTGTTTAACTGCAGTGTATATGTTCAGGCTGGGGCTGGCGCCTGGACTCTAGGACTCTGTGAGGTGGGAGGGTCCCAGAGCTCGAGCCAGAGCCTGTACATCTACACTACAGTTAAACAGCCTGTTAACCCAAGCCAGCTGGCATAGGCCAGCCACAGGTAGACATATCCAGATCATGTGGGTTTGCCATACAGCAACAGGGGAGAGAAAGATATGTAAAAGATAGCAAAAACTGTGATTTTAAAACCACGGAAGTTGGCAGAGCATTTCACGGCAGGTGTAGGACAAAAACTGTTTCAATTGTCTAGTATCCCTTTATGATTGCACATGAAGCCTTGGCTCTGCCCCCTGGTGTTTAAGTACTATGGAACATACAGCATTTCTCAATACAATAAAGGTTTTATCTGCCACTTTAGATATACCTATCTATAGAATTGGCAGAATTCAATTTTTATTTTTTGTAATTTCAACTCATAATATCGATGTATAGCTTTATTTTAGATTATTGTCTGTTTAAATGTTTACAGTAGCAGGAAGCTATTGGGAGTCACAATTACTTAATGACAGGACACACTGAGATCCAACAATTTAAAGTTTTATAAACAGTCAAAACGCAAACTGTCCCCCTTACATGTCAAAATATATGAAGTAAATATGCTTAAATCAACAAGTCATACTGGTTTTTACTATTCACTTACTCATCCTTTTGTAAAAAGCCTAATTCAAAAGTCAAACGCTGGATTTTGACTCCAATAAGTTCCCAACCAGCATTTTTTTTATCAACGAAAATATTTTTCCATCAGTTTGTATATGTATGGTGAAGTCAACATTTACTGATATTTACGGATAAAAATTTCATCCTTCCAAGCCTACATTTTCCATTCAAGTATACTCATACCACTTACTAACATAATATCTAACTTCATTCATTCAGATTTCATTTTTAAATATATGTTCTCTTCACTAACATAGTTATGACTAAATATGTTGACAGCAGTCACCTACTATGTGCCTTTCAAGCACCACCCGTCTTCTTCAAGTACAATTCAACAGAATGGTGGTTCTGTGATTAAGGCACTGGATCATTAGTCAGGAATCTGGGTTCTAGGCCTGACTCCAGGCAAGTCACACAAGGCTTGATTTTCTGAAGTGCTGCATATGAATGGCTCCAACTAAAGTCAAAGGGAACTACAACAACTTTGAAAGTTGGGCCCTTCATCTCTGCACCTCAGTTGCTCAGCTATGACAGGAGTCAGGAAAACGGGCTGGGCAGATTGCTAGGCTGACCTAGTACAGCAATTTCCATTTTCCTAATACAGCAGTCTTTTTTTACTGGCAATTATTCCATGATTATTCTCTATACTCACATTGCTCACAGCTTTGTATCCTCTAAACTTGCATGTAAAAAGTCTAATAAACTACATTTAGCACTGGTCACCCTAGTAGCCAAACTGCAAGTGAAACAGTTTAACCAGAGAAAACACTTCACAAAAGATCAAATTTTACCAGATTACAGTTTCAATACTGATTTGTAATTAAAATATCTAGCTCTAGTTGTTTGCAGTTTTAAAGGCTCAGATATTTACATTTCAGAAGAACTCAAGTCAACATCTAGAGTCTTAATGGACCAGCTCCTGTTCCCATCAACTCCAGCCTCTGGAATAAAATAGTCACTGTGAACTTTAAAAGCTGAATGTTCTGGGGAGAATCGATTCTCTCTCTGAGATTCAGTCAGTTACATAAAGTAATAACATTCCAGAGTGTGCATTTATCAGCCAATACATGCACCTCTCGGGTATGCAGAGGAGCCAAGGGTACCCAAGATATTTGACTACTGGTTGAGAAATGCCTACCCTAGAGTGTTACACTATACTTACAAAATGACTTATTGACAAATTAAAGTACAAAATATTAATCTTTCGAAGAAACTGCCATCCAGGAACAACCACAGCGGTCTGCTTCTATTTAAGGCTTCCCTGTATCTCACTCACCCCAAAATAGCTGAAGGAAGCTGAGTCCTTTGGCCTCCCCTCAAGTCAGCTGGAAAGGCAGCCAAGCTGATTCTATGGGTACTCTTTCCAGCCCTCCTCTTTAGAAGAGAGATGCTACTGCTGCTTGATTATTTTTAAATACCCCCATCCTACTTCCACTTCCTCCCTTCTATCCTCCTTTTACGCCAACTAGAGGGAGCAGGGGCTGGCAACAGAAGCTGGACTGCATTTGTAGTACAGCTCTTTCCTTCATTCCCAGATGATCAGATAGGAGGAAACTTTCAAAGACAAATGGTTGGATTTTACTAAGTGATGGTAACAAGGTTCTAAGCATCTAGAAATCTCCACTGTTCAGATGAGTGGATAGTTTGGATATGGCAGGGACACCCGGCTGTTTAAGTGGGTTTACAATCCAAGCCCTCGCGTTTGGATTTCATAGTGTTGAACATAAGTTATAGCGATGAGGGCTATGCGCACAGATGCCTAGATAGGCTAAGCACTTTGAATATGCTTTATGTTCCTCTTAAGTTGGTTTTGTAAAAGCTTTAACACAACCTAAGACCAACAGAAAGGTTTCCACTTTAAAAGAACAGATCAAACTTTCTACTGAGTTTTTTTGAGAGAGAAATTTCCCTGCAGTGTTCTGAATCTGAACACTGAGAACTTGCAACGGAAATTGACTTAGCTTAGCCAATTAAGATAAATGGAGAAATGCCAGAAACAAATAGAGCAAGAAAGAGTGAAAACTGAACTGGATTTTATGACTTTCATTTTCAATGTATAGCATTAGTAACAAAAAAAAAATGGTTTGTTTAAATTATTTAGGCTTAGTTACAACTTGCCTACTTTAATTGAATTGTCTCATCAGCACTGATCCCCCCCATCCCACTTAATAAGGCAACTCCCATCTTTTCATGTACTGTGTATATATACCTGCTACTGCATTTTCCACTCCATGAATCTGATGAAGTGCGTTTTAGCCCACAAAAGCTTATGCCCAAATAAATTTGTTAGTCTCTAAGGTGCCACAAGGACTCCTCATTCTTTTTGCTGATACAGACTAACATAGCTACCACTCTTGAAACTTGGCTACAGTTACCATACAAGACTCATAGGTGAACCATCAATTCTCATCCCCGAACAGATTCTAAACAGCTTATTGCTGGATAAATTTTTCCCACTCCATCTCCTTCTCCCTCAGCATGAAAGTGTTCTAACTGCTATTACAGCATGTAGATACTTATGAGTACTCTTTCTGTACCATGCATTTTTAATTTGTGAGATAGGTCCCTACAGATATTTTGATAAAATTCAGAGAACTTAGACTATGTTCATTGAGATGCTCTTGGGGGTGCAACAGAATAGTAATCAACCTCTCCTACCTAACCACATTCCCCCCCGATCCACAGGAGTTGAAAATTTACAACACACCTAAATGCCACAGAATTAAGCTGCAAGCTCTACTGTGTTCAGGGGCAATGCCTGTGTAAAACAGCTACCCACATACCCAGCTGCTGGAAAAGGGAAAAACCTTAATAAATATTAACTTTATTTTAGATTTCATTTCTGGAAGGGAGAAGGAACATTAACATTCACTTTGTTCCTCCTCCTGCCCATAACCCAGAGCCTCCTGACTGCTGTGAAGGCAGGAGTAGGGGGGGAGGGGGGGGAAGGAAGAAGAGGGAGTTCTGTTTATTTACCCCCACCCTGTCTCTGGTTTTATACATTCATCTCCTCCTCAGTTAATAGCTTCTGCCAATGTTACTCCTGGGGAAATTCTGCACCAACAAAATTAAAAATTCTGTGCATAATATTTTAAAATTCTGCATATCTTATTGTCAAAACACCATAATATAATCACATCAGTTTCAATTATTTTTGATAATTTATTTCAAAATACTGTCAGCAAGTATGTCTGTAGGAAATGTTTTTTTGACAAACAGATTCCTTACTAGGCATATTAATACAGAATTTTGAGTAATATTCATTTAAACTACAATACAGAACCATACTTACTACATGCCTCAGAAGCAGCACAAAGGCTTAGGGGAGCCAGGGTAACAGAGGAGCTGAGGGAGAGGGACGTAATTGCTGGGAAGGAGCCTGGGGTGTGAACTTGGAGGGTTGTTGGGTATGGGTGGGCAAAGTATGGAAGAGGTTTTTGGGTGGGAGCAGGGAGGGATTGTTAGGGAGTTTCCCCCATGCAGACCCTGGCTAAACCCTAGTCTGTTCCATTTAGTCAGTCACATCTGCCTATCCCCATGTGTCCCTGCACCCCCTGACCATGAGTCCCTCCACCTCCACTCAGCAATGCTCCCATCGCCATGTGGCCCTGCACTCTTCCCATCCCCATGTGGCCCTGCAATCCCTTCCCCATCCCCATGTGGCCCTGCACCTCCCCAGCCACTTCTGTCCCTATGTGGCCCTGCACCCCCTACCCCCCACAGCCCTTCACTCTCATTCAGCCCCTGCCTCCATCTGTCCTCCCACACTAGCCCTTATGAGCCCGTATCTGACCCCCAGCAGCCCCATGCTGTCTGTCTCTGATGTGGCCCGGCAGGCACTGTGAAGAAAGCAGGCTGTCTCTCTTTCCTAGCTGGCCAGGAGCTGCTGCTCTGTTCTATCACCACAGCTCCTTTTAGTGGGCAAAAGGTGGAACTGCAGCAGCTTTCTGGCAAAAAAATTCAATGTGTAGCTTATTAATTATGCATGCACACAGTGGCACAGAATTCCCCCAGGAGCAGAGTGTCTACTTCACATACTGCTCACAGCTTTCTGAAGATGCAGCAGAATGAATATGACTGAAATGAGTCTACTCAGTTTCATTGCTGCCCACAGATTTCCCCCAATAGCAACTCTGAGAACCCGTAGAATTTTATTTGGTCTCCACTCTATGGCAGACTGGGGAAGCTCTGAGCAGCTGCAGCAATAGGGCTATGTTCCCTTAGACCTTAGAAAACAGCACTGCATTGATGTCCATGCAGTCCACATCTGTAGGGTTATCATTACAACCATAAGGGAAAGAGACTACTTTTTAAAATGAAGCCAGATTCCACAATAGTTAATGGTCACCCAGGAAAGGTGCCTACTCACGACAGGCACACCCTATAACTGTACTGTAATTTCAGTTTGCAGTAAGTTTTTTGTTTGTTTAAATTAAGTCATGTTTTGATCCTGAACAAGACAATTTGCAACATTACAATGAAAAAAAGAGAATACTCAGCTGTTAGTCACTAAAGCTAACACAGTGTAATGAATCTAGGCAATAATCTATACCTTTAAAATTGAACTAATCAGATCCACTGCTGACTAACAGGTTTTTAATTCTAGATAGAAACCGTAAGGTGATTTATAAGAGAACTTCCTTCCTGACTCTGGAAGAATGTTTTCTCTCTTAACTCTTACACGAAGAGACCACATTGCCCACTGGATGTCTGCATGGATATTTACAGGCAGAGAATTAGCATGAGGAAATAAGGTATCAGAAGAGTGAAAAATTGATTTCCTTTACTTGGGTATCAAAAATAGCTGACTATGTAACATACAGAGTGCTAGGCTGAAAACCTAGAGAACAATGTTTGTCCTCACTGAAGATAAGTTTATGTCACAGATTCCATGACTTTCAGAGATCTCTGTGACATTTTCCCTTCATCTCTAGGGTGGTGGGGCCAGAGCTGTCAGCCAGCAGGAGACTCTGGAGCTCTGAGCTGCTGGGGTGGACCCAGAGCTGTCTGCCACCGCAGCAGCAGGTGCTGGATTCTCCCCCCTTTCCCACAGCGGGGCTCGGGCTGTCTTTCCCCCTGCTTGGGCTTCAGTCATTCCCCTCACCCTACCCATCAGCCCCTCCTCCCATTATTTTTAGTAAAAGTCACAGACAGATCACAGGCTTCCGTGAATGTTTGTTTCTTGCCTGCAACCTGTCTGTGACTTTTAATAAAAATAATCACGATAAAATCTTAACCGTAGTCATCCACCACAGATCTAGTTGAGTACCTTGAAAACATTGCTGCAAGGCTTGGCACTTTCCATACTGGATTCCCACTTTGACCATGACCACAAATTGTAAGCCTATAAATCTAGAGTAATGAGAACACAGCAAGTCCCTGATGAGAGTCAGAGGATATGTGGAATCAGGAGGGGGAAAGTCCAGTTGCTTAGCCAACCCTGGAACATTTTGTCCCTCAAATTACTATGTGCTATGAGACTTAAATCACACCTATATCCTAGACATTGGCAGTCATTCCAACATATAGAAGGCATAAGATAAGAGGGGCAATAAAAATTTATAAATACATTTCAGCATATGTTCCAAAAAGTAGGCAATATAGTTCAGACTCCTGATGCAGTCTTTCAGGTAGCAGCTGGCAACCAGAAATTCGGCATACAGATTGTTGGGGGAGGAGACACGAAAAAGGAATGAAAAAGCTTATTCCCCAAGCTCAACATGTTACAAACAGACAATAACGTATCTATGTCCTCTAGTGATTGTTAGACTATGTGAGGAGTATCTGTCAGCAGCTCCTGGGAGTTTAAATGTCTCCCTCAATCCTGTGTGAATTTCATTTTCCCCCAGCACAGACTAACATCTAATAAGGTAAATAAGAGCAGAACTTTATAGGGGAAAAAATCCACACCAGGATTTGGTCTTGGGGTGGGGGAGAGGGGAAGCACCACCTCTTAGTAGACTCCCACAAGCAAAGCACTTCCTAGAGACAGCTGCAATTGATCCCCAGCTTTAGAGAGACTGGAGCCTAGTGGCAGCTTTTTTCCAGCTTCTGCTTCTTCACAGGACAATCCCAATTTTTGGACCCCAGCCTCCCCAGGACGTGTTTTCCTGGAAAGGGTTTAAGAAGTGCTCATTCTCACTATTTAGTTTCTCCAGCCCCTGCTGCAGGCACTAGACTCTCCCCCTTCTATAGTACTGCTGCTCCCAACAGGCTAAGGAAGGGAACGGAACCTGATCTGATGGAGCAATGGGGATTTTCAGTACTTAAAGAAGGATTCCATACCAGCCATAGCTGTAGATCCTTCCTACTTTTAAAACAATGCCAAGAATTTAATCTCTGTAACCACGATTTCCCCAAATTCTCCCACCCTAGCAAAATAAAGTAGGTCTCTGTGCTACAGAGATGCAAAGCCAAGGCACGATGGAAGCATCCTCATTTATAATCATCAAAAGATAAAAACTTCCTCATAAACATTAAACTAAAAATTAACTTTTCTAAGATGTTGACCAACAACCCTGCCTACCCCTCCACTCCATTCTCTGCCTCTCTGGTGAAATGCAACACGAGGCACTGACCTTACAATGACCTGCAGCACTCAATAAGTAATGTGTTAGATACTCTGGGTATGTCTACACTACGGGATTATTCCGATTTTACATAAACCGGTTTTGTAAAACAGATTGTATAAAGTCGAGTGCATGCGGCCACACTAAGCACATTAATTCGGTGGTGTGCGTCCATGTTCCGAGGCTAGCGTCGATTTCTGGAGTGTTGCACTGTGGGTAGCTATCCCATAGTTCCCGCAGTCTCCCCCGCCCATTGGAATTCTGAGTTGAGATCCCAATGCATGATGGTGCAAAAACAGTGTCGCGGGTGATTCTGGGTAAATGTCGTCACTCAATACTTCCTCCGTGAAAGCAACGGCAGACAATCATTTCGCGTCCTTTTTCCCCTGGATTGTCCTGGCAGACGCCATAGCATGGCAACCATGGAGCCTGTTTTGCCTTTTGTCACTGTCACCGTATGTGTACTGGACGCTGCTGACAGATGCAGTACTGCAGTGCTACACAGCAGCATTCATTTGCCTTTGCAAGGTAGCAGAGATGGTTACCATCCCTATTGCACTGTCTGCCATTGTAAATTGGCGATGAGATGATGGTTATCAGTCTTTTGCACCGTTTGCATTTGGAAATTGGCGATGATGGTTATCAATAATTTTGCTGCATTTGCAATTGGAAATTGGCGATGACGGTTATCAATCATTTTGTACCGTTTACAATTGGAAATTGGCGATGATGGTTATCAATCATTTTGTACCAGCTGCTGCTGTCATGGATGCTCCTGGCTGGCCTCGCTGAGGTCAGCCGGGGGTGCATGGACAAAAATGGGAATGACTCCCTGGGTCATTCCCTTCTTTATGTTTTGTCTAAAAATAAAGTCAGTCTGGCCTAGAATATGGGGCAAGTGTACCAGAGATCTAGAGAGCACAGCCGCTCTGGGTCAGAGCCCCAGAGATCCCGCAGAAATGATAAACTGCATGCCATTCTAGAGGGTGCCCCTGCAACAATCCCACCCGTTGCTTCCTTCCTCCCCCAACCCTCCTGGGCTACCGTTGCAGTGTCCCCCCATTTTTGTGATGAAGTAATAAAGAATGCAGGAATAAGAAACACTGACTTTGTAACGAGATAAAATGAGGGGGAGGCAGCCTCCAGCTGCTATGATAGTCCAGGCAGAAAATTAAAGGGTGGGGGTGGGGAGAGAGGAGCGTAGCCTCCCACTGCTATGATAGTCCAGGGAGTACAGAATCTTTTCTTTATACATGAAGCGGGGGGCAGGGGGTGTGCTGATGGAGCTCAGGCTCCACCTGCTATGATGAGGACGGTTACCAGGCATTTTGTACCGTCTGCCAGGAATGACAGAGAGTCATTCCCATTTTTACCCAGGTGCCCCTGGCCAACCTCACCGAGCACTCACAGGATGATGACGGTTTTCCACCATTTTGTAACGTCTGCCATCAGGAAAGGAAGGGGAGGGGATGCTGTTGTTCAGTGCCGCAGCACCACGTCTACCAGCAGCATGCAGTAGACATACGGTGACATTGAATAATGGCAAGAAATGATTTTTTTTCCCTTTTCTTTCATAGGGGGGTGGGGGTAAATTGACGAGATATATCCGGAATCACCCCAGACAATGTTTTTGACCCTACAGGCACTGGGAGCTCAGCCAAGAATGCAAATGCTTTTCGGAGACTGCGGGGACTGTGGGATAGCTCGAGTCCTCAGTCCCCTCTCCCTCCATGAGTGTCCATTTATTCTTTGGCTTTCCGTTACGCTTGTCACGCAGCACTGTGCTGAGTCCCTGCTGTGGCCTCTGTTTATCATAGCCTGGAGATTTTTTCAAATGCTTTGTCATTTCATCTTCTGTAACGGAGCTCTGATAGAACAGATTTGTCTCCCCATACAGCGATCAGATTCAGTTATCTCCTGTATAGTCCATGCTAGAGCTCTTTTTGGATTTGGGACTGCGTGGCCACCTGTGCTGATCAGAGCTCCATGCTGGGCAAACAGGAAATGAAATTCAAAAGTTTGCGGGGCTTTTCCTGTCTACCCTGGCCAGTGCATCCGAGTTCAGACTGCTTTCCAGAGCGGTCACAATGGTGCACTCTGGGATACCACTCGGAGGCCAATATCGTCGATTTGTGGCCACACTAACCCTAATCCGACATGGTAATACCAATTTCAGCGCTACTCCTCTCATCGGGGAGGAGTACAGAAATCTGTTTAAAGAGCCCTTTATATCGATATAAAGGGCCTCATTGTTTGGACAGGTGCAGGGTTAAATCGGTTTAACGCTGCTAAATTAAGTTTAAACGCATAGTGTAGACCAGTCCATAGTGTGCAGCAATATAGCCTTCACACCATCATACTGATAAAGTGACTAAAAAAAGAAAGACCAAGTGAATTGGAGAAGGCATTTAAGTCAAGAGAGGCTCAGTCATTCATAAAGAGCAAAGGCTGCTGCCTCAAGCTGAAGTGAGAAGGAATGAGAGAGATTTCAATTATAAAGACACTCACAGCAAAATTCCTCATCCCTTGAACAGATCAATATACAGTGCCTTGAAATTAATAATCACCATATGGATGGACTCTCCCTTCAGACTGAATACAGCTTGGAGCAGCTGCTCAATAAAGGAAACAGTATATTCCAGAATCCGAGGAGGAGGAACTGCCCTTCATTATTTACCAACATCCCAACTGCCCTAACAAATACCTTACATCCTTGTCCTTCCCAGCAGCCAAGACAGACCACCTACTGGATGGCATGACACGAGCACCCCTCCTCCAAAACCCAAAGGAGGCAGGCAACGGCCCATAGCAGTTACTTCCAATCCCAAAACATCAGAAAAATACAGATAATTTCTTCCCCACACACAGACCCCAACAGAAGCGGGGGGTGGGTATTAGACCATAAGATGTAATATCCCCCTCTCAGGAGAAAAAATACAGAGTCCCCTAGAAGATGCTCCCAGAAACGCACATGCCAACTAATTCCGAGATCCATGAACAGACACTGGAGTAAGTATAACCCTTCCCTTTTAGCTCCAGCCGAGACACAGCCGCACTGCTGGAAGCCCTACGCCCCAGAAGTAGAAACAGATAGCCAGAAAAGCTGCCAGACCCGCTCCCAAGCTCCAACTCGCCCCAGCCCCAGGAGCAGGAACACCGCTCTCAACGCATCGGCAGACCTGAGGCGCGCACACCCCCCCAGACCCTTCCACCGAAGAAGTAAGACCAGAGTCCCCCTTTGCGCTCCCATTTCCTGAGCTGTAACAAAGACCCTCCGATGCGATCACCGCCCTAGGCCCCAAGATCCCCCCAGCCCGAGCAGGAATCCACCCCCACAGATAAGGACTCCGGAGCTAAGCGAGACAACCAGAGAGACACACCCCCCGCGGCCGCTACACCCCCGGAGTAGGAACAGAGCCAGCCCCTGTCTCCGGCTAGGGCCAGACACACAGTCCCCTGCCCGGCCCGTCTCCAGGGCTAGGGCAGATCCACCCGCCACGGCTCCGACCCCCCAGGCGTCAGGCTCCTGAGCCAGCGCAGACACTGCCCCCGGGCCGGCACAGACACCAGCACACCCCGAGCCCCATCCCCTGGGAGCCAGGGCCGGTCTCCGGAGCTCGCTGGCGCAGACACCCCCCGCACACGCGCCGCCCCTGTACCCCACCTCCGGCGGGTACAGACACACACCCCGGACCCTACGCGCAGGAGCCAGGCCGACCTCCACGGCCAGTGCAGACTCACACCCCGGGCCGGGACACACACCGCCCCCCCCGCCCCCAGGAGCCACCCCCCGGCCCAGAGGGCGCGCAGCCCAGGCCCCTGCCCGGCTGACAGGCTCCCCGCGCGCCCCACTCACCGATCACCTCCTGCAGCTCATAGTCATCCCTGTTGATGGACCAGGGCAGGGAGCTGGGGTCCTCGGCCATGGCGGCGCTTCCCCGGGCGCGCCGAGCTCAGCGCCGGGCGAGGCAGGGCAGCGGGGAAAGACGAAGAGAGGCGCGCAGCCCAGCGGCCCCACAGCCACCCCGCCTGAGCCCTCCCCGCGCCGCGCCTCCCCCGCCTCCCCATTGGCTGGGGGCTCAGCGGTGGGGGCGGGGCGTCACAGTCATGCGAGGCGGGGCCTCGTCGACCCCCCCACCGCCCAAGAAAAGCCTATAGAGTTCAATAGAAAAACCCACCAACCTCTAACAAGGTAAACGCTACCATGACAACCTCCCCCCGCCCCAGCAGGGGCCCTCCTTCCACCGGCCCGCACCGACGCGGATGACGTCACCCGCGCACGCCTGCCGACGCCATCTTGAGTGAGGCGCTTGCCAGGCCTCGCCAGAATTTCACTGCCCTCCCGTCCCCACCATCGTATGAAGGGCTGTTTTTAGCCAGACATCCCGCGAAGGATAAAGACTTGGCTGTACTATAATCCGGAGGGAGGCGGAATGAGAACATGCCACACACAAAATGGCGGCCGTTTGCGTCTCAGGGAGGAGCGGAAAAGGATTCGCCCCTAGTCTGTGAGACCGGTGTTGATTGGTTCTCGGCTATAAGCTGTCCAGCAGCGATTGGCTTGCAAGCCTGTCAATAGCTTGAAGCCCCGGCCCAGCCTGTATGTGTGCCATGCTCTTGCATGGAGAGGGGAGAAAAGGGAGGGAAGCAGAAAGGCTAAGGGAGGGGCATGCATCTGTGTGGAGCCAGGTTCTCTGCTGGAGCCTGACCTAGCGTGCAGAGCCCATCTTGGGGCTAACAGCCGTAGGGAATGCCTGAGGAGCATGGCTTCATGCACAGTGTCCACTGAGTACATCACCACCTAGGCGCTGTCACATAGTCACGTCACCCATCCCCGATCAGGCTTGCCACCAATCCTGGTATGTCCAGGAGCATTTGATTTTGCTCTGATGATCCCAGCTGCTTCAGGCAATCCGTTGGGATATTAATAGTTCCCCAGGGTCCCTTTCACACTGCAACGCCATGATATTTTGATGCAGTGTATCAAAACATCACAAACTAGAAGTTTCTGCCAAACTGGACAATCTCAAAGAAGCATCCTTGGGGAGGTTAAGCAGTTGGCACAGAGCCTCTGATAAATGGAGGGAAATTTTGGATAAGGCACAACCTAAACCCTTGTTAGGAAAAGTGCCCTAATATTTCTAATGCCCACACATATGACACTCCTCTGCCCCTCAATATTAAGTTGTGTGAACACAAACTTACCTATCTTGAAAAGATGAAGGGCTATGAAATATTTGATCCAGAGAACATAGGCATTTCAGCCCTGAGGTTTAGAGTATTGTGTTAAATTAACTAGACCAGCAACCCCAGGCACTGGGATTCCCTCTTCTTCAATGTATGTATATTCCCAAGGCTTGTATTAATTCCAGGGGCAGGTGCAGTACTCCACCACAGATGCTTCTGGGCTCCATATTCTCTATTTAAATACAGGGAGAGGTTATGGTGGTGTCATCTGGGGTAGAAGGAAGGTCACTTTTTCTCCTCTCTTCTAGGTCTCCTAGTTGCCAAACTCTTCTGCATACTCCCCTCCCTAATTTCAGTATTGAGTAATACAGCCAGACTTTCTGATTCAAATACCAGGCAATCTAAGTATTCCGACTGATTACTAACCATGATAAAATCTTGGCAGTATTTTCTGGGTATCTCAGCAAGATGTAGCCCTTATAACAGAGGTCGGCAACCTTTCAGAAGTGGTGTACTGAGTCTTCATTTATTCACCTTAAGGTTTCGTGTGCCGGTAATACAATTTAACATTTTTTAGAAGGTCTCTCTCTATAAATCTATATGTTATATAACTAAACTAGTGTTGTATTGTAAAATAAACAAGGTTTTCAAAATGTTTAAGAAGCTTCATTTAAAATTAAATTAAAATGTTGAGCTTACGCTGCTGGCCCGTTCAGCCCGCTGCTGGTCTGGGGTTCTGTTCACCTAGGCCAGCAGCTGGCTGAGCGGGTCCTGCAGCCGGGACTCCAAACCATCAGTGGACTGAGCGGCTCAGCCCACCACCGCTCAGGGGTTCCATCTGCTGGCTCCTGCCAGCCGGGATCCCAGCTGCCGGACCCGCTCAGCCCACTGCCGGTCTGGGGTCCCGGCCCTGCCCACATACAGTGGGTACCTACCTTCTCCTTGGTTCTGGCCCATTCTCTTCCTCTCTCTCTGCAGTGAGCTGAGGATGGCAGTGCACTGAGCACAGGGCTGGGGGTGAAGGGTCTGGCCAGGAGCTAGAAAGAGGGCGGGGGCTCAGAGTTGGGGCAGGAGGCTTGGGCAGCTCCCATTTGGTGTGAGGGGTGCAGATGGGAATGTGGGGGGGTGCAGGAGCTCCCATCTGGTGCTCAGGGTGGGGGTGGAGGGTCTGGGTATGTAGGAGGGTGCAATAGTCAGGGCAGAGAGCTGGGGGCATGTGAGGGGGTGCAGGTGTCAGGGCGGGGGGGCTGGGTATGTGTGGGGGTGCCAGAGTCAGGGCTGGGGTTGTGGGAGGATGTGAAGGAGTCAACCAGAGGGCTATGTGTGTATAAGAGAGGTACAGGGCTCAGGGCAGGGGCCTGGGGCGGGTGCGGGGCTCAGGGCAGAGGGCTGAGTGTGTCTGAGGGGGAGTCAGGGCTCAGGGCAGAAGGCTGGGGAGGTGTGAAGGGACAGAGGGCTGGGGGCATTTGGGAGGGGGCAGAGCAGGACAGGGGGCTGGAGGGGATATGCCCCTATTCCACCCCACCTTCCCCAAGGCCCTGCCCCCGCTTCTTCTCTGCCTCCGCCGCCGGGAGCAGTGAGCACGCTGACTTTGCTCCTTCCCGACCCCCTCCCTCACAAGGGCCATCAGCTGATCCACTGGCAGGGAAGGCAGGACAGAGAGGCAGAGAAGGGGCAGGAACCCAGCACACTACAGGAAGAGGCAGGTGAGCCACCAGGAACAAGCTTCTGTCCATAGACGTGCACAGCACATTTCATTAGGGTGTGCACCCAGGGAGCCCTGCCCTGGCCCCGCCCTTGCCATGCCCTAGCCCTGCCCCCGCCCTACCCCCATCCACTCCCTCCTACTTGCCCCTGACTGTCCCCCTCAGAACCTTTTTCTAGTCTACCTGGAGTGGCTATTATCCAGCTTAATATCAGTCACAAGGAACATCTTCCATTGTTGTTTGCAGTGCTGTTGTAGCTCTGTGGGTCCCAGGATCTTAGAGAGACAAGGTAGATGAGGTACTATCTTAGATAATACCAACTTCTACTGATTGAAAGAGACAAGGTTTCAAGCTTACACAGAGCTCTTCTTCAGCTCTGGGAAAATGTACTCGGAGTGTCACCACTAAATATAAGGTGGACCAGATAGTTTAGCATATGTAGTTAACACATATTTCAAGGTGAAGTGGCTTGTCAACAATGCTCCAGCCATGGGGAGTGAAGAGAATGCTTGGGAAGGGGAGGGAGGTGTTAGTGGGTTATAGGTTGTTGTAATAAGCCTTAAATCCAGTATCTCTATTCAGTTCATGATTTTTAATGTCTAGCAAAAAGTTCTTTACTTTGTCCAAACCATGGGACAGACATGGATACTAGGATAGTTCCCCAACATGCCAGCCTCTTCATGGACCTCCATGAAGAAGAGTTTCTGGATAACTGCACCACAAAACCAATAATATACCTAAGATGCATCAATGATATTTTCATCCTCTGGACAGATGACCTAAACTCCCTCATAGATTTCCACCACAACTTCAGCAACTGCCACCCATCCATTAAATTCACTCTAGAACACTCCTATTCTAGCATTAACTTCCTGAACACCATGATCACCTTCAATAATGGAACCCTACAGACAACTATATACAAGAAACCCACTGATCACCATACCTGCCTTCACAGATCCAGTAATGACCCCAAAAACACCAGGAAATCTGTTATCTACAGCCGGGCACTCAGATACCACAGCATATGCTCTGAATAGAAAGTCTAGGATATACATCTTTATACGCTTAAAGCTACCTTAATTAAACAGAGATGCTTCCCCAGAGAAACAAATTGCATCATGGAGTGGGCCATCCAAATACCCCAAGAGAACTTGCTTCAATACAGAAATGAAACCCCATCCAGCCATGCACCTCTACTTGTCACCTCCTATTGGAACCTGTAGGAGTATCATAAACAATAACAACCCATACTTTATGGAGACCACATCTTGTAAGAAATCTTTCCTGAATCCCTGTTCTGGCCTTCAAACAACACCCCCAGCCTCTCTAAGCTCATCATCAGAAGCAAGCTTCCCATACACCAGGAGATACCAACCCAAAGCAACACCAGTCCCTGCCAGAATAACGGCTGAAAAACCTGTAGACATATCTCCACTGCTTCGATGATCAACACCCCCATAATATACCTTTCCAGATGCATGTGGCATACCTCATCCAATGCACTAAATACCCCAATAACAACTATGTGGGTGAAACCAGACAATCACTACACTCTCAAATGAACTCACACAGAAAAATGATAGAAGATAAAAACACCACATCACCTGTGAGTGACCACTTCACAAAATGATCACGCCATACTTGACCTCTCAGTTCTCATCCTCAATGGAAACTTACACAATAAGCTCCCAGGCTCATCTTTTGAGGGCAAATTAATAACTTTGCTAGACACTGAAAATCATGGACTGAGTAGAAACAGTAGATTTATAGTTTATTACATCTATAATCCCCTAACCCGCCCCCTTTCTCATGACTTGAGAGGTGTCAATGGGCCACTTCACTTTGAATAGTCCCTTGAAATATGGTTATTTATGCTAAACAATCTGTTTTACCTTGTAGTTAGCTGTGACATTCTGAGTACATTTCCCAGACCTGCAGAAGAGCTCTGTATAAGCTCAGAAGCGTGTCTCTCTCACCAACAGAAATTGGTCCAATAAAAGATATTACCTGCACAATTATTTTTAAGTATAATACAGTTATAGTCCACACTATCTCTTGTGATTGGCTAAACATAGACTCATAGAATTGGAAGGGACCTCAAGAGGTCATCTAGTCCAGATCCCTGCACTCAAGGGCAGGACTAAGTATTATCTGGATCATCCCTATTATGGAAAGAATTGTCCGTACCAGGGTATCCATTGGTGGAGCTTGTGATGTTTCCTGGAAGTACCAAGGGTTGCGAGGCACCCAGGAGGAAGCCTTGTGTACACCTGCCATGGGTCAATGCCCCAATTCTTCTGGAAACACAAGCACTGCCCTCCAGGCCTGCACAGGTTATGTTTCTTCTTTACAGGTTAGCAATAGGCAGACTCCAAGCCTTGATTCCTCTGAGGGTGTGTCTACACAGCAAAGAAAAGCCCATGGCTGGCCTGTGGCCAGCCAACTTGGGATCATGGGATTTAGGCTGCAGGACTGTTTCATTGCTGTGTAGATTTCTGGGCTCAGCCTGGAGCCCAGGCTTTAGGACCCTGCAAAGTGGGAGGGTCCCAGAGCTCAAGCTCCAGCCCAAGCGCGGAAGTCTACACAAGAATGAAACAGCCCCGCAGCACTAGTGCTGCAAGCCCAAGTTGACTGGCATGGGCCACCAGCGCAGGTATTTCTTACCCTGAGTGTCTACCTGGAGTGTCCAGCCCTGATCCACATGACACATGCAGAATCCACAGACTCACTCTTCCCAGAAGAACAGTACACCCCAGCTTACCAGTCACATCTCAGATCACTACTCCTCTTAATACACAGCCCTTAGATATGTTTTTAGTGAAAGCAAGAAGAGGTTTATTTAACGAAGCTTAGAGAGTTTAGTGATGGTGAGTAGGATAATTGGAAGCAACAGGTATCATACAAAATAAAACCATAATACATCTTCTAGAGCCTAAACTTTGTTAACAAGTTACCCTTTTATCTACTGAAGTTTAGCTCACCCAAAATCTTTCTTACAGCACTTAACAGCCAGACCTAGCTGTGATCTTCTGTTCATGAGACAAGTCGCTGGCAGCTTGCCACCTTGGCAAAAGATGCTGGGTGTAGCTCTGTACCCCTAGTTAACCCAAACAATCCATTGCCTTTGCTTGTAAACAGGACACCTCGCTGCTGCTTCACTGCAGAGGTCCTTTCCTATAGGTTTCTGCAATCTCTTGGTTAGCATATTTCCACATTTGATTAGCATTTTGCTCAGACTCAGTGAGGCAGACAATACAGGATTTACACATAGCCAGACAGATAGATAAGCATCTCCTGCCCAAATGACATTTTTTTAATCACCTTTGGTGATCAGTCCTCCTTAAGAACATTTAATTTTCAGTATACATACATAACTCCTTACATATTATCCATACATACATTTTGCAATTATTGTAATTACCAGTGTGACACAGATTTTCAGCAGAGTTCACCCTTTGGTGAACTATTATATAGATACCAGAATCAGGGGACTCCTGTAATCCATATGCACCCTTTTGCCCTCGGCCAGTTGGCACGAAGGGGGTCCCTGGCCACAGGGCTATTGGTACATTTTTTGATGTCTGAAGATATGTTGCCAAAATGCATCTGAGGCACGTATCAACAGCTTACTAATGCATCCCCTCTTATGGCTTATTTCTTAATTTTAGTATTTAAGAATCTTATTCATTAGAAAGCCTTTGGTATTACTCTCAAACGCCTATTTCCAGGCTCCAAAGTTCCAACCTGCAGTGTAGTAAGCACCATTAAAAAGCCATCATTTGTCAAATAGGCACTATGCAGTTATTATTTTTTATTCTAATTCCTGCCCTAGAGAAACACCGTGATATCTGCTGGCAAATGTTGGTTTCAAAGGAGAAAAGTTAGAATTGATAGTCTTTTTATATGGGTTGCTAGCTATGAATTTTTACCATGGCCCCACCAAGCTAGTGACTCCAAATTTTTTTGCTGACTATCAGCTACCTTGCTAATAAAATGCCTTCAGATGGCCACTGAGGCTCTACTACCCAGCGGCAGCTCTAGGAATTTTGCCACCCCAAGCACGGCAGGCAGGCTGCCTTCTGCAGCTTGCCTGCAGACGGTCCACTGGTCCCACGGCTTCAGTGCGGGACCAGTGGACCCTCCGCAGGCAAACCGCAGAGGCAGCCTGCCTGCCGCCCTCGCAACACCAGCAGAGCGCCCCTCGCAGCTTGCCTCCCCAAGCACGCGCTTGGCATGCTGTGGCCTGGAACCGCCCCTGCTACCACCACCACTGCAGCAAGAAAAGAGTAAGGCTCCAGTCCTGCAAACACTTCCGCACGTGATTAAACTTTCCATGACTACACATCCACCTAACTTTACTACCGTGAGCGAGTGTTTGTAGGGTCAGGGCCCTATTCTGAATTCCTGTGACTTTAGGGCCAGATCCTACTTTCATTAAAGTCAATAGCAAAAATCCCATTGACTTAGAGTAGTATCAAGCCCATAGCAAGTATTGTTCTCTAAGAATTGGTATAGACTCTGACAAAAGCAACAGTATAAAGCATGCACCGATGATGCAATTGGTGGTCATATCAACATACACAAGTCAAAGATGTATTTTAATTTTTAGCTCCTTGGAGAATTATCCATTTCCACACAAAAATCACTTCATGCATAAAACTTGGATAATCCTTTAACATTTTAATTCTACAAATAAAATAAATATTTTAAGAACATAAGGATGACTGAGTCAGACCTATGGTCCATCTAGCCCAGAATCCTGTCTTCCAACAGCCCCAGTGCCAGATGCTTCAGAGGGAATCAACAGAACAGGGTAATTTTGAGTGATCCATCGCTGTCATTCTGCCCTAGCTTCTGGCAGTCAGAGGTTTAGGGATGCCCAGAGCATGGGGTTGTGTCCCTGACTATCTTGGCTAATAGCCATTGATGAACTTATTCTCCATGAATTTATCTAATAGGTCTGGGTTTCACAACATCCCATAGTAACAAGTTTCACAGATTACTTGCGCATTGTGTGAAGTAATACTTCCTTTGGTTTGTTTTAAATCTGCTGCCTGTTAAACTCATCAAGTGACCTCTAGTTCTTGTGTTAAGTGAAGGGGTAAATAACACTTCTCTATTCCGTTTCTTCACGCCATTCATGGTTTTGTGGACCTCTTTCATATCCCCCTTAGTCGTCTCTTTTCTAAACTGAACAGTCCCAGTCTTTTTAATCTCTTTTCACGTGGAAGCTGTTCCATATTCCTAACTACTTTTGTTGCCCTTCTCTGTACTTCCTCCAGTTGTAATATATTGTTTTGAGATGGGGTGACCAGAACTGCACGTAGTACAGTAACTCCTCACTTAACATTGTAGTTATGTTCCTGAAAAATGCAACTTTAAGTGAAACAGTGTTAAACGAATCCAATTGTCCCATGAGATTTAATGTAAATACCGGGGGTTAGGTTCCAAGGAAATTTTTTGGGGGCAGACAAAAGGCATTATACTGTGTACTGTACAGTATTGTACTGTAGTTGGGAATTGTCCCTGGCTTACCTCACACAGGCACAGCCTGCTGCAGGCAAGGACACTAGGAAGCACCTTTGCTGCAGCAGCAGCAGCTTCTCCGGAGAACAGGCTTGGATTTTGCAGGGGATGCTCCAGGCCTGCCTCTTCCTGTCCCCGTTCCATTCCAGGATGACCTCTTCCCACCCCGACTTCACCTCCTCTCCAGAGCACGCCACATCCCTCCCCCCGCTGTTATACCAATAAAAACTAGCAGGATCTTATTAAAGGGGACAAGACATTTGTCACATTTATTGTAAATACCATAATAAAATAAAAGATAACAGCAAACAATGTTGTTTGGCTACTTATTCCTATGATTATATATATATGTATTACATATACACATATATCCATTCACACAATCATTCATACAAGTTCTGTGTAGATATTATAGTTACCAGCCTAAAGTTGCTTGTGACAGAATACTGGCCAGGTACTCTGTACATAAGAGTGGAGCCGAGTCCGGGTCAGGTGCACCTGATGCTCCCGGAGGCTGGCAGCAGAACCATAGACTCAAAGTCCTCAGTCTTCAGAGTCCAGCTTTATAGGGATTTTTCCCTATGTTAGTTCATGGGAGTTGCTTCATTCTGCTGTTGTTAAATTAATCAGCAGGTGGCTGGCTCCATGTTGGCAGCAGAATGTTACCCAAAGTCTCTTATCTCACCCTTCTTTTTTACAGGCTTTTAGTTTGGATTCAAAGTCTATAGGTCTTGCTGTGTCACGCTGCCTTTGGGTTTGGATTGATCACCCGTCAATTGCAGGCGTGACTTTCAGCCTTGAACCTGGCTTTGATCTTCCTTCTGTTGTTCTTTTGTCCTTTTCTTTTTAGGGTGGATGCTTTTTACTTTGTTTAGGGCTGTTGTCTAGGTCTTCAGCCGTTGGTAGTTGAACTTCACCTCATCAGGACAGGCTGGTGCTGGAGGTTGATTTTATCATCCATACATGCCTCATTCACACATCTAAACTAACTAATAAGATTACAGCAGGGTTTGCAAAAATGAAGGTTGGAGGAAGCTTTTACAAAATGGAGTGAGTGTTTTAAAATGGGGTTTGAATTACAATATGGCAAACAGTGAACAGAAGTTACAATGCAGGCAAGTGTAGTGAATGGTGAACAGAAGTTACATTAATAAAGTGAACAATTAAAAACAATTTCATTTATCAGTTCTACACCGCAAAGTCCTAAGCGCCACCAAACAGCTGTTTGGCGGCGCTTAGGACTTTCTGGGAGGGAGGGGGAGGAGTGGAGATGCAGCGCTTCCCTGCTCCTGACCCTCCCTCTCTGAAAGTCCTAAGCGTGAAGTGCTGGGTGGGAGGCGGAGGAGCGGAGAAGCCCCGCGTCTCCACTTCTCCCCCTCCCTCCCAGAAAGTCTTAAGCGTTGCCAAACAGCTGTTTAGCAGCGCTTAGGATTTTCTGGGATGGAGGGGGAGGACTGGAGACACGGCACTTCCTAGCTCCTGCCCCCCTCTCCCAGAAAGTCCTAAGCACTGTCAAACAGCTGTTTGGCGGTGGAGGAAGAGACGGAGAAGCGAAGGGGGAGGAGACAGAGAAGCGGAACTTGTGCAATGCTCCCTTGTAAAGTTGCTGTTCTTCCACAGAACCTTACAAGCAGGCAGCCAAACAATGTTATAAGGGAACGTTGCACACTTTAAATGAGCATGTTCCCTAATGGAGCACGGATGTAACATTGAAACAACGTTAAGTGGGACAACGTTAAATGTGGAATTACTGTATTTAAGGTGTGGGAACAACATGAATTTATACAGTGGCATTGTGATATTTTCTGTTTTATTATCTAACCCTTTCCTAATGGTGCCCAACATTCTGTTAGTCTGTTTGACTTCCATGGCACATTACATAAGAACATAAGAACGCCAGATCAGACCAATGGTCCATCTAGACCAGAGGTTCTCAACCTTTTTCTTTCTGAGGCCCCCACAACATGGTATAAAAGCTTCACAGCCCACTTGTGCCACAATAACTGGTTTTCTGCATATAAAAGCCAGGGCTGGCAGTAGAGGGTAGCAAGCAGGGCAGTTGCCTGGGGCCCCATGCTACAGGGACCCCCACAAAGCTATACTGCTCAGGCTTCAGCCCCAGGTGGCGGGGCTCAGGGACCTAGGCTTCAGCTCCATGCAGTGGGGCTTTGGCTTTCTGGCCTGGGCCCCAGCGAGTCTAATGCTGGCCCTGCTTGGAGGCCCCCCCTGAAACCTGCTCAAGACCTCCTAGGGAGCCCCAGACCCTGGGTTGAGAGCCACTGATCTAGATCACTATCCTGTCATCTGACAGCAGCCAGTGCCAGGTGCTTCAGAAGGAGTGAACAGAAAAGGTATTCGTCCATTCCCAGCTTCTGGTAAACAGAGGCTAGGGACACTTCAGAGCACGGTTTTGCATCCCTGGCCATCCTGGCTAATAGCCACTGATGGACCTATCTTCCACAAACTTATCTAGCGCTTTTTGAACTCTTGTATAGTCTTGGCCTTCACAACATCTTCTGGCAAGGAGTTCCGCAGGTTGATGGTGTGTTGTGTGAAAAAACACTTCACGTTGTTTGTTTTAAAACTGTTGCCTATTAATTTCATTGGGTGACCCCTAGTTCTTGTGTTATGAGAAGGAGTAAATAACACTTCCTTATTTACTTTCTTCACACCAATCATGATTTTATAGATCTCTATCATATCCCCCCTTCGTCATCTCTTTTCCAATATGAACAGGCCTTCTCTTTTTAATCTCTCCCATATGGAAGCTGTTCCATACCCCTAATCATTTTTGTTGCCCTTTTCTGTACCTTTTCCTATTCCAATATATCTTTTTTGAGATGGGGCAACGAGATCTGCATGCAGTATTTAAGATGTGGGCATACCATGGATTTATAAAGAGGCAATATCATATTTTCTGTCTTATTATCCATCCCTTTCCAAATGAGTCTCAACATTCTGTTTGCTTTTTTGACTGCCGCTGCACATTGAGTGGATGTTTTCAGAGAACTCTCCACAATGACTCCAAGTCTTTTTCGTGAGTGATAACAGCTAATTTAGACCCCATCATTTTAGATATATATAGTTGGGATTATGTTTTCCAATGTGCATTACTTTGCATTTATCAACATCGAATTTCATCTGTCATTTTGTTGCCCAGTCACTCTGTTTTGTGAGATCTCTTTGAACTCTTCACATTCTGCTTTGGACTTAACTATCTTGAGTAGTTTTGAATCATCTGCAAATTTTGCAACCCCACAGTTTACCTTCTTTTCCAAATCATTTATTAATATGTTAAACAGTACTGGTCCCAGTACAGACCCCTGGTGGAAACCACTATTTACTGCTCTCCATTCTGAAAACTGATAATTTATTTCTACCCATTGTTTCCTATCTTTTAACCAGTTTCTGATCCAGGAGAGGACGTTCCCTCTTCTCTCATGACAAGTTACTTTGCTTAAGAGACTTTGGTGAGGCACCTTCTCAAAGGCTTTCTGAAAATCTAAGTACACTATAGCCACTGAATCACCCTCGTCCACATGCTTGTTAACCCTCGCAAAGAATTCTAGTAGATTGACAAGGCATGATTTCCCTTTACAAAAACCACGTTGACTCTTGCCCAACAAATCATGTTCAACTATGTGTCTGATAATTCTGTTCTTTACTATAGTTTCAACCAATTTGACTGGTACTGAAGTTAGGCTTACTGGCCTGTAATTGTTGGGATCACTTCTGGAGCCTTTTTAAAAAACTGGGTGTATGTTTTCAGAGCACAATCCATGATGACTCCAAGCTCTCTTTCTTTAACTTCTCAAAAGTCAGAAATTGCAATGTCATTAGTTCAATGTCTGTTTTAACCAGAATTGGATACAGTCTAAAAAAAGGAGGGGGAAAATCATAACCCTTGTGCAATTTCAAAACTTCAAGCAATGTCCCTACCTCTTATCATTAATATTCCCCTTGCTCAACTTCTTCTGAGCTATTATTCTGTGCTGTGTTTTGTCTTGTCTCATTTCATTTAGATTGTCAGCTCTCGAGGGCAGGGGAAGAGTCTTTAATTTCTGTTTGTAAAGCAGCTGGTGAAGTTATGTTGCTGTGTAAGTGTTTTGTCATAATAATAGCCCTAAATCTTAATAGAAATCTGAAATGAAGTTGCAGCCTTCTGTGCCTGAACCTCCTTCTGAGCCAGGCTTTCAGGGATACTCAAGAGTGGTACAGTTCATCCTTCTTCCAAGGCTGATCTCACATCTGGGGTTATCATGTTTACCATATGGGGGTCTATTGTTCAGTGATTAGAGGAGAGGCCCAGGAGTCAGGACTTGTGAGTCCTTTTCCTGGTTTTTACACTGACTTAGGGTATGACCTTGGGCAAGACACTTAGTGTCACATGGTGAGTGACCCTTACATGGGTGTACAAGGGAAGAATAGAGAACAAGGAGCTCCCCTATCTCCTGTGCTCCCCTATCTCCTGTGCCATTCCCCAAGAGGAGACACAGCTCCACACTGGCCTCAGTGCAAGCCTGTGCTTTAATGGCACAATTCAGCCCTTCCCCCTCCTTGTGCCTCAGTTTCCCCATCTGTTATAATGATGTTAGCATCCATCGCAGAGGTAATCTAGCTGTGATATTATAATGATTTTAGTATTTAACACAAGGATGTTGAAAGAATTAATATATGTAAGAATTTTGGGTAGAGAGAACAAGTACAAAGTTTTATTAACACCAGTGAAGATATAGGGATGCAACTTCTGGCATGTACAAGCTAATTTGATGCAACTCCATCTTGCTAATTCAGGTATTTCGTACATCATCCTACTATTCATGTACACTTTACGCTTTAGCTAGAGTTAAAGAGTTGCTCTTTCAAAACAGCCATACAGAAGTATCTAGTGTTTACAGTTCAGTTGTGGTTTAGGGCCATGGAACTTGCTACCACATTTCTAGTTAAATCTTTTTAAGGCACTATAAGCCGATGTTTATAAGTGACTGTGCGTTAGCTACCATGATTCTCACAAACAATAGCCGTTAATGTGCTTACTGAACTGCTCGGTACGGTCATGGTTTGCTAAAGCAAGAGGGAACCTAACAATGCCTGTCTTATTGCATTCGTAATAGTGCAAGGTGCATTAGCAAGCAGAATGCCTGACCTTGTTTCAGTACGAAATTTGCATGCCGTTCTTCATTGATGGAAATCCTTTCAGGCTTATTGAAGGGAATTTACTCCCTCAAATTGTGGATGATTATTTAAACAAATTACATGGCAGTTTGCTCTGTAGCCAACAAAGGCAGGAATGCACTTTATCTCCTGGGCTCTCTTGAATCATGTGTGCTTTTATTGTTCTTGAGAAAATGGTAAGACTAGGATTGGACAGTGCAGCAAGGAGCCTTGCTTTCAAACCCTCAGACCAATGCGCTGTTCTTACAATCAGCTCAGCAGAATGTTTTCAAAACATAAGCCAAATGCAAGCCTAAACTGCTAAATAGGTTTGCACCAACTATTCTGTGTAATATTGAGTACCTTCAGTCATTCATTGCACTCCATGCTAGTGTATTAAGTAATTTTAAATTCACCTTTGAGGTCACTTTGAAGTAGCCAAATGCCAGGTTTGAACAGGTGCTTTCTGGTTCTCAGAGTACATTTATGGAATCCAGATTTTGCTTTCACTTTGCTATGCAAACAGTTTCCCCTTATCCCATCCCCACCTCTTCCCAGTTAACAGAAACATTACATTCTCTCCACATATTGCTTCACTGAAAATGCTTCCACAGTTTTAAGTGACAGGCGATTAGTGGGAGGGACACAAAGTGGGCACCAGCTAAAGAGGGGCATGTGACCTCCCCATGTGACCTCCATACATGACTCATCCCCACCGCACCCCGAGCCCGGGAGCCCCGCACTCTCCCCATCTCCTCCCCATCCCATGTTACCTGGTGGTGGGGGCTCTGCTCCAGTCCCCTTGGCACATGTGGAGCCACTAATGCTCTCTCACAAGCAGCCTCCAGCCATGCTGTCTGCCAGGGACACTACCCAGTGCCGCATAAAGCGGCTGCTCTCTCCCAGACTGCCTCCAGCCACGCTGCCTGCCAGGGACACTGCCCATGGTGTGGCACCAGGGCTGGCCTTACCATGAGGCAATCTGAGGCAGCCACCTCAGGTGCCAGACTGTGGGTGGGCGCCACTAGGACCCACGGTGTAGAAAATTGTGTCTGCAACTGGTGCATATGTATTCTCTCTGCTCTAGATGCACAGAGAAGGTGGAGTGCTGTGCTGGAGAAAGGAAGGCACAAGAGACATAACATGCAGGCAGGAGAAAAGGTGAGAGGGAATAACAGAAAGCAGCAGAAGCAGCAGGGAGAGAGGAGGAGGAGCCTCTTATGTACCTCACTAACACCCCCAGGAGCCTGGACTGATTAACACCAGCTTCTCAGGGAGCTTCCTGTTTCCTGCAGCTTCCCTGAACCCCCTTAAGGAGAACAGGCAGTCAACTGAAGTAGTAGGAGCCAGTTAGGCTCCTAAGACACTGATATCTTCCCTCACTCAAGCCCTGCTACCAGCCTGCTTATTTGTCCCCTTCAACTGAGTGTTGAGAGCCACTATAGCTGGCACAGAACAGCAGTCATGAGTGAAAGAAGAAAACGCCCTTCTGGGGCAGCATTCAGAAAAAGAAAGAAAGAAAAGGAAGCTTTTCTATCTAAGCAGGAAGGAGCTCTCCTGAGATACACAGACACAAATGTTCACGGTCAGCCTTCCGCCCCCAGCGAGGATGTGAGTGGTAAGGGGATGCCTGATCTGCCAGTTAATCAGAATGCAGGTGACCTGGCAGCTACTGCAGCATCCATATCTCCATCTCAAATGGATGTAACCATGCACTTTCCAGAAAAAAGTGTAAATTAGAGAGTGTGGTAGAGGCTCAAGAAACAGCGCTGCTGAGTTTAGTTCCTTAAGTCTAGATGATCCAGGACTGTGGACCCACTTGAGCAGTAGCCTAAGGGATTTCCTTGTATTGCGTGGGCCACAACAAGTGAAAAACTTCATGTTCCCCAAAGACAATGAAAATAGAAGTTCCGTCCAACACATTACTGGTGTGAAATCCCCAGGGGTGACAAAGTGGAGAGGCCATGGCTTAGGTACTCAAAAACCCAGAATGCTGCATACTGTTTTTGTTGTAAACTCTTCCAGCCACATTGGGCTCTACAGGAACAAAGGACTGGAAAAATCTGGCTAGAAATCTGGCATGCCAGGAGAAGGCAGCAAATCACTGGAGAGCTTTCCATAGGTGGAAAGAGCTGGAGGTGAGACCAAGGTTAAAGACCATCATAGATGATCAGCATCAAGAGAAGATTGCATCAGAGTCTCTTTACTGGCAAAATGTTCTGAAAAGACTTATTGCCATTGTGAGAATGCTTGCTACCCAAAACCTAGCACTGCGTGACACTTCAGATCCGCTGTATGTGCCAAACAGTGGAAACTTTCTTAAAACAGTGGCGCTGATGGCTGAATTTGATGCTGTATTCCAGAAGCATCTAAGAAGAGTCACCACCCAAGAAATGTACACACACCACTACCTTGGAAAAACAATTCAAAATGAGATCATACAGTTCCTGGCAACAAAAGTCAAACAGAAGATTGTGGCAGATCCAAAGTCAGCAAGATATTACTCTGTTATTCTGGACTGCACACCTGACATCAGCCATACAGAACAAATGACTTTAATGGTGAGTTTTGTAACAACAACAAAACCTAGTGAAAATGTCCCTGCAATGGTGACTGTCCGAGAGCATTTCCAAGACTTTATTGACATTGATGATACTACAGGAACTGGTACGACAAATGTGGTTCTTAAAAAGCTGGAAAATACGGGAATTGTGATACCTGACATGAGAGGTCAGGGCTACGATAATGGTGCCAACATGAGAGGAAAGAACAGAGGAATGCAGACACAGATCCAAGAGTTAAACCCTCAAGCTTTTTTTGTTCCATGCAGTTCTCATTCATTGAACTTGGTGGTCGGTAATGCAGCATCAGCTTCTAGTGAGGCTGCTGAATTTTTTAATGTAATTCAAAGCATCTATGTATTTTTCTCTGCATCAACTCATTGATGGCAAATTTTGAAGCAACATCTGGGAACATCCTCTCTGACACTGAAACTACTAAGTGCCACATGATGGGAAAGTCGAGTGGAGGCGATAAAGCCTATCAAACGCCAAATTGGGAAGATAGATGATGCCATAGTTGCCATTCTGGAGGATAATGCTATGACAGGAACTGTTCGTGGGAGAACAGTGGCAGAGGGAAATGGAATCACCAGAAACATACATAACTTCAAATTTCTGTGTGGCTTAGTGCAGTGGCATGACATACTGTTTGAAATAAATGTTGTAAGCAAGAGACTCCAAGGTGTTGACCTTGCTATATCTGGAGCAATGGAAAAACTGGACAAAGCAAAGTCATACCTACAGTGTTACTGGGCGGATGAGGGATTTTAAAATGTTCTGAAGAATGCATAGAAGTTGGCAGAGGAACAGCACACTGAAGCTATTTTCCCACCCATTCAATAATACAAGAGTCACCAAAGAAGAAGACATTTTGATTATGAGGCACGGGCTAATCCCATAAGATACCCCAAACAACAATTCAAAGTTGAATTCTTTAACCAGGTAATAGATTGTGAAACACAGTCAGATGAAGAACGTTTCATGCAGCTCAAGGAACACATCAGTTTATTTGGGATGTTGTATGATATTCCAAAACTCCTCACTATACCTGAAGAAGACCAACACCAGCAATGCAGGGCACTAGAGACAGTGTTGACGCATGATGACGTGCACAGTATTGATGCGAGTGATTGAGGTGATGAACTGAAAGCCCTTTCAAGATACATTTCAGCAGGATCAACTCCAAAGGCTGTTCTGGAATATATGTGCACAAATAAGACAGCCATCCTCTTTCCAAATGCTTTCGTTGCTCTGCACATACTTCTAACACTTCCTGTAACGGTTGCTAGTGGAGAACACTCCACAATGACACAACCTTGCAACCATCTCAACAGAGTATGAGCTGGCCCATACTTTGGACCTTCAGGAAGCAGTTCAAATCTTTACAACCAAGAAGGCATGGAAAGCACCACTTTGATTATTCAAAAAGATAAAAATGCCAGTGTTTCCTATGCAGACAAGAAAAGTTACATTTGCTGTTCAGGCGTTTGAAAGTTAAGTGTTACTTAAAATTTTTGAACCATGCATTTTAAGCTGTTAGTTCTCTTTTATTGTAGTAGGTAGCAGAATAGTACCATGAGGGGAGAAGAACAGGAAGAAGCAGAACTGAGACATTTCAAAGTTTTGCCCCAAGCGAGAGAGCATGGGGGTGTCATTTGAGCTCCCCACCTCAGGTGCCAAAATGTTGTGGGCTGACCCTGCGTGGCACACAGCAGCTGCTCTCTCCCAGGCAGCCTCTGGCCATGCTGCCTGCTGGGAATGCTGCCTGTGGTGCAGCACACAGCGGCTGCTCTCTCCCAGGCAGCATCCAGCCACGCTGCCTGCTGGGGACACTCACTCCCTTGGGATTCCCCCAGTGTGAAATATTAGTGCACCAGTTCTTAAACTGTAGGTCAGAACCCCAAGCAGCATGGCCAGAGGCTGCCTGGGAGAGTGCAGCCACTGCGTGCTGCACCAGGCAGCATGGCTGGAAGAGGATGCTAGAAGAGGAGATGCTCTGGCTCCACCTCTTCCCTTCCGGCTCTGTCCCTGTTCCTTGATCTCTCTGGCTGCCAGCCTTGCCCTCCCCCTTTGGCATTTTGGGGAGGGTCATGTGACCCTTTGGTTCCCCTACGGGTCACTTCTTCCTGTATGTTCTATTTTGCAGCTGGCGTTCATTTTTCCTTGCCAAGTGTACGAGGTGGAAGTAGATTAATCCACTATGAAAAAGGGACCCTTATTATTCCCTTCAGATCTGATATTTGATGTCAAATAAATAAAAAGTCCAAATCTTTTTGAGTATCATTCATCCAAATTGCTCTTAAATATAGAGTTTTGATTTTGCATTGGAATAAGAAAGTAAATCTTTGTGAAGCGTGGCCAGAAAGGGTTAAACATCCTGTAAAATAAATTAGTCAAGTTCAACCCTTAAAGACATGTGGGGAGATAAAATTTGTGGTTTTGTGTATTTACATATATATAAGTAGAGTCAACAATGTAACGAACAGTCCCTCTCTATGCTGTATTCTGTTAATTCAGAGATCAAAAGAACATCCTAGCATTTAAATGAAGTGTAAACACAAGATATCTCTATATTCATTTCTCTTTGAAATGTATAGCAAATCACCAGTGAATGGTGGAGGAACAGGCGATTGTCTTGTATTAATTTATATAACTAAGTACCAGTGATAGACTGCGTGATGGATAGACTGCCTTATCTGTGTGAATAATTAACGATGATGCTTAGGAAGTAAGGGCCTGTTGTTCCCCAAAGGACTCCAACTTGTCAAACAAGTCCTGAAATTGTATAAAAGATCCTTGGACCTGATCCTTTTTATCTCAGATATGCTTAAGCTTCATCAGAGGAAGTTTGAGTCACACGATGAGATCCCAGTTAAGCTGGTACATCCTGGATATGATACTGGATATTGGACTATAACCTATGGACTAAATTCTAAAGGAACTCTTTGCAACTGCAAAGCTCACCACCTCTGCAATGTATCTGAACCTCAAGAATTGAACTCATGTCTGTATATATATTGATCTTTTAACCGTACTCTCTCCCTTTTCTTTTTTAATAAAGTTCTATTTTAGTTTAGTTCATAAGAATTGGCTGTAACGTGTATTTGGGTAAGATCTGGAATATTTATTAGCCTGGGAGGCAGGGCTACACTTAGGCATATGCATCTGTGTAGGGCATCATGATTTCATGGTGCCCTAGGCAGTTGCGGGCTGCATATGCTGCAGCACCAGCCCTGGCGACCAGTCCTATCTCTCAGCCGGCCCCTCTGCAAGGGACAGGGCCATCCCTAGGGGGTTGTGGGGCCCAGGACAACTCCCTCCACCCTGTCTCTTACTCTTCCCCCCTGCTCCACCCCCAGACCGCCCCCTTCCACCTATTTCCCCAGCAACCCCGCACTCGCTGGCAGCGGCGGGAAGCGGAGCAACCTGGCTCCAGCCCATTCTACTCTCTCATCCACAGCACTCCACTTCACCACTGGTGAGTGCGGGGAAAGGATCACTCCCCACACGCACCGGCAGCGTGAAGCAGGGCAAAGTGGCCTCAGCTCGCTCTGCTTCTCTTGCCCCAGCCCCAGCAATGTCACTTGGGTTGGGGAAAGGACCGACCCCAGCTCTTACTGGCAGTGGGAAGCAGAATGCCATGGCTGGGAGCTGGAGGAGTAGAGTGGGCTGAGGCTTGGCTGCTCCACTTCCTGCTGCTGCAGTGAATGGGGGGGGATCCCTTCCCCCAAGTCCTCTCCCCCAAGTGACACAGTTGGGGCCAGGGTGAGGGAAGTGGAGCAGGCTGCTCTTGGCCCCCCGCTAATCCCCTGGGCCACTCTGGGTCCCTCAGAAGTGGCCCTCACAGCTCCTGCCTTCCAGACCTTGGGGGGGGTGTCTAGGGCCCCACACAGTCCCGCACCCCCATGGGGAGGCTGCATAGGGCACCCACATGGCTAGGAACAGCCCTGCTTGGAGGTAATGTGGCTGATCCTTTGGGATTGGTAGAACCTTTTCTTTTATATGATGTAATAAAATTTTCAGAAATCTTCATCATATTTGACTTGGTTACCTGGATGGAGGCCTGAGGCTGGGTTATTTCAAGGGAATTTTGTTGTTTGAACTTCTGACTAACCAGTAAGGTAAAACAGAAGCTGTTTAATGCTGGCTTGGTAAATGTAAGTATTTGGGGTTTGTCTGCCCCATTCTTTGCAGTTCACCCTAATTGAGTGACTTCAGCTAGCTTCTCCACTGGGACAACAGTCACATTTTTATATTACTTTGTCTTCTAATAAGTCTGTAAAAGACACTCCACGTTTATTCTAGCATGGTTTTAGCCACTGGGGTATAATTGTCTCTTTGGAACAACTTCTCATTGTGTGAGAGACAGGTTGAGCTATTTTCAACAAAGGGGTATTCTTCGTTAAGAAAGGTTTTCTGGGCAGCTGAATGGCTCAGAGGGGTTGATATGGGCTATGAAGCCTTTCACCTCTTGATCAATTGTCTGAATCCACCACTGGCACAGATGTTGCTCTTTGATGGCCTATGTTCAAGGAGTTGGATGGCCTCATTCCAGTTTGTGGTGTATGCACTTGCCCATTACAATTGTCACTTCTTTCATAGTCTCTATACAGAGCCCAAGATTAAATATCCTGGACCCTGGGGACTGAACTATCATCTCACTCCCCTGGGATTCCCCCAGTGGGAAACATTAGTGCAGCAGTTCTCAAACTGTGGGTCAGGACTATGGGGCTTTGGCTTCCCAGCCTGGGGAGACAGGAGTGTGGCTTTGTCCCCCACCCCAGTGTGGCAGGGCTTGGGTAGGCTCAGGCTTTGGTTCCCCCTCCTGGGGTCCTGTAGTAATTTGTGTTGTCAGAAGGAGGTCATAGTGCAATGAGGTTCGAGAACCCCTGCATTAGTGATATAAGGCACGGGAAGCATGCATTGCTGCTGCTCAAACTAGATGTGACATAAATTAATTTAGCTCTGATGGCCTTGGAAAGTGCAATGTGCCTCCTTTTACAACCCCTTTGAAATAAAAAAAAGAAAGGAAAGGAAAGGAAAAGGAAAGAATTTTCCATTAGCAAACTCACACGGAAGATAAAATTATTTATAAGGGGGGCAATAAAAATTGCTTGGAATAGCAGAATGAAGCAGAACAAAGGAAAATTTAATCTCACCATCTGGAAATAAGTAGTGGGAGGAGATATTCTTGTTATCCATATAAATATTAAATCCTGGAATGTTACTAAATTGAGGCCAGTAAAGGTGAGAGCCTCTTCCACCTCCAAGCATGCTAACAGGCCAGTGCTTTAAGATCACATAATCAGAATCTGTTATTTTAGAGGAATAGCATAATGATGCTGTGCAACTGTGTCTCATTCCATATTACTTTAGACATAGCCATGCAAAGAGAGCTCATTTTAAAAAATGCAGTTTGGATAGTTAACACCCTTTCCTCCCCACTCATGAACTCCTATTTCTTTGATTGCTGGTTATAAAAGATAGGTCAGTTTCTGTGTATATAAAATCTAGGAAGGACTAGAATCAGAAAGATAGTCAGAGACGGAAACCAAGTACTTTGTATAGAGAAGAATCAGGAACTACTTGTAACTGCAGTCCTCTAAGGGAGTTTAGGAATGTTTTGAACAGATAGGGGTAATCTAACTACAAAAAGAGTTTCAGTGGATTATACAGATAAAAGAATAAATTATACCAGAACCAAGTTTTTACATGTTGGGGCTGCTTTTGTGCTGTTTTGCCTTTGGGGGAGAGGATCAGTTCTTGGTATTTTACCAAATCTTACAGGCACAAATGCTGACTCTCTCATGTTGTAAGCTCCCTCACTTCCCATCCTGGACCTTGAAATTGGTTGCAGAGACTACTGTCCACAGGAGAAGCCCTGCCAGCTGACAAGAGGCCAGAGGAGAGCCAGAGAGAGCATGTAGGCAGCACTGAAATACTAGGCTTCTATTCAGATGTCCATTGTTCCTCCAGCAGATTCTCACGATCCATGAGAATCTCAAGGGATGTCAGGGCCTTAGGCCTGAACCCCCTGATTCTTGCAATTTAAACAGAAAGATTCATAAGAAACTTCCACAGGAAGCCTCAGTTTTTCTCCCCTTGGCAGTGTCCTGAAGTTGCTTGGATTCTTGGACATTATAGCAGGAAAAGGGAGCTAGGAAGACGTGAGTGTCCTATCTATGGGTCCGAAAAACCCAACTAAACAAAAAAAACTGAAACACCACCATCTAGACAGCTTTGCACATCAGAGGCTAATGGCTAAAGTTTGAAGTGAAAGTTGCCACAATGAATCAGAAATGTAATAGACAAAACCAATCCTGCTTAAGTTGCAGGGCTTTCTAGCCAAAAGAGATCGCCACAGCTCTTCATTGCTTAGTTACATTCAACGCTTGGCTAAAAGGTACTAACAGCAAGATTTCAGAGTCATTAGATTCTACGTGGACTGAGTGCTTCCTCTCCAGTACAGAACAATTAAATCAATGACACAGGATGAGAGTAACAAATGAGAATGATTGATCAATATGCATGTCTTAGAGCAAAAGGAAAACCACATCCCACCAACAGCAGCACGCTGGTCAGCTGGGATGGCCGAGAGCCCAGATCTGAAAAGCTTTCATTCCCAATGTGCAGTGAAAAAAAAAAAAAGAGTGAAGGATGACAGATGCATTGCCAAGGGAGGTTACATCACAGATAAGAGGCTGAAGAATGATTGTATTAGGAAACTCACTGTTAGGATAAATAGCTTTATTGCAGTACCCAAAAAATTATAACCGCACTTCTGTAGTTCCTGTCATTTAAGGAAATCAAAACATTTTACAAATCCTGATAAATTAGGCCTTAAAATACCCATGTGAGTTTGGTTATTCCCCAGTATAGAGACAGGGGAACCAAGGCACAGACATGGTAATACCAACATTTTCAAAAGCATCCATTAATTTTGGCAGCCAATTCAAGACTCTTAAGGTCTCATTTCCAGTCATTCTGAGCCCCCACATCTCCTGGTGACATCAGTTACTTAGCATCTCTGACAATCAAGCACTAAGTCTTACACTGACTTGGGATCAAATTCTACATCTCAAGTGGACACTTATGAAAATTTTGGCCTACGTCACTTGCTGAATGAAGTATACAAATACTATTGGAAAACTAGGAATGGAAACCAGGGCTTCCGCCTCCCTGGCCTACACTTTAATCAGTGCACTAGTCAGGAAGCTTGGTATGGTACACTTGCTCCTGAGGCAGTGAAGCATAAACCAAGTGACACAAAAGACAGTTTTTAAGGATCTAAGTTATGAGGCCAGGCTGCAGCTTGCAATTTAGTTCAGCCAGCTAAGACAGAGGAAGAACCTGTCTAAAGACTAAAGCTGCACAAATAACTACAAAAGGGTTTGTGAATACTCACTCAAAGCAATTTCACAGATTTGCTCTGAGAGTATTTGCCAGATGCAAGCAGCAACCTTCCCCAACCTGTTCTGCAATTATAATCCATGCATTGTGTAAAGTGCAAGCTCACCCCATCTTGGCTTTGACTTTATTAACAAACAAATGCAAAAACCATCTCACCAGGCTTAGTAGCTGCTCCTAGGATTCACACATCCTAAATGCTAACTCCCTATAGAGCCCATCACAATTCCCTTATATGCAGGTTGAATAACCTTCACCTGTCTCAGTGAGTCAGCAGACCCCAGTTAATCTTCCCCAGGAGGATCAACACTTGCTAACAGCATGGGGAGTTTCTGGCAAAAGAGAGGAGAAGAGAGCTGTTTTGAGAAATGCTCATGAATAAAAGTATTTCAAATGCTTGTGCAAGTATGTATTGCATGAAGGTTCATGGCATAACCACTTAGTGGCCATATTTAAATCACTTTAATATCCCATCTCTGGTTTACAGATGTTTCAGTCATCCTGTCAGGCAGCAGAAACAATGCTCTGTTGACCAATCGCACACCACCAATGTTCAATGCTACAGGTGCAACAACTATTTCATTGACAACCAATAGTCTGTAATAGCTTCACATCTAATATTTGTTATGATAAAAATGCAGGTCCCAACCCTGCACGCCTTGGTTAGCAATAGCCCCACTGCAGTGCCATTTAACTCACTTCATTTCCTGCCTGCATAAGGAGTGCAGATTTGGGGGCTTAACGATAAAAAAACAAAAGAATCTCCCTCTCTCTCTCTCTCTCTCACACACACACCCCACCTCACCCCACCCCTCACTGGAATGATGCTGAGCCTGTAAGACAAGCAGAGTGTACTGTGCACCCTTACAGATTTCCCAGGACAGCTACCTCCAAAAAGGGACAATCTTTGGGAAACCTGGACAGGTTACAAACCCAGAGAGTACTGATGTATACCAGCTACTAGTGATACAGTGACAATCGTGCCCAGGCATAGTCTGGCAGGTATTTTACATTGGTATCCAACCATTTTCTCCATATTACCCCAGAGGGGGTGATGTGTGGCCTCTGCTCGGAGCTAAGAACTAGCTTACTGTTATGGTTATTGTGAGATGGTTGCATGGGAAATAGTTAATGAGAATGTAAAATGTAGAATATTAGGTTGCAGAACTGTGGTAGCAAGACTTGTCACCAGAGGCAAGGTAGGGCCTCAGGACTAACTCAATGAACGCTGAGAACAATGGCCATCCGTAGAGGCAGTGCTGTGTTTACTGGCTGGTCCAGGTAGAGACTTGAGCATTGACAAAGACAAATGAACTCCTGGAGGGTTCTCTGAAGACGGGATCCCAAACTGGACAAGCGCTGCAAGAACTGACCCTAAGCTCACCTTGTTAGCCAGGAAATAAGTATAGGCTATAGTTTGCATCTTATGTTTGTGTTTTACCTGTAACCTTATGTTTCCAGATCCTGATACTTGCTTGTATTTGACTACCTCTGTTAAATAAACTTCAATTTGAGTTTACTATAAATCCATCTTAAGTGACTTGTGCCAAGAAGGTAGAAGAACTGAGGTGAAACCAGTGAATGGGAGTGCACTGGTTCCACAGAAGTCGCGGATAGGTACATTACAGGTGTCCAGAACATAAAGGACTGGGCAGTCCAGTGTATCAAAGTGGGGTGTGTAAATTGCTAGCCTGCATAGAGAGAGAGCAAGGTTTGCATAGCGCAGAGCATTGGTGGCGCTGGAACTCATCGCTGGGGAGAGTTTCCCCAGGTGGGGACAGCCAGGCTGTCCCCCACTGTAAGCAGGTGATTCATCCTGGGTACCTCAAGTCATTCTGGAAAGTGTCACACATACCAGAGCACTAAAGCTTACAGAACTACATTCCATCCTCACCTTGACACAGCTCAGGGAGGGATCAGCTCCTTCTTGTGCAGTTCACCCAGCTAGGGAAAAGTTGACCTAAAGTGAACTGGAAAATGAACTGAGTCCTGACAGGGGGGAAAGGGGGCCCCCAGAGGGAGTGGGCTGAGGGGATAGGGTCTTTAGAGGGACAGAGCCCTGAAATAGGACCAAAGATCCAACGGGTAACAGACTAGGAAGACAGATTAGGGGCAGGCACTCGCGAGGTGCTTGCTCCTCTTAGAGCTCAGGTCCTTCTCCCCTCCTAGTGGCAGGGCCTTGTAGCAGTCATCTGCCTCCTGTTCGCACGCACACCAGGGCTCTGCCGGCAGTGGGGGAGAACCAGCAGCAGGGGAGCATTGTGACAGCGCAGGAAAGACAGTTGCTCTGGCCTCAGAGTCAGCCCCCAGATACTGCCAGAAGGAGTGACTGAGGCTACGTCTTCACTCCCGGCCGTATCGGCGGGTAGCAATCGATTTCTCGGGGATCGATATATCGCGTCTCATCTAGACGCGATATATCGATCCCCGAACGAGCTCGTGTTGACTCCGGAACTCCACCAATGTGAACGGCGGTAGTGGAGTTGACAGGGGGAGCTGAGGACGTCGATCCTGCGCCGTGAGGACAGTAGGTAACTTGATCTAAGATACTTCGACTCCAGCTCCATTATTCACGTAGCTGAAGTTGCGTATCGTAGATCGATTTCCCCCCCTAGTGTAGACCAGCCCTGTGTGTGAATCCCACTCAGCCCCTGCAACCTTCTTGGCATGAATGCACATGTGAAATGTAGAATAAAAAACCCCAACCAACCATTTGTGCTATCTTACTTTCTAGGACTGTAAATAAACTACAAGGGCCTGCCCCCACTGCGAAAAACCCACTTTAAAGGGTTAGATATTGTAGACAATAAGTAATGGGGTGGGGCCCTTTGCCCCGGCTGCAGGGCACCCTGGAAGTAGAGAGGTGGGAAGAAAAAGAGGAGCTCAGGCCTGATTGCTAGAGCTGGTGCCCATTAGTTTTTATTCCATGCAGCAGATGGCAGTGGTGCACACACAAATATTACATAGCGATGTTCATTAATACAATCGGTTTTTACACCAAGTGAGTTAAATCATTTCACAAACTGGGTGTAGGCACCATTTCTCCACCTTTGAACCAGTGTAGGCAAGCTGAGAACCAACACCAGGGAGTTCAGCTCCCACAATACTTACATGGCCAGATCTGTTGACTTCAGCAGACGTTTGAGGTGCTGGTCTATTGCCAGATTGGGTCCTTAGCTGATCACAATTCAGCATGCATCATTTCTCATCAGATCTTGGAATGTGTTAAAAATTAATTCGTTGTAAATCAATGGGGGCTTTTAGCTGGTAGAGAGGAGGAAAGCTAGAGGCAGCGTCAGAGCAGACACGCAACAATCTGTGTTCTGGTGCCTGTGGTTTTGCTACAAAAAGAACAATTTGGTGGGCGTGCTTCCAGAGTCCTCATCAAGCAGTTCCATCAGGCTTTGCTGTTACATAAACATGCTGATGGATTCGGCTAAAACACAAACATTTATAATTTAGCACCGAGAACGGTAAATTGTTTGGACAACATCCGGGACTGACTGACGGATATCAACTAAAATCTCTGGAGTTCGACTAGCTCGTTCTTTACCAAAGTCTAATAGCATGTTTTTGAGAGATGTAGCCCTTGTACTTTTTTGCTTCCTTTTATTTTCCTAAAGATAATCCAGCAGCCTTTTCTCTGCCCCTTTTTGTGCATAATAATGCCGCCTTTGCCATCTTTCTTCCTGTGAATGTAAGCTCTGGACCAAATTGCTCTTATGCTGAGGCAACTCCATTCATCTCAATGGGGCCATAGGAGTATAACTGAAAGCAGAATTTGGTCCAGAGAGAACACTACTTTCCATATCACCTTCCAGCTGAGGAGTTCAGAGCATTGTATGCAAACTACTGAATTATGCTGCACAAATATTTCTCAGGTGAATATTGTTCCCATTTAATAGTTGAGGAACCTGGAGGTGCACAGAAGTTACGTGACTTACTCAAAGTCACAAAGCAAATCAAAGTCAGGACCAGGAATAGTTCTCCTGAATTCCAGTTTTGTACCTCAAGCACAAGATGATCTTTTATCAGTCAAGAGACTGAACAGACCTACAAAAAAAAAAAAAGACCCGAAGACATAATTCTACCCCAAGTTATACTCATGCAACCTTCAACCAAGGGCAGAAGTTGTAAAATTTTCAGTCACCTGTGTGACTTAGGCACCTAAGTCCAATTTTCAAAAGGGATTTAGGAGCCCAAGAGTCACTGAAAGTCAATGGGACTTGGGCACTTTTGAAAATGTTACCTGCTGTTGGGTTTTGTAAAGGTCTTCAGGTCAGTATTAGCTCCTATGTCTTTTCAGATATGCTCCCCACAGAAGTGTGTGTGTGTGTGTGTGCGCACACACATGCATCTTAAATCTGGTACTTTTCCATTTAGAAGGAGGGGTGAGGACCCAGAGAAACAAAAGATTCCCGCCTTGTCCCATATCTATAAAAGGTGGTGGAGCAGGACAAAGGGGGTAGCCAATGACGAGAAAACCCTGACCACCTGAGATGTCTGCTGAAACTAGCAAGAACTGTACCGGGGCAAGGATTGGGCCCGACTAGCAAGGAGTCTAGTCTGTGAAAGAAGCTTATTAGAACATCTCAGAGAGTGAGACATTACCTGTAAACAGTTTCTTAATATATTAGTCATAGACTTCATGTTTTTGCTTTATTTTGCTTTGTGACTGACTTTGTTCTGTCTGTTATTACTTGAATCCATTTACATCCTACTTTTCATACTTAATAAAATCACTTTTGTTTATTAATATACCCAGAGTAAGTGGGAGAGCAAACAGTTGTGCATATCTCTCTATCGGTGTTATAGAGGTTGAACAATTTATGTATTTACCCTGTATAAGCTTTATACAGAGTAAAACGGATTTATTTGGGGTTTGGATCCCATTGGGAACTGGGTGTCTGGGTGCTGGAAAGGTAAACTGCTGAGCTGTTTTTGGTTAAAGTCTGCAGCTTTGGGGGCATGGCCCAGACCCCGAGTCTGTGTTGCAGCAGGCTAGAGTTTTTGGCTCAACAAGGCAGGGATCTGGAGTCCCAAGCTGGCCGGGAAAATGGGATCAGAGGTAATTTCAGCACATCAGGTGACAGTCCCAAGGGGGTCTCTGTGACCGAACCTGTCACATCAGTGTGTAGGGAGTAGTCAGAGCCCTGGTACCACCCCACAGGCCAGCTAATAGAGCTGGTTGGATGCAGGCAATGCGAGAGGGAAGAGGCTACATCAGGGGTTGAGAACTTTTCAGAAGTGCTGTGCCGAGTCTTCATTTATTAACTCTAATTTAAGGTTTCACGTGCCGGTAATACATTTTAACATTTTTAGAAGGTCTCTTTCTATAAGTCTATAATATATAATTAAACTATTGTTGTATGTAAAGTAAATAAGGTTTTTAAAATGTTTAAGAAGCTTCATTTACAATTAAATTAAAATGCAGAGCCCCCCGGACCAGTGGCCAGGACTCAGGCAGTGTGAGTGCCACTGAAAATCAGCTCAAGTGCCGCCTTTGGCACCTGTGCCATAGGTTGCCTACCCCTGGGCTACATTTGTCAAGTGAAGAATGAGACCTGGAGAGGAACTGTACCTCTCTGAAGCATAATTTCTTGGTAGCATTCCTGCTGGGACACAGTGGTGAGCCACACACTGCCGAATACACAGGACTGAATCTATAAAGGCTTAATCCAGAAATAGCTGATTTCTGAAAAAAATTATGTGACTAGAACCTGTCTGTAAATATCTCCCAATAGCATATTTCCTTATAAAGGCAGGTGTTCTCTGATACAGAAACAGCATAATCACAAATCCTGTTGCTTTTCTTCAGTCTTTATTTTTGGCACAATTTCAAAAGTAGCAAAACTTTTTAAAAAGAACCAACCAGTGGAACAGTTGAATATAAAACACGTATGTCCTTCAAAAGCTGGACATCAGAATGGACAGAAAATAATGCAAATATACAGATAAGTGTTTTGATATTAACAAGCACAGCTATAATTGTTTTAAAGTGAGATAAAAAAATACAATGCAACCAACATCACTTGTGGGTAGTTTTTTAAAAACAGATTCCTATGCACAGGAAGAGGTGGAAGGGAGGAGAAACACTCCGTTGCAATTGAATTGCATTTGGAATAAATAAGATTTTATGACTTAAGGAGACGTCACACTCAGAAGAGATTTATGACATTCAGAAGCACATAGGATCTTGAGATTGCTTTAGCATACAGCAGCAGTCCCCAACTGTGAGTCATGCCCCTTTAGGGGGGCATATAGAAACGTTCAGGTGGTGCAGCGGGGCCCAGGCCAGTCCCCACAAGGGGTTGGGAGGGAGCACCACCCAGCCACGCTCTGCCCCCAGCTCCACTCCAGCCCTGGCCCCAGCCCTGCCCCCAACTGAGGCCCCAGCTTCAACCCCCGACAATGGCCTGGCTCCCCTCCCAGCCATGACCCCACCTGCAGCTCCAGCCCCAGCCTTGGCTCCCAGCCCTCAGGAGGGGGACAGATAGATTACATAAGGGACAGCATGACATAAAACGTTTGGGGACCACTGGCTTACAGTATATTACAGAAGTAACTCTTTAAACCTTCAGACCTTATGTTTCTGGGATGACAACTTCTAACCCCAATAGAGTTATTTTAGTCTGCTTAAGAACTTTTAACTTGATTTTAAAAAGTTGGGTACATGCACTAACAATATTTTGCACTTATAAAGCACAGCAGCTTTCTACTGAGACAGAGAGGTGAAGAAACCGAAGCACAGAGAGATTAGGTGACAATATGATCTTATCCAAGCTATGAGGTCTTTGATGGTTATTTGGAATGGTAAATTCATCCGGGTATGTTTGGACGAACTAGTAATGATGAAGATGCTGCTGTTTCTCTCCTTGCAAAAGCAGCATCTTCTCTATTCAGAGAGCAGAGATATTCAGCTGTCATTTAATCACCTAGTAAATATGCAGATTTTATTATTTGCATTGCTGTAGCAGCTATAGGCCCAAACCAGAGATCAGGGCCCACCACAGACAGTGCCATACAAACATGTTGTAAAATTATAGTCTCTGCCAAAGAGTTCACTCTCTGTGCTAAACATTTCCTACTGAAAACAGGACACTAGGAGTTACGGAATGGGGTTCCAGTCCTTGCTTTGCCAGTGACTCAAGGTGCAATGTTGGATAAGTCAGTTAAACTTTCTGTGCCTGTTTCCCCCCTGCGAACTGGGGACAATTCTCCCCTGCCAGCCAGCGGGATTAGGAGGTATAAGTGTGGCTCACTGTACCCCCCTAGTGGCTGGACCATGGAGAGTTTCATGTTTCTGCTACAGCCTTTGGAGTTAATAGACCTAGTCATTCAACGGAAGCTCATGTTTTTAGATCCAAACGTTATCAGGTTCAATCCCACCGCTGGTGTATTCATCTTTGTAAAACACTATGGAAGTGCTAATATTCAGCAAAGAAAACCAATCCAATTCCCTACAATGGCTGAGGGCCTAGCAGTCCTCAGAACCCCAGGTTATTTATATAACTGACATTTAGAAACTATGCAGGAATCCCAAGATAAGCAGCTGCGCTTCACTTCTGCACCGAGGACAAGAGGACCAGGAGATACATTTATATCCATTTAGATCCGTTAAGTTTGGGGTTTTTCCCAGAGTTCTCGCACTAATTCCCACAACATCCTCAGGACAGACCTGTGCAGGATGATCTCATTAAAGTGGTGGAGACCATTATGTTAATGGGAGAGACGGAAAAAAGTGTGTTTTATAGGCCCATCCAAAAGTGTTCCCCAGCACTGATGCTAGGAGCATTAACAAGCTTTAGTTAACTGAGGTTCACAACAATAGGGTTTGCTTGTCTATTACAAGAGACCTAGCAGGCAAAAAGAAGCTGGTAAAAAATATAGCTACATCTTATGAGCAGACATTAATATCCTTTACAGACACACAGACACAGATATTTCAAACAGAAGAACTCAACACAGTTAAATATCGCAACGAATAGTCAAGAAACGGATGATCGGCTACTGTTTGAAAACGTACATGAGTAACTCATGATAAGCAGTAAAATCAATAGCAAATCAGTAGCTGAAGGAATGAACCAACATGCAGCAAATACAGATACGTAGGCACAGAAAACCACATCGCTTTGGAAAGTAAACATTTACCAAAACCGTGTTTGAGACCCTGACAGGTTATTTTAAAGTGTCACCTTTGGGGTAAAAAATAAAAAAAAAAAAAAAACCCACACACAAGTTTCCATAAGGACTGGATCATACAGAGCCTCTGATCCACACGACGCATACAACTACAGCAACAACAGTGCTGCTCCTAACCTCACTCTTGCGAGCAACTGGGGATTCTTTTAGATTTAAAGTATACTGATTAATTAATCACAGTATCATAATATATGAATTAAAATATGCCATGTTCATATTAAAACAACATTACTATTTGTTTTTAGGTAGATCTGGTCTATAATGTAAGGCACGTTTTGTCAAACACTTAACCTTTTGGTACTGGGACATTCTAAAGCCAGTGTGTTCTGCGAGATTCTTAGAAGTCAAATGATTTAGGGGCTGCTCCTAGAAAGTTCTCAGGTGCTCCTAGAAAGTTCTCAGCTCAATTCTCCCACTCAAGTCAATGGAAGCTGAAGGTATTCAGTACCTTGTGTGTTAAGGGTTCAATCCTCCAATACAAATCCAAGACTGAGCCATCGACGTGAGAATGATCTGTTGTAAACATTATAGGATCTATGATTTCCCAGTGCTGATGTAAGAGCGATCACTTAGTTAAATGGGACATATGCACAGACAGACAGACGTACGTGCTATAAGCAGCACCCTCATTATTTAGTATCAGTTTCTCTATGGCTTTTGCTTTTAACGAAGAACCAATCATCGGTCAAGGTCAGAAGGCTGTTCCAGAGGATGTCAGCCACAGGGGAGTTACAGAAGTAACTAACTCTCTGAACAGGTTACACTAAGACCTAAAATGTTTTAGAAGACCAAAATTGAGAAAAAAATATTAAACAGAAAATAAACTCACTTCAGTCATTTTTCAAGAGTCAGATATTGCTAAAAATAATGGGAGATCGGTTAGATACTTAAACATTGTTTAGATGTTAGATGTTTAGATGTTAGATGTTTAGATACTTAAACATTGTTTAAGTAAATTTGATGCTTATTAAATACAAGAGAGTCCTGGAGACTGAAGTCCTCCGTATAGCTAGAGAGCAGGTACAATGGAAACTGCCCTTCCATTGTGCTACAACCCGGATCTGGAGGGGTAGCCTCTAGGGAACAAAAGGGTAGTTCAATCCTTGGCCTCTCTACCAAGCAGGATGCCAGTATCAATGATTTTCATAGTATTTGTCCACTAGGAACCACACTGAGACCTCCGAACTCATTTCACACAGGTCAGCAACCAGCCATCAGATTTCACCAAGGATTAAAGAGAGAAACAATTCTCCTGACAATGCCCAGGTACCATTATGGGAGCCACGTAACGGTGTTTAAAACCATATATAATTTGTGTACAACATCTATGGTTTGTGGCTTTTGTCATTTAAAGTTACCCACCTGGAGAAGTGCATTGTGGCCACTGTACTCTAATTAACTCCCCATTTAATGCAATTAAGCCCCCCTTCAGATAACCCTTGTGTGTCTGTTGGAGGCCCCAGGCACAATATTGCAAGGATCAAAGTTCTGGCGTGTTGAAAGACGGTATAAACGACACCTAGAAGTTAAGTTTCTTTTTTTCCTTAAGGCACAGCTGTGCTGGATCAAAAGGCACCTGGCTCACGTAGCTTTGCCTCATGGAAGCATGAGGGATTTTGCCAGTCTTATCCAGAACCATTTTTTGGTGCAGGGATTAGTGTAGTCACAGACTGTAATGAACCTCAAGATGCTTGGAAACTCGTTCTTCATGGATTTGCACTTGACTGGAATCAGCCGTTTCTGGCGAGCACCTGAAAAACAGTCCACACAGGCATGTGGGTAAAGAAAGTTGCATCGTACCCATAAATCCATTCTCTCCACCCCCCATAGAGTGAAGGCAGCAGCACACACACAGGTCCATATACCTAGGCCTGATCCTGATCTCAGTTACACCAGGTAACTCAATAGGCCCTGCTCCAGGACAGCACGTTCCAGAGGCGAAGACCCTTTTCCCCAGCCAAACGCATACAGGAACATGCGGCTCAAATCTCCCCGAACAGGTTACACTTACAACATACACACGTCAAACCTTGAAGGGCTTTACAAGTCAGTACCATGAACTGCACCAAAAAGCCCAACTGGTGCAGTGTCAGGGGCATGGGTGTGCTGCGTTCCATGCGAGACACACAACATTCTGCACCAGCTGAAGTGTGAGAAGTACAGGGATAGCCCCGACTGAGCAGACTGGATTCATCCAATCTGCCAGTGATGAAGAACTGTGGTGAAGTCCACCTCTGAAAGAACATAGAATGCAGGGGTGGAAGTAAGAGGACTTAAGAGGCCATCAAGTCCAACCCCCTTCACTTAGGCAGGGCCAAGTAACCCTAGACCATTCCTGACAGGTATTTGTTTAATCTGTTCTTAAAAACCTCCCATGATGGGTATTCCACAACCTCCTTTGGAAGCCTGTTTGAGAGCCTGACTGCCTTTATAGTTAGACAGGTTTTCCTAATAGCTAATCTAAATTTCCTTTGCTGTAGATTAAGCCCATTACTTCGTGTCCTTCCTTCGGTGGATGTGGAGAACAATTGATCCCTGTCCTTTTTATCAGACCCCTTAACATATTTGAAGACTGCCATCAGCCCCCCCTCATTCACCTTCTCTCAAGACTAAACATGTCCAGTGTTTTAACCTTTCCGCATAGGTCAGGTTTTCTAAACTTCTTGTCATTTTTGTTGCTCCCCTTCCACTTTGTCCACGCCTTTCTTAAAGTGTGGCGCCCAGAACTGGACACAGCGCTCCAGTTGAGGCCTCACCAGTGCCAAACAGAGCGAGACAATTACCTCTCGTGTCTTACACACGAACACTTCTGTTAATAAACTCGAGAATGGTGTTAGCCTTTTTCACAACTGCATCACATTGACTTATATTCAGTATGATCCACTATAACCCCCAGACACTTTTCTGTAGTATGACCCCCTAGCCAGTTATTCCCCATTTGGTAGCTTCCAGGGCCGGCTCCAGCCTTTTTGCTGCCCCAAGCAGCGGAGGAGGGAAAAAAAAGTTGTGATTGGCAGTACTTCGGCCGCAGCTTCACCGCGCCACTTTCCTCCTCAGCGGCAGGTCCTTCCCTCTGAGAGGAACCGAAGGATCCGCCACTGAATTGCCGCCAAAGATCCCGATGTGCCGCCCGTCCCCTTGGCCGTCCCAAGCACCTGCTTGCTGAGCTGGTGCCTGGAGCCGGCCCTGGCAGCATCACATCTGATTTTTTCTCCTTAAGTGAAGTAGTTTGCACTTGTCTTTACTGAATTTCATCTTGTGGATTTCAGACCAATTAGTCAAGATCATTTTGAATTCTAGTCCTGTCCCCCTAAGTGCTTGCAACCCCTCCCAACTTGGCGTTATCACAAATTTGATAAGCGTGCTCCATTTCATTATTCAACATGCCACAACCTCCTGGCCATATGCCACTGGAAGGATTCACTCTTGGCAACCTGTGCTGTAGGGATATCCAGATGCAGCTGTGGATCTAAAAAGATACTCGAGTAACCAAAAAACAATGGGTAGGTTGATCCTAAACCACTTCTTCCAGATCTACAGGCCTTCCTAGGTTACTACCATTTCCTTTGCTATGCGCATACTTCCCTCAGAACTATAGGTTGCAGCACCCACTGGTAAATAAAGGGCAGTAAGCAATCACTCTACCAGTGTCTCCAGAGGATCAGACTCCCACCTTTCTGATTGCTCCTCAAGGAAGCCGTAATCACTCTCAAAAATGACATCCTTTGGTCTGAATGAAATCCCTTTCTTTTCCTTTAGTGGAGGGCACTGAACACTGGGCCAGCACTAGCCATGGGGAAGATTTTCCACACACAAGATGATGTGCTAAGTGGTTACAGCGCTGGGCTAGGATTCAGGAGATCTAGGTTCTATTCCTGGCTCTGCCATTGGCAAATCATTTTACTCTTCTGCAGCCCTTCCCACCCCCACATCTGTTCCAGCTATTCTTGGCAGGGACTGTCTCCTTTTTAGGGCCTGTCGACACTGTGAGTTAGTGTGCGGCAAGCCAGGATGTGAATCGACAGCACACTAGTTTGCTACGCACTGACTTGGCTGTGTAAAAGTTTGCTACGCACTGACTCGGCAGATGGACCCTGCTGCTGTGTAAAAGATCCACAGTGCACTTTGATGTAGCGCTGTTTGAAATGGGAGAACAGCAAAGCTCCCTATGGATCTTTTAGTGTGTGGCAGCTGGGTTCACCTGGCAAGTTAGTGCACAGCAAGCTAGTGTAGATTCAACAGCTGTGTGGCCAAGCCGTTACTATGCATTTGTACAGTGCCTTGATCAATGGGCACCAATCTCAGCTGGGGCCTTTAGATGCTACTGTAATACAAACAATTAAGAACACTGACTATACATTGTCGTGGGAAAATGTACCCTTCACGGGCCATCTACATTCTCTTACCTGGGGAAAGGCTAAGAGCAAATTTGGTCTGGAAATCACATTCATTGCTGTCTAGGTAATCATCTGAAATAACCACCACCATCTTCCTACATCTGGAATTAAACCGAGAGTGGGGAAAAAAATGGTTATTAACTAAATGAAAGAGAGATGCTTTGCATGCTTGCTGGAAAAATATATATTTTATAGGACTATTCTGCTGAAAACATGCAACCGCAACAGTGTTCCAGCTCTAATGTCAATAAAATCTGAAGTGTTTGATACTTTACTTACAACTGTATACATATAAAACACACAAAAATTTATCTAAAAGGAACATTATTGAGGTTGCAAAGTCAAGTACTCAGAAGTTAGGAATGCTACAATTAAGGTCACCAGTGCATCCTTAATTCAGCCCCCTTGTACGAATGCATTATGATGCAGTCTTTAACAATATGATCTCATACTATGCTATCAGGTGGGTATCACTGATATTAATGTATATTTTAAAAGATGTGTTACAATGATTTAGAACCATCGAGCTATGCATTAGCTAACAGTAAGCTACAGAACCACAAGATCTCACTACTGTTAGCTCCATCCTCCTTCTACTCGTTACTCACACTCATCTGATATGTCTTGTCTTACATTACATGGTAAGTTCTTCAGAGCAGACAACATCTGCCTGTGTATTTGTACAGTGCCTTGCACAATACGGCCCTGATCCTAGCTGGAGCCTAGAGATGCTACCATAACAACCCCCTCTGTCTGAAAGGATCCTTCAGAAACCCAGACAAGTAGCTATTGGGACAGCTGAGAAGTGGTTTATTTGATCACTGAGCATGTATAAGTTCCCCTCTGCACCACCAGCATCTTGGGCAGAAGACAGATCTCTCTTATGAATTCCCTGGCTGCCTCAAGGTGCTTGCACCCTGCACAAGTTAGCTGCTCAGAGATAACTGACATCATAATGTCCCATTGGCTGGAGAAACCAACTGGATAAAGAAAAAACTACTAGTGCTGGTGCATTGTTCCCCATACAGAGGCACTGACACTCTCTCCAGACAGATCTCCTCCCATCTGGGCATAAGGAGGGAGGTGGGGGAGTTAACCCTCTCCTCCCCCTTGACCTCTATGGAAAGGGCTCTAAGGAGTCCTGGGGTGAGGGCCAGAGTGACTCTCCACAGCACTGTCTCTTGAAAACCTACTGGATTTCTGTGTGGAAATCTGGCTGGGTAGGAGCTGATGCAGCTGGGAGCTGTTTTATCTCCTTCTGGGCCCCCGTCACAGCTCCCTTTGAGCAACCACAGGGTATCCAAATAGCAGAAGCAAGCGCAGAGACCAGCGGTGCCATAAGGAGAGGTCTTCCTTGTGGGTCCTTTGAGCCACAGGTTTGGGACGCCTCACCCTTTCCTTCTTGAGGAGATGGCAAACAGGAAACTCCACAAATACTTCATTGTGGAGTATCCTTGCCTCTCTATCCCATCTTGCGTGCTCTCCAACAGGAAAGGGAAAATCTGGTCCCAAGGAGACAATTCTCCTTTGGCTTCCCCAAAGTCTTACACTGGAAAAATCTAACAAATACTTTCCTTACAGACAGCACCCCCCTCCCCCACAGACATCATTCACTCACCGTCTCTCTATAAGCTCGCTAGTTATGGACCACACACACGATCCTGGCAAAACATCCCGATCAAACACACACAGCTTCAGCTTGAACTCCGTTTGTTCCAGCTCTCTGATCATCTCTTGGACAAAGTGAATGTCTTTTTGACAGTAACAGATGAAGGCATCAAACAGCTCTGGTGTGTTCCCTGGAACCATTCAGAATTGTATGCAGACGATATTAAATTAACTGAATTCAACAAATGCATTCTTTTCAGGTACTGGAGCCTTTGAGTCATAACGTCACATAACTCACATTAACACAGTGTGGCTCTCTGTCCCCCTCTAGTGGCTAATCTTCATATAGAGATTTATGACTGAGTCGGCTACAGCTTTGGGCTAATGAATCTGGTTGTTTGTTCAAGCAGTAGAGTCTCCTGCTTCTAAATCTAAGTTTCAGTCCCTGCAGACAGTTCACCTAGGGGCATCATTACACTCATTATTTACAAGAGTATCAGGCAGGACCTCAGAGTTGGGAAACACAAACGTGCCACAAAGAGAGTTATATGAGGAATAAATCCAGTGGGTAGATGACTGGCCAATATTTTCAAACTTGGGTATCAGAAGTTAGACACTTGAATAAGTGACCTAACTGAGTTAGCCATCTACAGCTCTCATTGAGGCTTTTATTTATTTATTTGGTGCCCAACCAGAGATTCAGGTGCCTTATTTTAAGGCTAGAATTTTTCACAACTGGGTGTCCAACCTCTACTGGCTCGATTCTGACTGTGTTGCTCCAGTTTTACAACAGCATGGCAACACTGATTTCAGCAGAGTTGCACCAGAATAAAACTGCATTAATGTAATGAAGGATCCAGCCCTACAAGTGGGGTAGGGAAAATATTAGCATTCTATGGCCCAAATACTAAAATCAGATCCACACAGGCAGAAGCTTTTTACCTGCAGAGAGCCCCACAGGATTCAAACTGTGCGGCTCTGTCTCCAGGCTCTGGGCCTAAATTGGTAAACTGAGCTCCATGATCCCACTCACCTAAAAAGATTTCCTTCCAAATGAATGAAAATGTAGATCCATGCAATGAACTCTGACAAGATGAAAGCTTTTTATAGAAAGTGGTGCTGGCACAATATCATGCAGCACAGAGTTCCACATACTTTATTGCACTACCATTCTCTACCCTCATTTACATTTGCCATACTGTCCCTCTTCCCTCTGTGAGTATTTCAATCCTATCTCCCTGCTTGATCAGGATGCCATGTATATGCATAGGTTGAGGGAAGGACACAGATAGGAAGGGAGGTAACTGGCTCTCAGTACTTCTCACAGGGATCTACTACATAGAAGGCAAGCCCTAGCACAGTATATCCACTATTAAATCAGTAGATCTATGGCTAATTACCATAAGGATCATCTCTGGTAGTGATGCCGGACATCTCTAATGTCTTCCGGACACTGCTGTCTACTGCTGGCACCTGAACAGGCTGCTCTTTCCTCTGTAGGTACTTCTTACAGTCCTCCTCTGCAAGAGACACAAAAGGCTCATTTGATGCTGATCATGCTGCTGAGGTTCAATAAACAGAGGAACTCGCTTAGAGGTAACTAACCAAAATATAAAAAGCACCCTAGTCCTTCAGCAACGTTCTGATGTGAAAGTTAAAGGGATTTACAACGTTAAGGTGAATTAATGTTGGAGTATTAGTTGTGTATAGGATGCCCCGAGAGACTGGACAAAAGGTGTTATTTAGGTGGTGTTATTCTTACTGAATAGCACATACAATGTATGCAAATATCACCAGGGCAGAGACTCCATCGGTTTTAACATCTCCGTGTTCTCCTTTCATTGTTGCTCATTTTGAGTCCCTAACGAAACACCCTCAGGTAGTTCGGGGCCAAAATCCAGGGGCTGAGAGGCTTGAGGGTTTTGTTTTGGTTTTTCAAGTCTTCATAAAAATCTAATAATAATAAATATAATGAACTGACTAGCAAAAGGGTCCTCAAACTGGAGTTGGGACCCCTCACGGGGTCGTGAGGTTATTACATGGAGAGTCACGAGCTGCCAGCCTCCACCCCAAACCCTGTTTTACATCCAGCATTTATAAAGGTGTTAAATATATTAAAAAAGTGTTTTTAATTTATAAGGGGGGGTCACACTCAGAAGCTTTCCTTGAGAACCACTGGACTAGCACACGTGTATACCTCTAGCTAAGGATCATAGGGTGAGAAGGGACCACAAGGGTTATCTAGTCTAACCCTCTGTCCAGATGCAGGATTTGTCTAAACCAGAGGTTCTCAAACAGTGGTCCACAAGCTCCATTCAGATGGTCCTTGGCTAGTTCCCTCTAAGGTGCACGCCTGGGCGGCCGCACACAATACAATGATGGGTCACCCACCTAATTAGGGGAGCCTAGGTGCCTGGACCCTGGAGAAGACGCACATGTAAGATGAGCTGGTGGCTTTGGGGGGAATACGGGGTAGGTGGGAGGGGGCAGTGGGGTAAGAAGAGGGGGTGAGGGGAATTTGGGACTTGCAGTGTTGCGGCGGCCAGAGAAAGAGGTGTCTTTCCGCAGCTCCAGGGCTGCGGCTGCCGGACCTCCTTCCCAGCCTCAGCTCTGTGGCTGATGTGGCGGGGTAGAGACCCCTCTCCTTCCCAGCCCCAGCTCTGTGGCTGGTGTGGCGGGGGAAGAGCCCCCTTCCTTCCTTCCCAGCCCCAGCTCTGTGGCTGGTGTGGTGGAGGAAGAGCCCCCCCGCCTTCCTTCCTAGGCTGAGCTCTGTGGCTGGTGCGGCCAGGGAAGAGCCCTCCCTCTTCCTTCCCAGTCCCAGCTCGGGGGCTGCCATGGTGGGGGAGAGAGGGCACATCCATCCCCTTAGAAAGGTAAGACAATTGATATTAAAATATATGAGTTGTGTGCTTTTATTTGTAGAACAAATAAAATTGTTAATTATTATTATTTTATATATATAGCACTTTTATCCAAAGCACTTTACAATAGTTAGCTAACGGTACATACAACATTTGGAAAGCTCCAAGTGGTCCACTGAGACCCTCAGCAATTTTCAAGCGGTCTGCAAAAAAAAAAGTTTGAGAACCACGGGTCTAAACCATCCTTCTATAAAATGGAATCAGAATTGATGATCAGTTGCAGAACCAGACATTCAGATACTACAGTGAGGAAGGCCTTACAAGAATCTAGACAAACCCACAGCAGAATAGGGCTGATTACACTAACTGTCAGTGGAGAATCTCCCTTAGCTCAAGTTGTGGTAGTATGTTCTTCTAGAGCAGGAAGATCTGGACCCTGATCCACTGCTGCTATGAAGTTCCCATGAAATCCTGTGTGGATATAGGTTTGTTACAAGTAGAAATATGTTCATTCACTTTATCTTTTAAACAATCTAAATGAAAATAGTAATTGTTTTTTAAAATTCCCCTGTAGTATATACAACCAACCCATTGCAGCATCGTACTAGTGCATGAGACCCAGTGAGTAAAAACAGATCTGAAACGATCTGAAAAAAACCCACACCCCTAAAACTGACTAGTGTTTTTCCCACTTCCCAAGTGGAAGTGCAAAATGCAAACAAAAAGCACAAATGGAAAAAGGCAAATTGATCTGAAATATTGTTGTGTGTTATTTTTTATATAATTTTTAATCAGACATCATGCAACCCTTTCACTGGAGGGTTACAAAAAAACCTCGGGACCCTAGCAGTGCTGGTGTGTTGCACAGGCTGGTCTTTGTGATGAGAACAATCGCCGAGGGACTGGAAATAGCAGGAAAGGGAATCTACTGGAAGTAATGACATATTTTAAAATAATAGCTGGGTAAAGAAAAACCACAAAAGAGACCAAGAATAAAAATCAGAGCTATTCAGAGAGCTTAGAGGGGAAGTACCAGGGACTGGATGAAAACAAGTCCTTTGGGTGCATGAGATGGCAAACAAACATTTTAAAAAATATGTTATTTCCCCTCACATTATATAAATGGAATATACAGTGAGAGGCCTGATCTGAATTTCTCTAGACTGGTTTCCAGTTCCTTATCAGAATTTAATTCAAGGCTCTGACACCATGTTCATGAAAACAAGTGCTCTCTCCTCATTAGTCTGTTCAGGGCCATATACGCTTATTGAGCCCTTCAGATGATTCCATTAATGACGCAAACATGCTCTAATCCTTTTGCCCATCCATCTCCAGGACTGAAAGCTTCCGACTGAGGCAAAACTTTCAGAATGACACCCCAGCCGTGGTAAAACCTGCATCGCTTTGTTACAAATACAAAATCGAGGCCAATTTCACTGAAATTGAGATGAGGTTTTCCAGTCAACCTGGGCTGATGAATGGTTTCTGGTAATTTTGCATGGATCAGTCTCCATACTAGGAAATGTTGAGAGAGTTCTGCTCTGAGTCATGTGCGAATTAGGGCACAAAGTCAAAGTGACCATCAAGAGGTCTGAAACAATAAGAACAAAACCAACTAGATGAGGCTGCCAGAAGCCCACAGTCTGAAATGGCTGCATTCCATTCCCCACACAGTCTATGCAGATAACCTCAATATAAGGCATATGACATTGCTCTGATCTTGAAATGAATTATGGCCTGCATAAGGGAAGTTGAAGGAGTGCATCAAAAATATAAACAAATACGCCCTACCAGGAAAGGATAGATTAACTGGACATGTTCCGGGTAGGGAAAAAAAAGACAACTGAAGGAGATGAATTATTAAGCAGACAAGTATCAGTTTCTGCCACTAGTCAGCAAGAAAGCAACAAAAAGTAATGGGCTTTTGCAGGGAAGATCTGGGACAAATACACCAAGATAAATAGCTTGACAACCCTAAGGACAATCAGACAATGGAAAAAGTTGCTAAGGGAGGCAGAATCACAAGCCCTGGAAAGGGAGGGATAGCTCAGTGGTTTGTGCATTAGCCTGCTAACCCCAGGGTTATGAGCTCGATCCTTAAGGGGGCCATTTAGGGAACAGTGGCAAAAATCTGTCTGGGGAGTGGCCCTGCTTTGAGCAGGGGGTTGGACTAGATGACCTCCTAAGGTCCCTTCCAACCCTGATATTCTATGATTAAGGCTAGACTGGACCCCACCTCTTTAGGAAAGATGATACATATTGTTGCTATAATGGATTGGGATGGAACAGTGGACCCTCAACTGCATGGAAAGGGGTTGGTTCTGAAGTGCATGCCACAGACCAAATGCAGTCTTTGGAATTCTATGCTAGGGATATGGCCCTTCAGTTTTGATTTATTCCCCCCCCCCCCCCCGGAATGTATAGGTGTTTATTACTACAACAAAACAGGTGAAAATTGGTGCAAAAAACTATTAATAATTTTTATAGGTAAATATCAGGGTTTATTTTGGTGGACAGAAAGACAGAGGAAAAAAGTATTCAGCAGATTAATGCTCTGAAGAATGGTTTGCTGCAGAGCTAAAACAGAACTCAAAACACAATGCCACTTCTGAGTTTAAGAAAACAATACATCTCTAAGTCCCAAATAAAACTTTTTATTTGAACAAATAGTTTACTAGTGTAGACTCAGAACTCAGTCTATAAATATTTACATTTAATAATTGGGCTGCACCATTTGCAGCGCATACACTCAACTTCATCCTTCTCTCCTGGTTTGTTTTTTTTTACTTTTGAATACTTCCTTGTGCTCTGAAACATATTCTGATACAGATTTTCCTTTTCTTCCCATTTTCATGTGTCAAATCTTTAAACCATCATCCGCTAACAGCATGAAACGTGCATGTGGTGGGTGTGAGATTCTTCAGTACATTCAGATGTGCGCACACTTCAGAGCGTGTGTGCATGCCTGCTGGTTTATTATCTATCTTTTCAAGGCTACTATATAAGCCTTATTTCAACAGGCAGACTGTGTGATCGCAATACACAGATCTCATGGAATGTATTATATTTTCCTAATAAAACGAGCTTTTTAAATATATTTGAATGATACAAAAGTAGGATGAAAATCAGAAAAAAATGACTAATACTTTTTGTAAAACCTGTGATTTTTCAGTAAAAATCGGTTTAAACTGAAAACAAAGGGACATAGCTATAGATCAATAATGTGCTGTAATAGGAAAGGTGCCTCACAAAGAGTCTTAAGTCCCAACACGTAACACAACCAGGCCACTCGGCTCAAGAAGCAGCACTGCTTAAAGCCTGTATTTCAGTACCAACTATATGGGTGGCTGCAATCCTCCATTTTTTAAATGCATGTTAGGGACCTGATCCTGAGGGTAATCATCTCCCTTCATGAGAGTTTAGGATGCTCAGTAAGTAGCACAGAATCAGACCCAGGCTATAGTCTCCAGGCAAACTTCTCAATGTGACTCTCAGCTGGCAGCCTCCTCAACTTTTAGGTCCCTCCCAGTTAAAACCATTTGGTTCTTTATTCCCTTTTGAAAGGGATTCAGACTCGGTGCCTATTCCTGAACAAAACTATAGGTGTTACTGTGGCAATAAGAACTGAAAAGTCAGCTCCTGAATTAAGAGCATCAGTGCCAGAATGAAGAGCATCTGAAGCGCAGCTAGCTTCATTTGGGTTGTAAGTTTAAACCTTCTCACCCAGCCAGAAGTCTCCACTGCTGTTATGGACCTCAAATGGAAGGGGAAAAAACAGACTGAGGAATAACACTGATAACAGGTCCCTTAAAAAAAAAAGCAGCAGAAGTTCCTCAAAATACATGTGTAAGTAGGAGGGACCCAGTAGGAATATCTACCCATGAGAATCTCTACACTAGATCACTCGTTTATCTATTTGGTGTTTTGCAAGGTGCAGTGGTGAAATTCTCCATCTTGATTTCTCATCAGCAAGTAACAGGAAGTGAGATCTCTCACTTCCCCACCAGTAACCCAGCAAATGTACAGCTTGTAGACACTCAGTGTCAAGCCTTACTTGTGAGTCAAGTGATCTCAGAAATATTTAGGTGATAAAACTTCAGTTCCAGGTAGTCCAATTTGGGTTCCTGTAAAGCGTGGTTCAGTCTTAAAGAACGTTTTGTAAAAATGGCTCTGTGGGTTTCCATATTTATTATTTCTCACTGACTCCTGAAGTTTGCTCAGTTTGAAAATAATTCCCACCGCACACAACTGCCAGGTCCACAAACTCAGGCTGGGCTCTGAGGGTACATCTACACTACCTGCCGGATTGGTGGGTAGCGATCGACCTATCGGGGATCGATTTATCGCAGGTAGTGTAGACGCAATAAATCGATCCCTGATCGCTCTCCTGTCAACTGCTGAACTCCAGCTCCGCGAGAGGCGGAAGCAAAGTCGACGGGGGAGCGGCGGCCGTTGATCCCGCACTGTGAGGACGCGAACTAAGTGATTCTGAGTCGATCTATCGACTTCAGCTATGCTATTCTCGTAGCAGAAGTTGCGTATCTTAGATCGATCCTCCCCCCCGCATGTAGACCAGCCTGACAGTCAAGCTGGGCTCCATCCCATGGATCATCACCAGAAACAAAAGTTCTGCTAGCCAAATCAGAACCTCAGTCCAACCCCATTACCTTCAGGTCACGCCCTCCATGATACCTGGGCAAACCATCTCATGGCTAATGTTGCCAAAGGCATCGTTTGACCTGCAGGATTTATATCACTGGAGATCACACGTAAGACAAAAAGGATGGAGGATGAATTTGCAGTGCTGGTAACTAACAAAAATATGAGGCTCTCTCTTTCCCATTGAAAACTGAGCAAGTTTGCTATGAAAAAGATCAGAGAAGCATAAGGAATATGTAATGCTGCAATATCGGTTTTCAGAGTAGAACGGCAACAAGCAAAACAAAAAGCATACCACTCAAACAATGGTTAGGCCCCAAAAACTATTTTCCTAGAGAAAACTGTATCTTTTGCAGTATCCCTGTATTCTTTATAATTCTCTACAGATGCCACATAGGCTTTAGCCTTCCCAAACCCCGTTAAATTTCAGGACCTAAACAAGCTGACAGTGCCTGTTGAACCTATCCGGCTTTGAAATTAACTAGCAAATCTCAAAATGATGACAAGGCTATAAAGAAAGTCAACCACCAAGAACTGTGAAACTAAACCAACCTCAGATTAGCAGTTCACACTCAAAACCTAGCCATGCTTACATCAGAGTTTTAACACTAACTAAAGTTGAACTTCAGGGGGAAAACCAAACCAAAACTCGCTGAACTTTCTTTTTCCAGTTGTCTCTGCGGATTGAACAGATCCTGCCCCAGCCCCAAGAGAAACTAAACTATTCATTCGTTCTCTAGGGGGGAGAGGAGTGCTTTATAATTGCTTCCAGGGTGCTTTTGTTTCTGTACAGCCCATGAAGCAAGTATCCTATAATGTAACCAGAACCTATTTAAACTGTCATCCAGCAATCAGTTTGAACTGTGCCCCATCAAAGCAGGCAGCCCCTGCCCTCCAAGGGCTGCCCCAAAGGCCACTTTCCTCTTTTACAAGTAGGGTGACCAGATGTCCCGATTTTATTGGGACAGTCCCGATTTTGGGGTCTTTTTCTTACATAGGTTCTAGGCTATTACTCTCCACCCCGTCCAGATTTTTCACATTTGCTGTCTGGTCACCCAACTTTCAAGCTCCTGCAGCCACTCGCCAGGCCCGGGGAGGGGTCCAGCGCCAGGGCCCCAGAGCAGCTGTCAAACAGGGGGGCCGTTCCCGGGGCAAAGCCGGACACACAGGGGCCTGGGCGCCCCCTGGCCAGGCAGCGGCTGGGGGGCTGGCGCCGGGCTCGGCTCTGCCGGGGGGTGGTGGTGGCGGCACTAAGGGGCGCAGGGGAGGAGCCGGGCGGAGACGGACACAGGAGGAAGCGCCGGGGCCTAGCGAGCGGGGCCCGGCCCCAGCTCCCGGCTCTCACCGATGCGGCCGCCCAGGTCGGCCAGGATGTCGTGGCGGCCCAGGGCCCGCAGCAGCGCCAGCAGGCGGCCCACGGTGGCGCCGCCGGGGCAGCGGCCCTGCCAGTCCTCCAGCAGGCGGGCGGTGGGGTCGGGCTGCGCCTCCAGGTGCTTGATCTCCAGGTACTCGTAGCCCAGCTCCTCGGCCAGCGCCGTCCAGTCGGCGGCCACCGGGGCGCGCGGGTTGAGGTAGAGCCCGAGCCGCCGCCGCACCGAGAAGTTCAGCGCCACCAGCGGCACCGCCTCCAGGTCGGGGGGCGCCGAGGAGCCGGGCTCGGGGGAGCCGGAGCCGGAGCCGGTCGTGGCCGTGGCCATGGTTCACTATCCGCCGCCTGTTGCTTTCGCAACTTCCCGCTCCCGCCCCGGATCCCAGCGTGGTTCGCTTCCCACCCCGCCCCCGGCTGCGCCGCGATGCCCGGCCAGGTCTCCCCGGCGGGCGAGAAGGGCCGGACAGGAGCCCCGCGCCCGGAGCGACAGACACGGCCCGGGACAGACGGGACCCCCGACAGCCCCCCCCACTCCCGGGGGCAGACAGACGGGACCCCCGACAGCCCCCCCCCACTCCCGGGGGCAGACAGACGGGAGCCCCCGACAGCCACCCCCCCAGTCCCGGGGGCAGACAGACGGGACCCCCGACAGCCACCCCCCCAGTCCAAGGGGCAGACAGATGGGACCCCCGACAGCCACCCCCCCACACTCCCAGGGGCAGACAGATGCGAGCCCCCGACAGCCACCCCCACCGTCCTGGGGACAGACAGACAGGAGCGTCCAACATCCAGCCACCCCCACAGTCCCAGGGACAGAGAGACGGGATCCCCCTGACAGCCAGACAGCCACCCCCACAGTCCAGGGGACAGACAGAAAGACGGGAGCCCCCGACAGCTACCCCCCACAGTCCCGGGGACAGATAGGATCTCCCTCGACAGACAGCCACCCCCCCACTCCCGGAGACAGACAGACAGGATCCGCCCGACAGCCAGCCACCCCCATAGTCCCGGGGACAGACAGACGGGATCCCCTCGACAGCCTGCCACCCACCCCCCCACTCCCAGGGCCAGACAGACGGGCGCCCCCGACAGCCAGCCACCCCCACAGTCCTGGGGACAGACAGACAGGAGCGTCCAACAGCCAGCCACCCCCACAGTCTCAGGGACAGAGAGATGGGAGCCCCCCGACAGCCAGACAGCCACCCCCACAGTCCAGGGGACAGACAGAAAGACGGGAGCCCCCTACAGCTACCCCCCACAGTCCCGGGGACAGATAGGATCTCCCTCGACAGACAGCCACCCCCCCCACTCCCGGAGACAGACAGACAGGATCCGCCCGACAGCCTGCCACCCACCCCCCCACTCCCAGGGCCAGACAGACGGGCGCCTCCGACAGCCAGCCACCCCCACAGTCCTGGGGACAGACAGACGGGAGCCCCCAACAGCCAGCCACCCCCACAGTCCCAGGGACAGACAGACGGGAGCCCCCGACAGCCAACCACCCCCACAGTCCCGGGGACAGACAGAGGGGATCCCCCCAACAACCTGCCAGCCCCCCACTCCCAGGGACAGACAGATGGGAGCCCCCGACAGCCTGCCAACTCCCCCCTCTCTCTCTGTCTCTCTCTCACACACACACATACACAACAGGATCCGCCCGACAGCCAGCCACCCCCACACTCCCGGGGACAGGCACAGACAGATGGGAGCCCCCACCGCCACCCCCCCCCCCACTCCCAGGGCCAGACAGACGGGATCCCCCCGACAGCCAGCCACCCTTCCACTCCCAGGGACAGACAGACGGGAGCCCCCGACGCCCGCCACTCTCCCCCCTCTACTACTTCAGGTTAGCTTGTTTCTGCTCCTATTCTCACTCACACACGCACCCCACATTTGCCTTCCCCTGCTGCCATCACCTCAGTAATGGGCTCCCTTGCCATCCCCACAGAGATGTCTGGGTGGAAGGTCCCACCAACAATGCCCTAATTGGGTGGCTGTGCGCTTAGTTCAGGTGGCAAGAAGCATACGCACACGCACACGAGTTATCTTCTTTTGTGGTGCCCGGGATCCAGGAATATTCAGGGCTAGGGGCCCTGCTCCAGCAATATTTGGAGCTGGGTCTCTCCCCTGGCCCTCGCCTGCCACCCCCGCACGTCTTCCCCCTTGCCCTGCCTGAAGGAAAGCTGTGCACACCTCTCCCGCGCCTGCTTGTGCTGCAGGTATAGCACATTCCTTAGCGGAGTGGTGTCCTACACTACACCCTGCTCCCAGCATCAACTGCTGTCTGCTGCCCCAGGGTCCTAGTGCCCACCCATGCTAACAGCTGGGCAGGCTGCTCTTACCCTTCTGCCCTAGCCCTGAGCCTCTCCAATGCCTCAAACCTCTCATTCCCCCACACCCTAATCCTCTGCCCCAGCTCTGAGCTGCCTCCTGCATCATGAACCCTTCATCCTCAGCCCCAGCCCTCATCCCCTCGCACCCTAATCCTCTGCCCCAGCCCTGAGCCCCCTCCTGCATCATGAACCCCTCATCCTCAGCCAGAGCCCTCCTCTCCCTCTGCACCCCCTCCTACCGCCAAACTCCCTCCCAGAGCCTGCACCCTGCACCCCTCCTGCACCCTAATCCCCAGCCCAGGACCTACACCCCAGACCTCCTCCCCCCACCCAAACTCCCTCCCAGAGCCTTAGGCAGGTGGGGGGCGGAGTTGGGGGGTGGGCTCTGGGCACCACCAAAATTTCTACAAACCTGCCACGCATGTGCGTGTGCACGCACACGCGCGCGCGCACACACACACACACACACACACCCCTCTCTCTCTGAAGCTGTGGAGAGCAGAGATTTCCTTCCTTGCCCCGAAACCAGCCAGCTGAGAATAAGGTGACCAGATCACCCAGGTCAAATATCGGGACGCAGGGGGCCAGGGCAGGGGCAGAGAGGAAAAAATGGCGGCCCAGCAAAAAAAAAAAAAATCCCCCACCCCTGATTCCTCCTCCCTCTGCAAGTGCTGGAGGGAGCCCCGGGAGACTCAGGGTATGTCTACACTACGGGATTATTCCGATTTTACATAAACTGGTTTTGTAAAACACATTGTATAAAGTTGAATGCACGCGGCCACACTAAGCACATTAATTCGGCGGTGTGCATCCATGTACCGAGGCTAGCGTCGATTTCCGGAGCGTTGCATTGTCGGTAGCTATCCTATAGTTCCCTCAGTCTCCCCCGCCTGTTGGTGTCACTAAGCATAACCCTAAGTAACTCAGGACAAGGGTATGGAGCCTTCCTGGTTTTAGGCCTCAGCAAACGAGTCCTTCCATGTTTAAACTTTAATCGACCTAAAAGGCCTGGTGTAACAGCCGTTATCAGTTGCAACAGTTCTAACTGGTCTAAAGCAGAAATAATGA